>NW_024062641.1:2400000-3000000 GCF_006381635.1 Hibiscus syriacus | reverse complement strand
ATGTTGTCTCAAGACTCAAAATGACTAGTCGTCCCCATCGAGAAGGAACCAAGAAAGCTTACGATTTTGACACATTATTCACAAGACAATGAGGTTCCTTTTCCAAACATGGAAGCAACTGATACAACCCTTTATTCGTGAGCTTCCCTCGCAACAGAATGGTCCAAGTCTGGGCATCCTTCATAAAGCATTCAAAAGGGTGAAACTCGAGAAACATATTATTATCACGTGTGAATTGAGAGATAAACAACAATTTCTTCTTAATGCCAGAAACGTGGAGCATATTTTACAAAATCAAAGGCTTGAAACTAGACTACAAGTAACCTTGACCAATATGAGTAATCGTAACACCCTTACCATTACCTATGAGAAGCGTATTATTACCTATATAGACAGTACCTGAGTCAAACACCGAAAGATCATTCGAGACATGATGAGTTATATCGGTGTCAGGATACCAAGAACATCAGTAGACTTAGACTGAGTTGGCACAACCGAAGAAGCATTGGGTAAGGTAGAAACAAATGTTGTCGATGGTGTAGTCACAGCAGAAGAACTAAAATGGGTATCAACAGGAAATGGTCTAAATGGCATCGCAGCAAATGGATACACTATCGAACTATACGAATAAGGAAACTCATGGTAAAATAAAGCTCATATACCTGAAACTCCAGGATAAAGAGAAACTAGGTATACCAAACCAGCCGGATAAGTACAAGACTTAGGAGCCACAAAATGAGTGTAAGCTTGCACTCTAGTGGGAGACAAGTGATTATCAACACTCAAACCCGACGACTGCTTCCAACTATTACCATTTGAAGCATCACTAGTAACGACCCCAGTAAAATTTATGTCAAACTAATGATAGCACTTTTAAACAGCAATACCAAATTTGTCGCATAACTGACATTGAGGTTGATTGGAGCCATTAAACCTTCCTCGACCTTGACCATGATAACCACCACCTGCTGGTTTCTCATTTGAGAAGACTATTTCTCAAACGTTCAACATTCAGAGGAAATCTTTATAGGCACATCACCAACACGAGTATCACTCGAATGAACTGTCATATTAGCCAAAATACCATCGCTAAGAAAAATACTTTTACTGAGCCTCACAATCGAGAAGCATCTCATTGAGCATATCTAATGACAAGACTTCACAAGATGCAATGGCAATAATTGACTCAAACTCCATGGACAACCTAGCAAGTACAACACTAACCTGCTCTTTCTCAGTAACAACACACCTAGCCACATTCAACATATTACATATATACTTCACTTTGTCCAAATACTCACTCACAAATGAACCAGTCTTTCGTTGAGAGTGCAAACTATGTCGAAGTGAAAAACTTTTAGCACTAGATCTAGCTCTAAACAACCGTGCTATTGCATTCCAAATAGTAAGCGAAGACGTAAAACCCGTAAGATGATGTACAACATCCGTACTAACCATCGTTAATAACCAAGATGCTAGAAATTTATCTTGTTATCTATACATGACAAAGGCAAGATTCTTCTCTACCTGACCAGACTCATTCGTGATCCATTCACTCGGAACAACACTATCCGGAGGAATATATTTTACTAAACCATAACCATCAATAATAAGAGACATTGATTCTACCAAAGCAAATAAGTATTTCAACAAGTTTAACAATGTCATCTTTAGAAATATGTTGAACATTTGATGAACTAGGAGAAAAAACCAAGGAATCCAGTGGAATTCATCGGAGAGACAACCTGTGGATCAACCATGCCTCTCACCACAACAAACACAAAAACAAACCAAAAATACTCAACCACCAAACAATTACTAGTTTTCTCATCAACCAATGAATCAACGCGAGACAAACATGCTTGCAATCAACAGGTAGACCTCGTAAACATACCTAGAACATAAACAAACCAAGCATAAGTCAAAAGAGAATCAAAACAAGAAATAACACTCCAGATTTGATTTATCTTGCTCAAGCGTTGGATCATAAACTGCAACAGAAAGGAACCGTCGAAACTTCAGAAATCACAACATACGAAAATCAACTCAGCAAAGCACACAACGAACAACGTACCACCAGGACATGGTGAATGATACCATGTTAAGATAGCCAAACAACTATCATAAGAGTGATCATAATAGAGAGGAAAGGAAAACTTTTCAGAAACTTTTATTAGAATTAAGAGTATTTTTCAAAGAGTATTTTTTTCTCAAAGTCACACGAAAGTCATTTATATATACCAGTCTACAATCACAAGTCAAGACTGATAACCGACTCAAAACAACTTTGTAACAAACTATTAACAGAAGACGTGCCAAACACCCAAACCATGTAAAACCATGCAACGCACACTAAACTCCAACAAGTTAAAGTTTTGAAGATGTAAAAAAAATAAAATGAATGATTGGGTTATTAATGGTGGTAAATTTTGCACCAACAAGAGATGAGATGTTAAATTTTAAATAAAGTTAGAGGTTCAAATCTTAATATTTTTGTATAGATTAAAATGAAATTATAGTGTCACCCTTATAATGAGCCTCTACAAAATTCGATCTAAATTAATTAATCAATAAATCATGTATCAATGATTAATTCAAAAATAAGATTGAACCCTTTACAATAAAATAGGAGTCTGATTTTTATTTATTGGCAATGTCACCTTATGAATGACCTATAAACATAGAAAATTTTCAAAATACATTGCACATATTAAAATAAAAGGTAACGTGACATACAAATTAATAAAAATATATTTTATTTGATTCTTTAATTATAACTAAAATTTATTTTGATATTTTTTAATATTTTTAAATAATAGTTCTAAAGAGCAATTTTTAAATACATATTTTCACATTTCATTTTTAAAATTATAAAATATTTTTAAAAAATTATAACTTTATAAAATTTTAATTCATAAATTGTTTTATAATTAATTTTTGTTTAATTATGATTATATTTTTAAAATTAATAATTTATAATTTTTTAGATCTAACTGTTTTAATTATCAAAAATCAAAATATTTTTTATTGAGCAATATGATTCAATTACTAATTTTAAAATATAAATTTGAAAATATATTTATAATTTCAAAAATAAATTGTGAAATTTTATTTATTTCAAAAATGAATTCTTAAAGTTTTTGAATTTATTACTTAAAATAAAAATAATGATAATAAAAATTAGTCACAATTAAGAAAGTAAATGAGATTTTTTTATTAATTTAGTATGTCACATTACCCTTTATTGATAGTTAAGTGTTAGTGTTTTTTTAACGAAATCCAAAATTTATGTTCATTTTATATTTTTTAAAATTTAAATTACCTATAAAATTATTTTCTATAAATTATTGACTATTTATAAATTTATAAGGTTGCACATTGATGAGCAATATTCGTGGTAGACTCATTCTATATGCATATAATTGTTAAGAGTCTTATTTAAAATTAAAATTTTTAAGTTTATAAACCCACTAGA
Organism: Hibiscus syriacus; assembly: GCF_006381635.1. Taxonomy (NCBI): domain Eukaryota; kingdom Viridiplantae; phylum Streptophyta; class Magnoliopsida; order Malvales; family Malvaceae; genus Hibiscus; species Hibiscus syriacus. Next base: position 2,996,525 of record NW_024062641.1, on the reverse strand, counting down.
ATTTATTATATGTTTTACTTCATTTAAAAAAATTCTTTTACCTTAGAAAGAATATATCACTTTAATCACTTTTGTAATTATATAAATCTTATTTTTAGATTTGATATTGAATATATATATATATATATATATATATATATATATATTAGTAATTTCTATATAGGGGAAAGAAAAGAAAAATACCATTTTTAATGGTATTATACTCACAACCTAAGGAATGATAGATGTTAATTAAGAACCTTTAATCATATATTATAAAGATTATTGACATCTCGATATAAAATTTTGAAAAGGTTAATTATACATACATGATATATTTGACTCATTAGAATAAAATAAAGAAATAACATATTAAAACAAGATATATATATATATATATATATATATATATATATATATATATATATATATATTATGCATAAAATATATATTTAACTTACATAAATATATATTAATGAAAATGTTTAGATTAAAGATTTAATAAAATTTTTTGAAGGATTTTAAATCAAAATATTAGAAACCTAGCATATTTTTCAAAAAATTTGAAGATTTTCCCAAAAAATGGATGATTATGGCCCCTCAAGTCCGCACTATATTTCGCTTTGAAATGTAGAATAGATTAATTCTCAACAAATTACTAATTTTTGTAATAAGATTTCATGGGAGTTTTAAATTTGTTGACATCAAATTTAAATTTTATCTTAATTAATTGTATTAACAACACCCTATCTCACTTGTGGTATTATATGTATTTTTCTACGCATTTTTTTGTTATAATGAATGTTTGACAGTATGATACAATCCAGGAGTTTCCTTAAAATATATATATATTATACGTGACAAATATTTCCCTCTTCTTTAGTATAATTAGAGAATCTGAAATACTTTTTTTATAAAAAAAATATTATTTAGGGTTAACTATACCATTGTACACTAATGTTTGTGTTTTATCCTCTTTTTCTCATTAATTTTAAAAAATATAATATATAGTCACTTTCATTTTTATTTATTTAAGATATTGTCATTTTCGTTTTTATTTAGGGTTTGTTTGTTTGGGGGAAAACCAATTACGGAATTGGTTTTCCCCGAAATCCCATGCTTGTTTCACGTAATTCGTTTTCCGGAAAATGTTTTCCAGTGTTTGGTAAGAGGAAAATTGGTTGGTCAACATAATTTCCTTTGTGTTTTCTAGAAAATGACTTACAGTCTGATTTTCCGTAAGTCATTTTCTGAACTTTTCACTTCAAAGAATAAATAATCAAAATAATTTTATTTTATGAATTTAATATTAATTAAATATTTTAATATCATTTTAATCAAAATTTTAATTATGAAAAATATTTAAAATATATTTATTAATATTTCTAATAATATAATATTATATTTTTAATATTATAATAAAATAATCAATTATATTATAATAATATATAAGATATTATATATTTATTATAATAATATATAATAAATTATGAATAATTTTTTTAATAATAAATAAATTATTTTAATATTTTAAAAATAATTATATTAATTTTTATGATAAATAATATTATTTATTGTTTTTAATATTTGTAATAAATAATTTTTAAAAAAATCATCAACTAGTGGAAAAAAGATTTAAACATCTTCCAAACATCGTAAAATGTTTTTCCAGAAAATGTAATTCATTTTCCAGAATTCAATTTCCAAAAAACCAATTACAACCAAACAAACATACCCTTAATTATGGTCATCATGAGTTAATTGTCATTAACATTAGTTAAATATGTTAGTATAAGAAAACATTTGGTCTCTTTTATTTACATATTCTTTCAATTTAATCATACTTTTAATGAATTACAATATTAAATATAAATTTATAATATTTTATATATATTAACTTTAAAAATATTTTTTATATTAACTTATTAAATATATTTTATTATAAACTTAATTTAAATAATTTTAATTTTAAAATATATATTATGTTAAATATTTTGAAGTTAAGGTAAGAATAAAATATATTTAATTATTTAAAGTTATAATATATATTTAGTAAATTAAGATAGAAATATATATTTTGAAAAGTTAAAATAATATTAAAATGTATTTTTAAAATTTTATATAAGAATAAAATTTATATTTTTAAATTAAGTTAATAATAAAATATATTTAATAAGTTAATATACAAATTATTAAGCATCATTCAATTAGAGGATTGAAGTTATTTTAATTTATTAAAACTATGATTAAATCGAGAGGATATGTAAATAATAAAGATCAAATTTATGATTATATCAAAATGTCATGTCACTTAATCTGTTAATTGTTAAAGTTAATATGTAGTGATCACATATTAAATAAACAAAAACAAAATGAACATGTCTTAATTAAATAAAATCAAAAATGACCCTATATTATATTTTTCAAAATCAACAAAGAAAAGCGGAGAAACACGAGTATAGTTAACCCTAGTTTTTACTTGGGTGAGTTGGTGCCTTTCCCTTTTTCTGAATCAGTATGTCCACCGCTAAAGTGGGTTTGTACTTTTGGTTTGGGTTTGTCTTCGGCTTTCAAGCCATGCTTTAAGGATAAGCTTATGTTCAAATTTATGCGATAAAACTGGACTGGATAAATTGGAATTACAGTCATAAAATCCAAAAGAAGAGGGGCATAAAACAAGGGCAAAAGGCAAAAGCAAAATCCCCACCGCCGAATCTTGACTCGGACTGTCTCCTTAGTGGATACAAATGCAAATGAACCTTCACTCCAATTACTTTTTTTCAATTATAAATGTTCAAATCCTCCAACACTTTCGATCAAATAAAATGCCATTTTTTTAAAACCCAGACAAATAATTCAAGAAATTGCTAGAAACTATAGCACTTAAGACAAATAATTCATAAGGAACAAAAAATAAAATCCTACATTTAAAAACCCAGGCTTTGTAAGGGAAACCAGAGATGCAGGAAGAAAGAAATTGAAAAAAATAAATGATAAACAAAAGAGTAAAAATGATTTGAAAAATAACGAGCTTTTGTATCAAAATATAAAGAATAGAAAATTTCCTATTTTTATTTATTTAAATTAGAAGGAATTTTTTAGTGCACAAACATTTATATTTAAGCCAATATAAATATCGACATCAAGTAATATAAGAAAGAGCTCGACGCAAACATAAAAAATGATAATTATTTTGGAGCTGGTGATATAGATATACTCTAAATCTGATTTCACTTTAATATTGATTTCGAATTCATTTTAATCAATTTAAAATTTGATCTTTTTAACCCTACGTTCGACCTAAACCAACCAACTTGTTGCATGTGCGAAGGAACGTACCTAAGACATGTAAAGCAGCAATTCAGATTTTCGTCTTTTCTTTCTGAAAATTCAAGGGACTTATATAATCTTTAAAATTTTAAAAGTGAGTCTGCTTTGAAGTTTGAAGTTATCCATGCTTTTTTTTAACAGAAGTAGTGCTCTAATTACTTCCCTCGTCTTACAAGGAAACAATGAGTCAATAAGCATTTAGGTCAATATTTGGCATTGGCCAAAAAGTTGGCGACAACCCTCTTCTTATCCAATTCCTTTTGTGAAAAAAAGGCTATTTGTTTATGTTCATAGAATTTACATTTGTCACCGATATGGATAAATAACTTTATCTGCAAAGAATGCTTAGCTTTTTACCTAGGAAATTGCCTCAAATTGCCTAAGTACGTTTCGGATAAGATTGAATTTGATAAACCAAATTCGCATATGGAATCTATCCATTTTTATGTAGTGCGGTGACATGATATTGTCTTTTAACACGGATATGAATGCCACTTATAGCTTACTAACTCAAGAAGATAGGTTGAAGTTGGAACATTAATAGAATGATATATCCATGTGATGCCACATATATATCTATTAATTCAGCTAAAACATCTCATGGAATCATCGAGGAAACTAGACTAAATCAATTCTGAGGAGCAACGAAACTGATCTAAAATAATACACTAGTTTAGCTAAATCCTAACCCTGTCAAAGGACAGATTGGGGTCTTTTTTGTTAAGACAATTAATGAGAATTTATTAGGGGTGGAAGGCATCATGATGATTTGAGGCTAATCCCTCTAGGAATGTTGAACCAAAAGGCTAATTTGATATGTGGGGATGGTCGGTAACCTTTTTCTAAGAAGGGCAACAAAATATGAAGATTTTTAACATTCCAACGTCACCTTTACCTAACCTTAATCATGCAACCCAAAAAGGGAAAAGGTTCATGCATGATCTGAATTACAGGAAGTTCTACTGTACGATAAATTTAATATACGATTAAGAAAATGTGCTACTGGTTTTGTTATTATTTTTTAATAAAATTAGTAAAAAATTTATCTAAAACATTATTATTTCTATCGGTTTTATTATTATTGGGCGTTTTATCGAGTTTGGTAATATATCCGGTAAAGCGTTACCTAAAACATTATTTTTTCTACCGGATATATTATCAAACCCGGTAAAGCGCCCAATAATAACAAAACTGATAGAAATAATAATGTTTACAATAATATTTTACTGATTTTGTTAAAAAAATAATAACAAAATTGATAATGTCTTTCTTAACAGTATATTAGGCTGCCGCACATGAGAATTCCCGATGCATTTTAATTACGATTCATCATCAAATATTTATCGTTCCCCTTGCCTATGTTGAAAATAGTAGATCCCAAACTGATGACAATTACTATCTTCAAGCTAATTATTTCCCCAGGGATTTCTCTTGATAACTTGTAATTATTCATTTGCCCCTTGATCCTCTCCACTGACCTGGATTTTTTAGAGTAGGCGCAAACATTTTTTTTCTTGAGAACCAATTAAATTATTGATTAAAAAAAGACAAAGACAGGAGGCTTTTGCTCTCCTTTTTTTTTCACATTGCCCCCCTTGACTTGACATGCTGATTTACGTTATTTTTATTCTCTTTGATTTTATTGAAGGTAGAATTACTATCTTAATTAAGGCGTTTTTTTTTGATATATTATCTATATCCTATATATTTTCCTGTCAGGCATCCTTCAGATTATATTTTTTGATCTAACACCCTTTGTAGTAAGGCGTGCCCCTGCAGCGCGTTTTACGTTGATCTGACGTAACGTAGGGTAAGACGCGTCCCTTGCAGCGCACCTTAGGCTGACATGGATACACGTGTCTAAAGTGACCCCTGCGGTGCGCCTTACGTCACGTAGGGCTATAGCGCGGGGGAGGAGCCGCGTTTTTCAATTATCACATGCTCAATTATCAGACATGCATAATGCAAGGCGCGGTGCAGGGACCACGCCTTGCATAATTTACCCGAACTTCTCGGCTTTAAAGCATCATCTCTCAGCTATAAATAGCCCTCTTCCCGTAAACTCTCTCACAATTCCCTCTCAACCGAGAAATTAATACAACAATCCTTTCAACCAGTAAATAACACCCGTCAATCCATTTATATTTGATTCAGAAGTTCGTTCGATCTTTCGTTATAAGATAATTTTATTATAATATTTTTTTATTATACTTATTGTTTATTTTGATTATTTGAAAAAATATTATACTATTTGTTTTCAATTAATTTATGTGTCAGTTCAAGGGAAAAGCGGGAGCATACATTGAAATATTTTTGCGGTGCAGGTAATAATATAAAATTATATTATTTAAATTATTTACGTTTATGTGTAAAAAATTTATTGTGTTATATTTTCGTTCATATATTATTTATTTAATCAGGTTTGTTTCAGTTGTTTTTTTACAGATATAATATTGTAGCACTTTTAAACTCTAAGAATGGTGCGACTTTCAGCTATTGTTTATTATGATGAAGAAATTTGAGAAGATGAAACCGGCATTGTTTTCGTATCAAATGAGCATGTTAAAATATTATTCAAGAGAAACATAACTCTTGAGGAGCTGATAACGAAGATTTCGAGGAAGGTTCATGTTGGAAGTAGTAGAAGAATGTCGTCGTTGCAGTACAGATTTTCAACATCATTGTTTCCATTAACTTATACAGCGTTCGAACTATCGAACAATGATGATGTTGAAATGATGACTGATTCTCAAAGTAATTATTCATACGCCGATATTGAGATGTATGCAAAGTTTGTTCAAGTGCGTGCTGTTCGGGGTCAATCATTAAGCTCCCACTATGGGCTGGTTGAACAAGTTGATCAAGTTGACAGCCCGACTATAGTAATGTGTAATGATTTTAATGCTATAATGGGAAATCCATATCATGGTGCCGTCACATCAACTTCAATGGGGAGACATTCATCCACAACTCCTTATGATATGTACCGAGGTGGGTTCACGAACAATTCGTATGACAAGATCGCATCCAGTTCAAGGGAAAGGCATTCATCTACAAATTTCTTTGACCTTAATATGGAGATGCCATCGACGCAACAATCTGTGCAGTTTCCATTTGACACGATGGCTTAAAGCTCCAGGGGGAGGCATTCAACTACGAGCTTTTTCGATCTCAATGTCGATATGCCTTCTAGTTCAAGGGGAAGATGTGCAAGTAGTAGGTTCTTCGACATAAATGTGGAGAGCATAGAGGAACCATCATCTCCACCAGAAGAACCGTTTCGTGAGCCTGGTGCGGATAGTGCTGAGACTGGACTATTCATTCACCCAGAATCATCGCAATTCAAATCCGATGATGATGATAATGTAGATGAAGTTCCATCAAATGTGGCACAAACTGACCCTCCAGCACACATGTATGAAGCTGATTATGGTGCAATGTACGGGCCAGAATTTGCGAATATGCCTAATCTCGGTAACTATGGATATTACTCATCAATAAATAATTGTGAGTTATCTTTAGGCATGGAGTTTTCAAGAAAAGAAGAAGCGATGATGGCTATAAAAAATTACAATATCCGTAATTCTGTTTAATCGAGAGTCGACCACTCCACGACAAAAAAAATATGTATGCTACTGTACCCGACGCGAAAACGGATGCAATTGGATGGTTCGCGTATCAAAGAGGAAGAGGAAAAACAACAAATGGGAACTAACAGTATACAACGGTCCTCACACATGTTGTGCTAGAGTGGTCAACCAAGATCATCCCAACTTGGACTCTGAAGTGATATGCCAAGCCATCATGTCCATGGTAAAAGCAAGCTCTCATATAGCTGTTGTTGTGTTGATTTCAGCTATATAATCGTAGTATGGGTACACTGTCTCCTATAAAAAAGCTTGGTTGGCAAAACAAAATGCCATTGTCAAACTTCATGGTGAATGAGATGCATCTTACAACGAACTTCCAGGCTGGTTTAAGCTGGTGCGGAGGTTGAATCATGGGACAATTGTGGACTTCGAAACCTCCTATGCATACCATAATGATCGAGTTCTTCGCGATCGATGCCAATTGTGGACTTACCCACCGGAAGCCCTAGGTGCAAAGAAACATCCTCAAGTGTAATCGTGCACTCTCTGCACGGAAGATGGAATGTGTGGGTCTCTGGCCTCCACTGCTCCACTAAGGCAGCAATAAGGTCTGGTTCTATCTTACAGCAACTCTCATATCTACATATGTGACCGAATCCAGACTCTACTAAATACGGCAAGACACTGCTAGGTATCACTAACTTAAGGTTCATAATAAAAGGATATAATACACGGTTCCTCTCCTAAAATTAAATAATTACAAAAATTAATTTTTAAACTAATAATCATGCATTAAATAAATAAATAAATTATTACTAATAATTTAAATTAAATTAAAACGTTAAAATGTTACCGTATCAGCAAAATGTCGAGATATATATATTTTTCATCCAAGCGAAGTAGATCGCCTTCCATTTTATATCTGCAAAAAAATTAATTAAATAAAATATTAAAAAATTTAAATACTTAAATAAATTACAAATAAAATATTAAATGTAATAAAATATACCTTAAACAATTATAAGAGAATATAAGAGTATTTGAGAGAAGTTGAGAGGATTTGGTGTGATGAAAGTGATTGAGAATGAGGTATTTATAAGGAGAGATGGGGTGTGAACGGCCGGGGTAGGTGGGTAATTAAACCTACTTGCCTTTCTGACGCGTGTCAGATTTAAAGGTAAGGCGCGTCGCAGGAGCCGTGCTTTAGACACGTATATCCATGTCAGCATAAGGCACGTTCCAGGGGGAGCGCCTTACCCCACGTGACGTCAGATTAGCGTAAAGCGCTCTGCAGGAGGCGCGCCTTACTGCAAAGGGTGTTAGATCAAAAAAAAATAATTTAAATAATATTTGACAGAGAAATATATAGGATATATGTGATATATCGAGAAAAACGCCCTTAATTAAGAGGAAATTCATTAAAAACGACATTATTGCTTCACTTGTTTTGAGAGTCAACTAAGACAGTAGTTGAGTGCCATTGTCATCAAATTACTATCCTTAATCAACACTCTCTCTTCAATGGCAGAATTGACAGATTAAAAGAAAAAGTTCACTTAAAAGGAGAAAAAAAAGTTATCCCTGGACCAATTATTGACCTTCTTATCTCTATCTGGCTTTTCAGCACTCTTTGTCCTCGCTTTCTCGCTCGTTGAATTGAAGCTAGCAGTGAACCGAAACATTCACACGGTCTGAATTCTTCTGATAATATTAGCTTGGTTGAACTGAAGAAAAAAAATATTAATTTCGAAATTAATTAACTTATTCCTCGTTCAACATCTACAGGTAGACAAAAGGAAAAAATTATTTCTAGCCGCAGTTTGTTTGACAAATTTTCTTAACTTAATCCTTAAATTTTTATTTCAATTATATTAGTCAATGAACTTTGACAACTTTTTCATTTTAATGTTTTTAGTGATTTTGAATTAAAAATATAAATTTAATGGTCAATGCTGATAAAAAAATTAAATATAAATTTAAAAAATATTTAAATTTAGTACTAAAGGTTACTAAAGCTAGAGTAAAGAAATTAAGTATTGGAATATGGGAGAGGTTGAAGATTGGCATGTCTGACGGGGCTGCCTGTTGCCTGCCCAATATATCACGGTTGGCATTCTCTGCATTGAACATAAACTGAAACAGAAGTGGTGTTCATTTGTTACAAAGGAATAACTGCAACTGTTAGTTCTGGTTTGGGTACACTGTTCTGTCAGTTCAGGCCTCACGTGATATTCGTATACCTTTTCTCTTTTTTCTTTTCGTCGGAAAAAACCGCGCGTGATTTTCAAACCAGACCTTGTTTTCACTTTTTGTGACTGATGAGAGAGTGACAGGTTGAACCAATCAATGTTTCATGGATTTCATCACTTTCCCACGGACAAAACCTCGAGTTCCCATTGTCATGTTCCACAAACTCATGACTTCCCCATGCAAAAAAAGGAAAAGAGAAAAAAAATCCGTTGGAATAGAAAATTTTCACGCTTACTTGGATCTTTTTTATCTGCTTTTCATTTTCCTCTCATATATCTGCAATTTAATTTCTCTTTCGGGTTTTTTTTTCTGGAGACAACGGTTTTGGGCAAATAAGATTGGGGCCTGGCCAATGAAAGGCCGAAGGATGCTACCTCTTCAGCTTTACAAATATACCTAAAAGAGAATTGACGTGAATCACACATTTCCAACTGCGAAAAAAAAAGAGTAGAATAACCCATGTGATGCCTTAACGTTTGCTTTTCTTTTTCACCCGTATACAAAAGGTGACTTATTCTATGGAGCACTGGTCCATGCGAGATTATTATATTCATTAATTAATCATATTTAATTCAAACACAATATCTCAATTGTATGATGATTGATCATCACAGGGACAGCGATTAAGCTAATCAAACCCACCACAGATTCATTATCTGGTCGTTGTCAATCAATTTTTAAGATGCTCATAATCACTTATAGACATGCATGTCACATCCCTCCGGTAATTTTTTATTTGTCTTGTTGAAATGACATAGCAGGCAATTTGGAATTCTTCCTTGGTTTCTTAAGTTGAAATACTGGAGAGGCATCATTTTCTCCTTAGATCAATATTTGGCCGTACAATTACAACGACTCATATGCAATTACTTAATATGTTGCTGCTTTTTCTATTTTTGGAAACTGTTTTTGAAATTAGATAATTATTTACTGACAAACTCAATAGGCTATACGACTTTTTTGTTTCATCGGCAGTATAATCATTTACCCTACTTGCATTATAGTTTGAAATTTATGTATTGAGACCCTTCATTTCAAAGCAAGGACGCACATCAAACAAGTGGCATCTAAATCCCCATATTTCCCAACTCGTACTGGATCTGCTAAAGAATGAAAGATCACGCATCATTAATAAACGGATTAGTCATATCAAACATTGATATCCCTTAAGTAAGATCTTAAGTTCAAGTCTTTGTATATATAGAAAATTCTCATTGAGAGACTCACCCATCGAAGTCAAGTATGCGACGCAAGTCAGTCCAGATTAGTCAAAACGAAGCATTGGAATCGAGAGGGCAACCAAAAAATAAACAAATATTAGCTTGATTGTAGTTTATTTTATTTTAATGGAGGTGCACAGACCAAATTATCTCAATGGTTAGAGAATGATTGTTATTCTTAGAGATATCGGGTTCAAGCACAACAATTGCAGTACGGGTGATTGAGTTTACTGTCAAATGGTTGAGAGTATTTTGAGCATATACTATTTTATAATCACCTTAGCATAATCAAAATAATATTTTAATGGAAAAATTTAAAAACCTAACCAAAAAACTCGAACAAAAAATAGATATGAATAAATCTGACTGCATCGAAAAAGAAACAAAAATGAATTAAAATGTTGAAAGACCATTGAGAACAAATCAGAGACGAACGTCGTGAGAAACTATCAACGAAGGCAAAATCGTGTATCCAAATTCAATTCGAGGATCCATAGCATAGAAGATCAACATAATTACAAATAGAGAAAATAACTTCAGTGACAGAAAATGCCTTATAATAAACGATTTTAACCAATTTTTTTTGGATTTGCGACAATAACCAACAAATTCGCAACGCGATCTCAAATTCGCAACACAAACTCCAATTTCGCAACATAGTTTACAAATTCGCAACTCAGTTTTGAAATTCGCAACTTGAATTTCTTTTTCGCAACGCGATTTTCTAAATTCGCAACGCGATTTTTAAATTCGCAACACGAACTCCAATTTCGCAACGCAGTTTCCAAATTTGCGTTGCGAATTCGCAACGCGAATTTATTTTTAGCAACGCGATTTTTAAATTCGCAACACAAGTTTCCTTTTCGCAACAAGATTTTCTAATTCACAACACGAATTTTGTTTTCGCAACTCGATTTCCGAATTCGCAACACGAATTTTAATTTCACAACAACTTTTATTTTCGCAACAAAAATGTTTTGGGTATATAAACTACACAGCAGCAGCAACAACTCATAACCTAAATCCCTAAATCCCAACTCATTCCATCTCCATCTCTCACTCTCTCCGGCGACATTCGTTCTTACATCCAACGACATCCTTCCCCATCTCTAATTTTGTTTTACATAATTTTATTTCTATATAATTTTTCAATGATTTCTCTCCCAAATTATCAACTATCAACTTAATAAAGGTATGTTTTCCTCTAAGTTAGTGATGATATATAGTTTATAACTCGTTTGTTTAGTAAATTAATTTACAATTTGTAGAATGAAATCATATAATGTTGATCATGTTTGGATAGATTTGTGTTATGGAGGGTCATGGGAGAATGTTAATGGTGTTTTACAATATATGACTTTACCCATGAATCTTCAACTAAAACTGTCATTAAAAAAGTTAACTTATGAAACTCTAATGTTACGTGTTTCAAAGAAATTGAATTTAGAGCTTCTAAGTGGATTTAAGCTATCTTATCAGAGAAAATGTAAAGTTTATTTGTTAACCGACAATGAAGATGTTGAACGATTCATTGCTTACATTAGTGTTTCGCAAGATGATGTTATATTGTATGTTGTTGAACCTAGAAGTAGTGAAGTTGGGTCAATAACGGGTAGTAATCAACTAAGTTATTCAGCCCCAGTTTATGGTGCTCACAATGTACAACGTTGTTATCAACCTTAAAATTTCATGGTTCCACCACAATTTCATCACCAAGAAAATTTTGTTTCACCACATTTCCAATACCAAACACAATATCAAACCTAATCTTAAAACCCACAACCTTTCCCTAATCCAAATCCCAATCAACTTTCAACACCAAATTTCGGTTTTCATATTGACCAGTTAGACGATGATGAGCCAACAGAAAAAAATGTGAGTACTAGTCAGTATTCGAAATTTGATCTTGGTCAATACCCGGAATTTGATCTTGGTCAATACTCGGATTTTGATGATGTTTCAGAAGAAGAAACAGACCCTGCGTGTAATGATTTTGATATTGGTCAATACACGAATTTTGATGATGAAAAATGTTGTTGAGGATAATGAGGAGGAAGTTACGGCTGTGAATGAACATGTTGAACATTCATTATGTAATTCATATAATCCTGAAGAAGAAAAAGAAGAAGAAGTCCCCGAAGAAAATAAAAGAAGAAAATACCACGGGAGTATAACTGGAATATGCCAGAATTACTTCAGATACCGGAAGAAGAGTTGGTAAAGATAGCAGTTGATTGTTACACAAAAGTTATTCGTATCAAGAAAGATGATTGTTTTGATACAAAGGAAGACTTGAAGATAGCTTTGTATATGAAATGTGTGGAAGATGGCTATCAACTAAAAGTTAACAAATCAAGCAAAGATCGTTTCGAAACAAAGTGTATGATTGACAAAAACTGTACGTGGCGTATGATTGCAAAGAGGATAAAAGATTGTGAAATGTTTCAAGTTAGGACTTTTATTGATAAACATACATGTTCAAGAACCCAAGTTTTTCCTCACCATAGACAGACAAACAAAAAGGTGTTGGGTGGTTTTCTGGATTAGTTAATGTTTTTGAATGGCATGGTATATCGGGGACATAAAATAATGACTGACATGAATGCTCGGTTCAAGATTAGTATCTCATATTCTCAAGCTTGGAGAGCCAAATGTTATGCCTTGGAATTGTTGAGGGGGTCGCTAGTAGCACCGTTTTCCCAACTGCCGGCTTATTGTCACAATTTAAAGCTGAAAAATCCTGGGTCGGTAACTCATATCAAAACAGATAGAGATGGATGTTTTGAGTTACTGTTTATCGCCATTGGTGCTGCAGTTAGTAAATGAATATAATTTTGTTGACTCATTTTTGTTAGTTACATGCATTTCACATTTAAATGATTATATTTCTTGTGTATATTATTTTGTAGATTCGTTCGTTTATTACTTGCATGCGCCCAGTTATTATAGTTGACGAAGCACATTTAAAAGGTTGATACCTTGAAGTAAACTTATTAGTAGTAGCCATGGATGCTAACAATGGGATACTGCCAATAGCCTACGGGGTTGGCAAATCTGAAACCTCTGATTCATGGACATGGTTTATGGGGCATCTTAGGGATTGTATAGGTCCTATTAGCAATCTGACAATCATATCTGATAGGGAAAACTCAATTGACAATGCTATTAGAAGGTGTTTCCCAGATGCTTTTCATGGACTTTGTGGTGTTCATTTGTACATAAATCTAAAATCAAGGTATGCTGGTATAAAAAATCACGAATGGACATACTAGAAGGCTATAAAAGCTTATCGGGAAGTGGATTTTAATAAGCATATAAATTGTTTAAGACGTGTTTTGCCTCAATGTGCTCAAACATTAGAAGATGTCGGGTTTGAAAGATGGTCAAGAGTACATCAACTTGGAGCAAGATATGGTTTCATGACGTCTAATAGTGCAGAATCAATCAACGCTCTAAGTAGTTATTCTCAGAAATTACCTATTACTATGTTAATGGAGTTTTTTCGAGCCTCTATTCAACAGTGGTACTACAAGAAAAGAAACCATGCATGTATTATTTCTTTAAATTCGTAACTTATCATATTTAATATATTTTACTAAGTATTATTTATTTAAATTTACATGAACATTGGAACGTCGTGTTACACCATGGACTGAAAAAAAAGATAATGAAACGTGTTGTGAAGTCAACGTCATGGAGAGTTGAACCATGTTCAAACACTTTGTTTGAAGTCTTGAATAATGACTTAAATGGGCTTGTCGATCTAAATACAAAGATGCGTAGTTGTATGAAATGACAAACATCTGGTTATTAGTGTGGCCATGTTATAAAAGTTGCTCTTCATCTAAACCAAGATGATTCAAGTGCATACACTATGGATTGCTACACTACAGAAGTATATCGACAAACTTATGCCGAGATTGTCTACCCTATTCCACATCTTTCTGAGTGGGACATACCAGATAACTTACAAACAATTTTGCCACCAGTCATGGATAGAAGGCTACCTGGCCGACCAAAAAATCACTATCGTATACCGTATAAGGGTGAAAAGAAGAAGATATCGACATGTAGTCGGTGCAAGGAAAGTGGTCATACAAGGTTGACCTGTGGATCACCAGTGTCATCACAATCATCTTTTTATCTACCAAAATATGGATCCTCATCAAAATCCAAAGCTCATATGGTACCAAGCAAAATGAATCAAAATCCAAATCAAAATCCCAATCACAACCGCCTTCATATTTTGGGACTATTAACTTAGGTGATTTTTAAATGCAAACGTTGTATTATGTGTATTTTATGTGTGAATGCATACATTTTCAGTTAGGCATGCATTAGTAACTTGAGTTTGAACATTGCTATGATCTGTTCAGTTGTTATCACTTATCAGATTGTTGTCTGTTATCTTTTTGAAGGTGCTTGAATTGAAACTAGAAAAAAGATGGTTATTGTGAACTTCTCCGATTCGTAACTCAAATTCGCAACTCGATATTCAAATTCGCAATGCGAAAATCGTATTCGCAACGCGAATTTTATTTTCGCGTTGTGAATTTGATTTTCTTAAAGGTAGTGTGCCTTCAACAGGTCTTTTTTGCCTTCAACATAATGCAGATTGAAATTAAACAACAAATCAATTAAACAAAAAAACAATTTTTATTTACACTTTGTAGCACATTGATATATCAATTTGCCCCAGACAGTACATCCAAATGCTCCTAACAATAGGGAGCTTACAGACATTAGTAAGAAATTATAACATCTGGAAGGATTAACCTGCAGAAACGTTATGGCCATGAGATTTTAAACACATCCAAAACCAACAAATATGAGCTGAAATTATTGAATTCTAGGTACTTAACCAAAAATTTTCAAACTACTTTTAATCAATATTTCATCTAAAACAAGAGTATCAGGTTAACAACTCTTGCTCAAACTTACCAATAACAAATGGTTGTTTATGCACACTTTCAGCACCTGGTTGCAGGTAGGCAACGTCTCGCATATATCTCTCTAGCCATATAATGCCAAAACCACAACCCTACTGCACCTCTATCTCTATCTGTCAGAGGTAGAAACTGTTTACCTCATCTCATCATATGTTCAAGCACATGCATACAAGAGGACCACAATCCCCTTTGGCTCCCGACGTTTGTTGTGGCACTGTCTCGTCTCTCATCATTGTAACTTTTAACTTATTTGGCTTATTGTTTCCTAAATTAGTCCAATAAGCAATCGCATCCAAGTATTTAGCCAAAAGATCGCTTCATCCCCTACAAATAATATCTTTCAAATCAGACAATGGTATGTAATTCAGCATGCTGTCATATACTATCGTCTTCAGGGATGGGAGCTGAAACTCGACGAGAATCCAATGACGACGTTCCATAACATGGATAAACACCTACAATATAATATATTAATACTTCAACTGCGCACATCAAATAAATTTTATGAACACCTTTAAATATGCAAAAATAAATACTAACCTTATCGACCTCCCACCACGCAGGATAAAGGATAGCTTTGCCATTACCCAACGAATATGAAGCGTCTCTCTGATCCTTCAAGTGAGTTGCGTGAAAAGACGAAGGCATAATAGTCCATCGCGTCTTTTTGATTTTCTTCAATTTCCTTAGAACCAGAAGACGTGACACCTATGCATCAATATGCTGTTTTATAAAAAAATACATATATTAGTGAATTTAATAAATTTTAAAAAAAAATCAAAATCAATATAAAAAGAATATAATACTTACCTCTATTCGAAATAGTCATTCTCTTCAACCCCTAATAAAACACCCCACTAAGACCGCTCAAGAAACAAATGTGTATTGTCGATTTTGAATATGTCAGTGTAGCACCCCTGACTCCACTCAAGTAGATAAAAATCAACTGCGGTCTTAGCCCAAATGGTATTATCCATAATTGTGTCCAGTAGTGTATATATCTCGTGCTGAGGAATGGTACTGGCCGGTAACTGATACGAAAGCCAACTATGATCCATCATACCGAGCACAAGAGGGGGTTTACCAATATATCGACATAGTATGCCATGTGGATCCTGAACAGTGGGAGGTGGATCCTGAACGGTGGGAGGTGGATCCTGAACGATGGAAGGGGCCTCTTGAACGATGGGAGGGGCCTCTTGAACGATGACAGGTGAATCCTGAATAATGGGAGGTAGATCCTGAACAATGGTAGGTGGATCCTGAACAATGGTAGGTGGATCGAGCTTCTTCTTACGCAGTCTTGGAACTATTGGGGTGAAAGGAGACATAATGGCACGTCCACGACGTCTGATGCGTGAACCCCATCGTGCAAGAAAAACCCGACGTAAAGCACCTACCTTATCGGGCCGCTAAAAATAAATTAATACATAAATCAGTAAATAAATAAATAAATAATGCCGAAAAAAGGCTATTTGCATTTTTAGTATAATATTTCTTATAAAATTAAACAAACTAACCTCATTGCGTAGAGTATTAACCTCATTGTGTAACGATGAAACAATCTCACGTAGAGCAACAACCTCATCACATAAAGCAGATACCTCACCACGTAAAGTACCATTGTCATCACGTAAAACAACTACCTCACCACGTAAAGACCCTACCTCATCACGCCATGCACCATTCTCGTCATGTAAAGCACCGACCTCATCACGTAAAGCACTGACCTCATCACGTAACTCCCCTAACTCATCCCGTGGAGGTGGAGAACGGGGAGATAAATATCGTGGCATCTTTGTCGGTCGCCTATCATGAGGTGATGGTGGATAAGAGACTCGATGATGTGATGGAATAGGTGATGGCTCTCGGTGTCGAGGTGTAAAATCAACTCGATCAGGTGATGAATCTCGGTGTCGAAGTAAAGAAGAGACTCGATCAGGTGATGGATCTCGGTGTTGAAGTGGGGGTGCTCATCATCCATCCCATAAAAAAATGCCTACTAGCTTGCCACCAATCAGTGGCAAGCTCATCCTCTGTGGGTGTCAATGTCTGTAAGGGATAGTTTGCCTCCTAACAATATAAAAGCCCAAACAAAGTCAACGTCTACTAGTAATAACTTGTTTATATATGGTAGTATTTGTGTTAACTTACATTATTCATCATCGTATATGATAGTAAATCTTCCCAATCCAACAGTCGGATCCTCCTCCAAGTAATAGCTCTAGGAATATCATTTGAATTCTTAATGGCATAAGTACGCATGTTGGGAAATGCCTCAAATATCCAAATCTACAAACAATATAATACACAAACATTAATTTTAGTAATTGTTAAATAATTAATTTTGGAAACATTATATAGAAATTCTTACCTTAAAGGCCCAAATAAAGCCTGCCAAAGTGTATTTGGAACCATGCCCACGAAAACTACGACGATCCTCAAAGGCAGACGATAATTTTTTCCAGGTAGTTTTCCATAGATATGAACCCCACGGAAACACATTCCATGCATCTAGGTCCTCTACCAATAATATTAAATCCTGAGAAATTGGTTGTCTGCCCTTTTTGGCTAAAAATCCGGTATAGAAAAGTAACAAAAGGCATACACGGACAACATCAAGGTCATCCATCCAAGTAAAATCATCTTTAAGAAGTAATCTTCTCAAATCGTCGACGTGTAAAGTGGCCTTCACCTTTGCCAGCTCAGGAAAAACCCGAAATAACCATGATGGGCGGGCGATATGACTAGTATATGGACCTAATTCATCGTGTCGTCCGAAACGTAGACCAGTGACTAAGCAAAACTCCTCCCGCCCAAAACGAGTATACGCCGGTGGAAAATAAAACCATATCTCCTCATCACCACGTTGTATCCCCTCGGGTAGATCATTAGTCATGGTCTGACGAAACAAATGAGTCAACATAGCATCTCCACCTGGATGTTGTACTTTCAGCCATGGCCCAAAACAAGTATTCTCAAACAAATTTCTTTGGATAGGTGTAAGTGTCGACGCAATTGTAGTGGCTAGGCTTAATTTATTCCTTAAAGTCAATGCAGCCGAAAAAAATTCCTAACAAAAACAATAAACATACCAAGTTAGATATAATACTAATAATATACCAAAAACTACAAATTATACACAATAAACAGACATGATATTAAACAGGGAAAATATAGCCAAATATGTTTCAAACTAGCCCGATATTCACCCAAGTCATTATTCTATCATTGTTCACAAAATGCATCAGATATCATTCCAGAAGTATAAACAATGTTAAAAGGACAACATATAGGTTTAGTGCATGTTCAAGGACAACATTCTAGAAGAGTAGTAGATTATTCTTGAAACTTAAATTAACAACACTGTGAAGTTAATATTTGTCTTTGTTTTTTGGTTGAAGTAATGCAATTCATTAAAGTTTCAATTTGCAGAAGAAGAGTAGTTTATACTTGAAACTTAAATTCGCAACAAGAAAATCGCAACTCGAAAATGAAATTCGCAACACGGAATTTGCAACGCGAAAACTAAAATTGCGTTGCGATTTTCGTGTTGCGAATTTAAGTTTCAAAAGCTACTATTCTTCTGCAAATTGAAACTTGAATGAATTGCATTACTTCAACCAAAAGATAAATACTAACTTCACAGGGTTAAAGACTAAACAGTTTAGCAGTATTGACAGCAACCGAATGAATTTACTAAGCAATCTAAGTGAAAAGGTTAATCTATATATTGAAATTACGAGTAAATTTATCATTAATTTAAATATGAAAAATCTAATAATAATACAAAACTTTCAAAATAAAAATAATTAAAAAAATCTAACCCTCGGTGGTTGATTTTCCATTTGTGGCCGTGAATGGTTGTGAGAGCGTGGCTCTGAGAGATGGATATGGAGGGGGGGTCGTCGGATATGGGGACGGATGTCGCCGGAGATGGGGACGGATGTCGCCGGAGATGGGGACGGATGTCGCCATAGAGAGTGAGAGATGAAGATAGGAGTGAGTTGCGATGTAGGGTTTTAGGTTATGAGTTGCGATTTATGGGATATATTGTTTACATTTGTGTTGCAAAATTAATATTCGTGTTTCGAATTCGAAAATAAAATTCACGTTGCGAAAATAAAATTCGCGTTGCGAAAATAAACGCACATTGCGAATTTGACTTCTGTGTTGTGAATTCCAAATTCGCGTTGCGAATTTAGAAAATCGCGTTGCGAAAAAGAAATTCGAGTTGCGAATTTCAAAACTGAGTTGCGAAATTGGAGTTCGTGTTGCGAATTTGAGATCGCGTTGCGAATTTGTTGGTTATTTTCGCAAATCCAAAAAAAGTTGGTTAAAATCGTATATTATAAGGCATTTTCGGTCACTGAAGTTATTTTCTCTTACAAATAAGTACCACCATCTTGATCAATCATGAAGCAGTTGAATCCAACTCTGAGAAAATATAAAATAAAAAGAACGACCAAGCTATCAAGAAAGAAAACAAAAAATGTACTACAAAGACCAAGAAAAAATGAGCCACAATGCAAAATTATTCTTATTAAAAAGTTTGAAAAAAAATGATATCTTATTAAAAAGTTTAAAAAAAAATGATAACCAATGGACGACAATAAAAATCAAAATTCAATGTCACCTTCAGTTAAATAAAATAAAAAAATTGATTTTATCTATAAAAATACACAAACCTAAAGAAAGAAAAGGGGAGAGCAGCTGAGATTTAGACAAATATATGTTTACATTCTTAGTTAATAAACGAGCTGTTCTTGTAACAAAAAATAAACAACCCACATTTAGTAAACTTATTATTGTATTATTGTTTTGACAATTTAATTGTTTTATTTTTTAAAACATAATTAATATTATATTATTATTTTTATCATCGGTCGTTAGATTTGATTGTTGATTTAACATAAATGTTGAAATGACATGATATAATAATAATTTTAGTCATTAAAATTTACATATTTATCAAATTGATCTTAATTCAAAATAGGTCAAAAATCATTAATATTTAGGAATCCTTAAATTTGATCTAATTTAAAATCCCGAAATTCCTCTCCTAAAATTCGATCGTCGTTGCTCAACCAACATTATCGCCTCTCCACAACATTATCGACCTCTTACAGTATCATTCTAACCTTACAACTGTCACACTTAGTTACACTTCTAGTAAATTATTGAATCGATTTTAAAAACTATGGTTTTGATGAACAACTAGAAGCTTATACAAATTCAAAATCAATATTTAATAAATTATAAATCTTACATGTTTATGCAATAAACTAACATAAATTCATAAATATTAATCTTTATAGATTATAAAACATAACGTTAAAATGACATCACAATGTTTATCAAAATAATTATTTTGATCTATATATTTTTTATTTTGTAACATTTTGGTCCCTAGTGTTTTATTTTAGGGTAAAGAGGTCTTAACGTTTAATTAGATAATCACTTTCGTCATTTTTCATTATTTCTAGAGTATTTTGGCCTTAATGTTTCATTTTAGAATAAAAATACTCTTATTTTAGAGTGTTAATCATTTGTTAACTAACCATTTCTATATATGAAGTAGTCTCTTGGCTCTAAAATGAATCTTTGGAGGTCAAAATACTCTAAAAAAATAAGAATCAATATAATTATTTTGATAAAGGTAAGAGACCTAAATTTGACATTATACCAATATAAAGCAATATACATACAATGAACTAACAAAAATTCAATAAATTAACCTTCATAAGTTATAAGACGATAAATATACAACAAAAACTTGGATTATATGTGAAGCTGCAAAAGGGAATTGATTTTTGTAAATTATTGGCATAACCTAAAACCGATTAAGGGACATGGAAAGAGAGTTTAACGCTTCATTAGGAAACATATAATAAATACACCTCTTTTTTGTATAGATAATAAGTAAACTACTTATATTAACAGTAATTTCTAAATCAATTTAAAGAATTACACAAAGAAATGAAGAAGCGAGAACCCACTTTTACTTTTGATAATGGGAGGGAAGATAAGACATGCGACACAGCCATAAAAAAAGGAAAAAGAAAATATTAATAGATGCCGCACTGGGACCCTTGGGAGTTGTCAGTTTCCCTCTGGTGTACAATAGTCCGCGCACCACCTAACCTAACTCGATCCCGCCCAACACGCGTGGGTCTGCCATGGTTCTGTTTCTCACTCTGTGGTTCACTAGCTCTTCAGTACTCGTGTGTTATTCAATAATCATATGTTTCTCATCACTTTTTTTTTTTTAAATAGAAAAGCAGACAATTTACTTATATATAATGGCCCTCGGACCTATTCAAATAATTCAGTTTCCAAGTATCTAACAAAAATATTACTGCTACCCGTTTGGAACATATTTTTCTTCCTTGTTTTCTCTTTTGATGCTCTTGATAGCAACCTTAAACCTTCAGCCCCTTCATTTCCTTGTTTGTCTTTAAACAATTATGGCTTCATTTGAATTTAATAATGTTATGGCCCGGAAAGAAGATGCTTTACGCAAGTATAACATGAAGTGGAATTTCAAGATTGGTCTTAGCTTCATCGGGTTTTTGTTGGTTTTGATTTTGCTGTCGTGGTCCTTGTTCCCCACCGTCGAGGTTGCTGGAGATTTTGGTCGATATTTGGTTTCTACTTTTAATAAACCACTTATCCTTGTAAACATCATCATCCTTGCTGTTTGTGTTTTATCAAACCAAAATCAGTCCCGGAAACCAACCACCAGTCCTGATATATACGATGAGTACCTTAGCTCCCTCCGTAGTGTGCCCACATCAGCCGCCTCCACCGCCGCACCTGTCAAGGAAGAGACCACGGTGGACAAACAAATCATCCTGATGGAAAATGCAGCTGCTCTAGTTTCTTCAGTAGAGCAGCAACGTACGGCCGGTGGCTGTGATACAGTTACAGAGACAAAACGTTCCGTTTCCCCAGTTAAAAAACGACAACCAGCTACGGAGAACCGTACACCTCCAACCGAAGTGATTAAACAAAAGGAGTACCGAAGAAGTCGATCAAAGGTTCCAGAATCTCGAACCCAGCGAAGCCGCATGTTTCGGAGGTCGGAGACGGCTATGATCAGTCGACAGCTGATGGTTTCAGGCGCCGAGCCACCTAGGAAATCAATGGATGAGATGAGTAATGAAGAGTTTCGGTCGATAATAGATAGTTTCATCGCTGAGAAAAAGAAAACTCTGATGCAAGAAAACATCGCCCATTACACTGGGAGGAAAGATAAGTGCATGTCAATTGTGGTTAAGAATTAAGAGATTATTAGACAAAAAATAGTGAGTTAAAACATAATCTATCTCGATATTCGAATATGTAGGCTTATCAGGATCCATATTTTTAACTAATATGGGATGTACAGCGATAAAATTTCCCAGGTTTTGTGGGAGTAAATGTAAGTTAAACATGTTTTATGGAATATTGTGCTCTTTTTTATTGTTTTTTTGTCCATTTTTTTGCCTCCCCCCCAATCTACGAATTATTTTCTTTCTGCATCTAGGTGCTGCTGTTTTACACTGAATCATATGTGCAATTATGGGTATATTATGTTCTTGGTAAAAAATGGAAGTGCATTCTAATTATGAAAGGATATTATTTTATGAGGACCTAAAACAAGAACTGGCAAGCGCAGCCACGGAATTCAGAGACAATAGAGCTCCTATTAATGTCCTGCTGAGTTGGTAACAGATTTTTGGTATATCCAGGTTTTTCATTTTCAGAAACAAAAGAAACTTTGATTATATTCCATTTTCTGCGTTTTTCCCCCTCTGACAGGAAAATTCATTTCAACTGCTCTAAATATCAATATCCTTTTACCTTCAGTTCCTTGCTTCTTCTATGGCAATTTAAGATCGCAAGTAATTATTCAGCTTCATGCAATGTTTGGCTTATTCTGTGTGTTAATCAATACCCAAAGATCCAAAGGGTCCAATGATGAAGGCAAACAGTGTAAAAAACTAAAAAGGCTATGAAATTCATCAAAAGCACAAAAAAAGGGTGGCCCTGGTGGGTAATTTGCTTAATGAATACCCAATCATGACCTTTCACTGTATTTCTGATTAAAATAACATTAGTTTACAGTAGTCTAATAGAAAAGCACTTTTACACAAGCATAATGGAATAATAAATTAGAGTGATGGATGAATTTACTACCGAAAGCTTGAAATCTTCCACCGGAAAGTCGATAACTTTTACTCAACTTTAGGCACGCCCACTAACCAATAAACTAAACAGTCTTGTCTTAATTTCATCTTTAAACTTTGCTTATCATCATTACTTACACTAACTAGTGGGGGCTTTGAGAAACTTTTAGACATGTATCATCTCAACAGCTTTGTCTTTAATTTCGTTTTTCTGCAATTCCAGACAAAGTTCACCCCCACCAGCTTTTTTTTCCCCCTTTTCTTAATTCTCTGTTTCGTCCCTTGAAAGTGACATCTCAATTGTTCTTCTAGTAATTCTCTTTTCCAGATTTTTTTGGAAAGAAGAATCAAGTACAATAACCGAGGAAGCATTTTAATTTACCTGCCCACTCTCTATTTAATTCTACAGAAAAAAGAAAGAGGGTTGAGGTGTGAGGAAGGTTCTTTGCAATGAACCTTGCTCTTGTCCACATATTCTAAGAGGATGTCCTTAATCAACAAATTCATTTTCTTAACAAAAAATAGCTGTGCATGCCACATTTCAACATGTTTGTGTGCATATATATTATTCCCCTGTTAGAGCAGTTAAGCTAGAACTTCAGATAAAATAAGGGCAAAAGCTGATTGTCATCTTCTTTTCTCCTTGATTTTACCTTTCAAAATTACTGACTTTGACCTTAGCTGTGAACTTCCATGACCTGTGATCTGCATAACTTTGTAACCTTAAAAACTGGAAAACACCACCATTTGTATTATTCCATAAATTACGTTTGACTGACAAGTTTAAACTGTATATGGATTTTCATTGCTTAATTAGAGAAAAACAAGTTTCAGTTTCCATGGAAATGGAAGATCCAATTTCTTGAAAAAAGGCTGGTTGTTACATTCTTCATGTTTCGGTAGCACTAAAGTAATAATAACTCCAATTAAAATATGAAAAAGCAAAAGGGTCGAACGAAAAATGCCAAAGAATATATATTTTAATATTTGTCTTCATATAGTAATGTGTATAGATATAGGAGCGATTGTATCATTTTGTGTGATCAAAGATTTGTCATTTCATTTCTATAATAAGGGGTGAGTAGCTGTCATATGATGAGAGGTGCAATCATTTACGGATGATCAGAGTCATAACCATTTTTTTTGAAAAATAAATATTATTTTTAAAAAATAATTACAACTTTTATTTTGAAAAATAGGTGATTTTGGATTAGTTTAAATTAAAATGAAAAAGAGTCGCTATCGACCTTTAGGTTAGGTAGGTCGAATACCTAAAAACGTCTTTTAAAAATAATTTTAGGGAAAATCGATTTTTAGACAAATACTAGTATGCTTTATCAGAAAAATCTTAGGGATCGGAAGTCGGTTACGCATGTAGAAAAGATAAACACTAACAACGCAAAAAAAATCGGTACTTAGGGTCTGTTTGTTTAGCTGTAATTGGTTTTCCAGAAAATGAATTACTGGAATTTGAATTACTGGAATTTGAATTACTGGAAAATGAATTACTAGAATTTGAATTCTGGAAAATGAATTACATTTATGTAAAATGAATTACATTTCTGGAAAATGAATTACATTTCTGGAAAACATATGGAAAACGTTTTATGATGTTTGGAAGATGTTATTTAAACATTTTTTCGGTATATTTTAGTGAAATAAAATTTTATAAATTATATTAATTATTTATTAAAGTAATAGTACTATATTATATTTTAAAAATATTAATTAGTATATTTTAATATCTTTACTAAAATATTATTGAAATATATAAATAATATTATTCATTATTAAATATATAAAAAAATTTATTATATATTATTAAAATAAAAAATATAATATCTTATATTATTATAATATAATTGATTATTTTATATAATATTAAAAATATAATATTATATTATTATAAATATTAATAAATATATTTTAAATATTTTAATAATTAATATTTTGATGAAAATGATATTAAAATATTTTATTAATATTAAATTCATAAAATAAAATTATTTTGAGTATTTTTGCTTTGAAGTGAAAAGTTCAGAAAATGACTTACGGAAAATGAATCCGTAAGTCATTTTACAGAAAACACAAAGGAAATTCTGTTACTAGGAAAATGAATTACATTCCGGAAAACGAATTACGTGAAACAAACACGGGAAAACGTTTTCCGGAAAACGAATTACGTGAAACAAACACGAGAAAACATTTTCCGGAAAACGAATTACGTGAAACAAACACGGGAATTCGGGGAAAACCAATTCCGTAATTCCAATTACGGGAAACAAACAGACCCTTAGTCACTTATATACCGTCGTAATGGTAGAACTTAAAGTTAGAATCAAAAGTAAAATTCCGATCTATTTATTGAATATTAGTTAAAATAAAAGAAATCCTTCACTTGATAAGAAATCCCGAGATTTGCAATCCTTCATCGGGAAAGCTATCTCGCCTATTTCTCATCCGTAAAGAATATTCTATCTTCGAATTACCACCAAATAATATCGAAATGGGCAGAAAATAAAATATGATTTATTTATCTAAAACATATATCATTAATATTAACATAAAAACAGTTAACACATTAAACATTATAAAAATAGAACAATAAAATAAAATGAAATATTAATATTTTAATTTTAAGTTGACATAAAGATATTTGTATTTAAAAATTCTTTTTCACTAGAAAGCTGTATCGGATTGCACCACTTCGATCAAATGGTTCTTTCTGCACCCCCGTTCTACGAATAATGTTCTTGAAATTAATTTCGAATGTATATATTAAGAAAACTAAATATGTAAAGCACACCTAAGTTTAACCACAATATCACAAACTAATTGAAAATTATTATAATAATATGTACATTAAGTAATATATATATATATATATTTATATGAATATATCCTAATATTAACTCAAACAAGACAAATAGTAAATAAAATAAAATAAAAATCAACCCAAATACTAAAATATTAAATATATAATTAACAAAGGATCTAAACCAAAATAAAATGAAATAACAGTGACCAATTAAGCAAATCACCCACACTAAGCTTAAACAGTGACTACAAAGTACAGTATGAACAACCTATGTACTAAAAGTATAAATTACCATTTAATGTATTATGAACAAAGGAATAAAATAATAAAAGGAAAACATACAGTGTAAATTCAATATTTAAACCAAACAGCAAAATAGTGATCCAAATGTGAACTTCAAAAATGTCGTACAAAATATTAACAATACCAACATAGTGACCAATATATAGACTTTACAAAATGTAGGGAATGAAGTGCAAAACAAATAAAATACAATACCCTTAAACAAATTTTACAAAACACGGAAACCCCTATGATGTAATTTAACCAAGCACATAAAATATCCCCTAAGACCTTATCCAAACGGCGTCGTTTGGACCATTGCATAGAAGGCCAAACCGAAGGCCTTTAGTTCGGTAAGTTTCCTCACTTTTCATTTTATTTCCTCTCTCAAAACCAGAAAACCCCAAACTCTCTAACTTCTTTCTTCTTCCTCACCACTCTCTCTCCTCATCCTTCATCGAAGATGAAAAACCTTAGCTCCCCGACCACTGTAGATTGGTGGCCACGGGGAGCGAAACTACTCAACCTCCTACAACAACCCCCTTTTTACTTACCTAAATCTATAAAAACATCTAACCCCGAATCCTAACCGATCCTAAAGAAAAGAAGGGCTTTTACCTTCAATAGGGGTCACCTAATTACGATGAGGCTGCTATCGGGCAGATCTCAAGGGTAAGTTTAGGTTTAGTTTTGGATTCGTTCTTTTACTCTCTTTTTTTTTCTATTTTTTTAATATCTTTCTCTCTATATTTTTCAAATCTCTTCCTCCTCTTTTTAAAGAAAACCCCTCCCCATTCCTTGGTTGATTTGATGACTTGGGTTCCCGAAACAAAATGGATATGATTATCCTATTCAAATCTGTCATATTGTAGATATCCTATAGATTTGTTTTCTATTTATTTTCTGATTTGTTGTCCCTTCTTCACTATTGACATTGATCTTCTGTCACTGTAGGATGATGGCGGCATCAGAGGCGACAACGACAACATGCAGTGGCAGTGACAGTAATCATCTGGGACTAGGGTTTTTGTAACCCTAAATGGCCCATAATCTAGACCATTGGTTTGGGTCCAGATCAAGGGATGAGATTGAGCGGCATTGGATCTTTCCAGGAAACCCTAATGTTTTTAGGGTTTTAGGTCAGGTCGGTTATGATCTTCGGGTCATGTGTCTGGGTATTGTTGTTGGGTTGGGTCGTGTGTCTGTGCCCCGGGTGAGCTGAGTTGGATCGAATCTGGGCTTGATGCTTTGTAATTGGGCTTGAACAGGTTTGAGTGGGTTAGTTTGATATGTTGTTGGGTTAACAGTTTGTAACTGGGCTGCAAATTAATGCTTGTAACAAATGTAATTAATTTTTGTTAATAAAGAAAATAATAATAATAATAATAATAATAATAATAATAATAATAATAATAATAATAATTATAATAAATAAATAAAAAAGTCAAACAAAAACGGGTGTCTATAGCTGCCACTCTTTGCACATTCTTGTGTTAACAAGAATAGGGCAAATATGACAAGACAATGTGTTTTTGCCTGGTTCTTCTTTTTGCTTTGAAATTTGATGATTTGAGGACAACGCTTCACATATGAGATAAAGAATTCTGGTCGTTTTTATGTAAATTTTGGTGATAGCACGACTCCTACATGATGAGGAAGTTTGGTTATCTAAGGGTGACACAGCTTCTACGTGATGAGGAGGTCTGGTCGGGGGATGATAAGATTCCTACGTGAAGAGGATGACAAGCCATCTTTAGGAATGATAACGCAGTTCCTACGTGATGATTACGGCTGGTTATCATGGGTGACATGGCTCCTATATGATGAGGATGTATGGTCATCTATATTGATAAGGTAGATAACACGGTTCCTACGTGATGAGGATGACCGATTATCTAAGGTTGACGCAACTTCTACGTGATGAGGAGATCTGGTCGGTTGATGATGATTGATTCACTGCTTCAATAATGAAACAGGTCTTGAAAATCCTGTAAAAAATGGTCATATGCCATGATTTCATGTTGGAAATATGCCCTAAAGATGACCTAAATGCATGTTTAAAGGGTTATGCACAGTTCGATCCTGGCATTTGGAATCTATCATGCTCTTTGATAAGAGTAGGTGAAATTTATGTGTTCGCCCATGTCTGGGTTTTGATTGCGGTTACTTTCTTAACCTCTTGTTGAATATTCCTTGACTTGGTTCCTCTGATCTACCCCGAGAAAGTTTATCTTGCCTTGTTGATTCTTTAGCCACCAGTTGATTTTCTGAGCAAATTCGATCAAAATAGCCTCTCCTTACTGTGTGCCTTTAAATTGGGACTTCTTTGCCCAGGGAAGGTAAAGTTATGTTGAAACTAATTTCTTTGATTTAAACCCTCATTTTTCAATGATTTGCTTAATTATTTATGGGAGCGTATCTTTGTATGTGCTCTCTGGTGAACACCTATTTTGAAATCCCCATACTTTGACACTTTTCAGAGTAAGGCATAATAATCGATATTGTCATTGATCAATAATTTGGTGAATATATGCAAGGACAATGAATCAAATTCAAAAAATTTCATTGAAAAGAGGCAATGAGAAATACAATCCTTTGGGGACAAGAAACAAGTAAGTACAAAGGAAGAACAAATGATAAATACAGTGAATATCAAATGCCGAGTCCTTCTATTTCTTCACCCCAAATCTTTCTTGAAAGTTGACATGTATTTCGAAGGTTCAGATCGTATAAAAGATGTGTGAGTATGAGAGTCTTTCCCTTAACTATTAGGCTTTCGAGGGAATCCGCCATTTCAAATTATGACTATTCAAGCCGTCCATTACGGATTTTCAACTCGAATCCTCCTTTGGTTTCAAGATGCCCATTTTGGGTTTTTATCTTGAACCCTCCTTTATTTTTTTCTTTCTTTTCTCTTTCTTTTCTTTTTTTCATTTTTTTTTCATTTTTCCCTTTTTTTTCTTCTTCTTCTTCAAGTGTAATATCGTTTGACCGAATCGGAATTCACAGGATTAGGAAAATCTTTTCCATCCATTTCTGTTAACACCAAAGCTCTTACTGAGAATGCCTTTTTTACAACATAGGGATCTTCCCAATTAGGCATCTACTTCCCTCGAAAGTCATTTTGCATAGGGAAGATTTTTTTAGCACTAAATCACCTTCATGAAATTCTTGAGGCCTGACATTCTTTTCATAGGCTCATATCATCCTTTTCTGGTACATCTGGCCATGGCAAATAGCTCTTAGCCTTTTCTCCTCAATCAAATTCAATTGATCAAACCTACTTGTACCCAATCAGCCTCGTCAAGTTTCAATTCCATCAATACTCTCAGAGAAGGGATTTTCAAACAGGTAAAATTGCTTCCATCCCATATACCAAAGAGAATGGTGTTGCCCCAGTAGATATACAAACAAATGTGCGATAAGCAAGCAGTGCCAAAGGTAACTTCTCATGCCATTGTTTATATGTCTTAGTTGCTTTTGTGATGATCTTCTTGATATTCTTATTCGCTGCCTCTACTGCCCTATTCATTTTTGGGCGGTAAGGAGCTGAGTTGTGATGTTTGATCTTTAACTTTGTGCAAACTTCCTTCATTAAATCATTATTCAGATTCAACACATTATCTGTAACGATCCTTTCAGGTGTTCCATATCTACAAATGATTTCTCTTTTTAGGAATATGCAAACTGCTCCTTTTATGACATTAGCATATGAAGTAGCTTCAACCCACTTGGTGAAGTAGTCGATGGCCACTAAGATAAAACGATGCCCATTTGAAGCCATTGGTGAAATTGCCCCAATGACATCGATGCCCCACATTGAAAATGGCCAATGTGCATTCATTACATGAAGTGGTGAAGGGGGAACATGTATTTGGTTATCATGGATCTGACATTTATGACATCTTCGAGCAAATCTAATACAATCTCCTTTCATAGTGGGCCAATAGTATCCAAACCTCATGATTTACCTAACCATTGTGAATCCATTTGCATGCGTTCCAAAAACCCCTTCATGAACTTCCTCAAGTATTTTCTTAGCCTCAATTCTATTCACACATCTCAAAAGCATCTGATATTTTCCTTTTTTGTATAAAATATCTCCATCAAGAACGTACCTCATTGCTAATCTTCTTAAGGTCCGTTTGTCATTTTCAGTTGCCTCAACTGGGTAAGCCTGATACTTCACATACTGGAGAATATCGTAATACCATGAGAGACCATCTTCCTCTTCTTCATCAATGTTACAACAATGAGATGGCACCTCTCGTATACTCATTCGAATGGGCATCATTCGAGATTGATCATCGGCCATAAACATGGCTGCCAACGTAGCTAAAGCATCTGCCATTTGATTTTCTTCACGAGGAAGATAAGTAAAAGAAATTTCTTCAAAGTCTTTGATCAAATCCATCACCAAGTTATTGTATTCTATCAATTTGGAGTCTCGAGTCATCCATTCCCCGCGAAGTTGATAAATAACCAGAGTAGAATCACCGAATACTTCCAGGCTTTTAACTTTGCGCTCAATTGCAGTATGAATACCCAAGATACATGCTTCATACTCTGCCATATTGTTAGTGCATTCAAAGGCGAGCCTACTAGTAAAAGGATAATGATATCCTTCCGGTGAAACTAGTATTGCCCCAATTCCATGTCCCACAGCATTTGAGGCACCATCAAAGTTCATTTTCCAGGCTTCATTATTTGGAGCATCTTCTTCAGTAGTAAATATACTCATTAAATCCTCATTTAAAAAATCAAATTTTACTGGCTCATAGTCTTCTAATGCTCTACTTACTAAAAAATCGGTAATAACACTTCCTTTTACTGCTTTATGATTCATATAGACTATATCAAATTCAGACAACAACATTTGCCATCTATCCATCCTTCCAGTAAGAGCCGTTGATTCCATCAAGTACTTTAAAGGATCCAGTTTTGATATTAACCAGGTGGTGTGATACAGCAAATACTGTCTCAACCTCTTAGTAGTCCATACTAAAGCACAACACAACTTTTCGATAGAGGAATATCGAGTCTCACAGTCAGTGAATTTCTTATTGAGATAGTAAATAACTTGTTCTCTTGTTCCAGTTTCGTCATGTTGAGCCAACACACTTCCCATTGACTTCTCAAAGACAGTCAAATATAAGATCAATGGTTTGTTTGGGATTGGTGGTATCAAGACTAGAGCATTAGTCAACTAACTCTTAATTCTATCGAAGCATTCTTGGCAACTATTATCCCATTCTCCTGGGTTTTGCTTTCTCAGTAATCAGAATATTTGATCATATTTCTCGGTCAACTGAGAGATGAATATGACAATATAATTTAACCTCCCCAAAAACCCTTGTACTTCTTTTTGTGTTCTAGGGGATGGTTGTTCCAAGATTACTTTGACTTTATCAGGATATATCTCTATCCCATTCTCACTGACTACAAATCCCAATAACTTCCCTGAAGTAGCTCCGAATGTGCACTTGGCTGGGTTAAGCTTGAGCTGGTTTTTTTTAATCTTAAAAATAGCTTCCTTAAGACTTTTACATGTTCTTCTTTAGTTTGTGATTTGGCAATCATATCATCCACATATACTTCTCTCTTTATGCATCATATCATGGAACAAAGTAACCATGACTCTTTGATATGTTGCCTCGACATTCTTAAGTCCAAAGGGCATCACCTTATAACAAAATATGCCCACATTGTCACAAACATTGTCTTTTCCATGTCTTCTGGGCCCATCTTGATTTTATTGTACCCCGAGAAACCATCCATGAAGGAGAAAAGACCATGACAAGCTGTATTGTCAACCAAGGTGTCAATATGTGGAAGTGAAAAATTATCTTTGGGACTTGCTCGGTTGAGATCCCAGTAGTCTACATACATCCCAACTTTGTCATCTTTCTTCAGAACTGACACCATGTTTGCTACCCATTCAGGGTATTTGGCTACCTGTAAAAATCTTGCATCAAACTGCTTATTCACCTCTTCTTTTATTTTTAATAGCATATCCGGTCTCATCCTTCGAAGTTTTTTTTGAACAGGCTTGCATTCTGGTTTTATTGGCAGCTTATGCACCACAACTTCAGTCTTCAACCCTGGCATATCTTGATAGGACCAAGAAAACACATCTTTATATTCCCGAAGAAGTCTTATAAGATCATCTCTTGTTTTTGGTGAGAGTGAAATGCCAATTTTAACCTCCTTTATATCCTCTTCTGTTCCCAAATTTATTGTTTCAGTTTTCTCTTTATGGGGCAATATTTTCTTGTTTTCTTACTCCATCATTATAACAAGTTCAGAGTTTAACTCACATTCCTCATCATCTTTATAAGCCTCAAATTCTTCGAGACACATGTCATTTTCAAAATCATGGTTCTGAAATATCATTATTCGAACAATTGATATATGAAGACATGTGAATGGAAAAGGAATATATTTGGTTGTGGACAAGAATTTTATTTAATATTCACCAAAAGAATAATTATCAATAAAGAATAAAGAGATTAAAAAATTAAATGAGATATTTGCTAAGAAGAGAATGAAGAGAAATCATCATTTCATTAAAGCAATGACAATTAACAATTTTTCTTTTACAAAAGACCTAATATATTTGGGTCAAAAGGAGACAGATTTGTTATTATGCACTACTTTGAAGAGTATTTACAGAACATGGGGTGTTCTTTAACAGTGTAATTGTTCAAAACATAGCCAGGAGGACACGAACAAATTGATGCTAATGAGCATTCTCTAGTAGAATCATCTGTGATAGTATTGATGCTCAGGCTTCCCATTAAATCTTGAATTACTTATATTTCTTCATTGTCCCATGACTGCTTCAGTGTGTCAGGCACAAATCCTCCATACACAAAAGTTTTGGAGAGTGGTGGTATGACCATTAGTCCCCAAACAACGTATTCTCCATATACTATTGCCTTCCTCCTTTCTTTAAGCTTTTGTGCATCTTTGTCTCTATTATGGTACGTTGGTCTGTATCCGAGACCAAAATAATTTCTTTTAGGAACTGGAGCCAACCCTTCAGTGATGCCTTGCAATTTGTTTCCCAGACATTTCCCTACCTTCACTCCTCTAGCTAATGTCTCTTTTAACTTTATCTTTGTATTCTTCGAAAGCTGAGGAGTGGGAATTATTTTTCCTTCAAGGTTAAAAGTGGAATTAACAAATTCCAAGGACTGGAATGAGAACTCTAGCGCATTTTCATCTACCCCTACATATGGTGCATCCGTAGTGATAGAGGGAATATGTCTTCTTCTACTTTGATGGTCACCAGAGTCTCATCAATAATGAATCAGAGTTTTTGGTGAAGGAAAGAATGAACTTCCCCAACCACATGAATACAGGGTCTCTCTAGTAAGCAACTATAACTCGGATGAATATCCATGACAAAAAAATCTACTTCAAATGTCGTAGGGCTAATTTTGAGAGGGGTAATCATATTCCCCATTATTTTGTGTTCCGTCCCATCAAATACCCTCACAACATTGCCACAAACTCTCATTTGAGAGGCATCTACAGGAAGTCTATTTAGAGTGGCAAATGGCATGACATTCAAGGCCGACTCATTGTCAATTAACACCCCAGAGATGACGACTCCCTTGCAATGGGCCGTAATGTGTAATGCCTTGCATCCGCCCTTTCCTTCTTCAGGTATTTCATCATCATAAAAATAAATGAAATTATATGCATTAATATGGTTTACCATCCTATCCACACGCTCCACTAGTATATTATTCCCTACAAAAGTTTCATTCAACACTTTGATCAGAGTATTTTGATATACTTCAGAATGCAACAGTAGAGATAACATCGAAATCCGTGCTGGGTCTTATGAATTTGTTCTACAATGTTATACTTTATGTGTTTTAGAAACTTTAAAAACTCCTGAGCCTCCTCAATCTTAACAGGTTCGTTTACTTTATCCTCAGGATCTTCAATAACCACAGCTCTTGCTTTATTGGCTTTTCTAGGAGCATAACATCTTCCACTCCTGGTGAAAAATCCAACTTCAGCAACATCCTCCTCCTCGATTTCAGGAGTATTAATTTGGCAGGTATAGTCCCAGGGAACACTCTTGTTACTCTTATAGGCAAAAGGCATTGGGGTTTTGATCAACACTCTGGATGTTATACTTCTGCTGTTGGCCTCATAGTTTGGTTTGGATATGACCATAACAGGCTTTTTTAATTTCTTTTCAACTTCTCCTTAACTTTCCTCAAAAGTGTAGATATATCTTTCATTCTCAATCATTCCTTATTCATAGAACTACAACTCCTATTTGTCCATTAATTCTTGGACCATCTGCCTAAATTATTGACAGTCCTGAATTTGATGACCATTTTCACCATGGTACTCACAGAAGTTCTTTGTCATTTCTGTTGAACATTTCTTTATAGGGATCAACAATCCTCTCTTTTTTATTGAAACATATATCCACTTCAATGGCATTATTACTTATTCAATCCTCCTTTTAACTCTTCGGTTCTCATCAATAGCGTTCACTCCCTGGTTCTGATGATTTGGAAGCGGGTTAGAAGCTACACAAGGAACCTCCAAATCATTAAATTATACTACTTTTCTCTTAATCAAATCTTCAACCACTCTTTTAAAAGCGAGACACTTCTCAATATTATGTCCTCAATATTATGTCCTCGGAGATTTGCATGATATTCGTATGTCTCATTTTTGTTGAACCATTGGATAAGGTGGTTTAATTGGATCAATGAATTTTGGTTACACTGCGTGAGCTTGGACTAATCCATGGAAAAGCTCACTGTAAGTCATTGGTATGGGAGTGAACGTCATTCTTTGATTGTTATGCTCGCGCTTAGTCTCTCATTGGGATGAAGAATTTCCCGTCTTCGTCTTATTCACGGAGAAATTTACATTATTCACCTCTTTTCCTTTCTTTTTCACATAGGGTTTCTTTGCAAGAGTTTGGCTACCAGCAATCTGCCCCTTCTTTAATGTTCTCTCGATCATCTCACCAAATATCACGATATCATAGAAACTCTTAGTCGCCAATCCTAACATACGATCAATATAGGGAGATTTTAATGTATCTATAAACATTATTATAAACTCAATCTCAATAAGTGGTGGGTGCGCTTAAGCGACAATATCCCTCCAGTGATGAGCGTATTGACGAAAGGTCTCATTATGCTTTATCTACATGTTTTGGAGAGTAACACGGTCAGACATCATGTTGGTAACATGCTGGTATTATTCTTTAAACGCATTGGCCAAATCCTTCCAAGACCTTATTTTAACTTGGGTTAATTGGTTATACCATCTGACAGCTGACCCTGTCAAGCTGGCCTAGAAGCAGTGAATTAATAGTCCATCATCCTTCAGGAATCCTATTATTCTTCGACAAAACATGGTCAAGTGAGAAACATGATAAGTTTTTCCATCATACTTTTCAAATTCTGGCATTTTGAACTTTGGTGGTAATATTAGGTATGGCACAAGACTCAATTCCTATGCATTCATTCCGTCTTGAGAACCCTGCTTTCCCATCTCTTTAAAAACCCTTTGCACCAGTCCTTTAAATGTTCTAGTAATTCCATTTTATATTTATCCATTTCCTCATAATCTACATCAATATACTCATGGGGACTGTTTTGAGGGCGAGTTGTGGCCATTTGAACTTTTACTGCTGAAGACCCTGCAGGCTGCTCAACTAGCTTTTCAGGTGAGATAACTAGTCTAGAGGTAGACTCCTGCCTAGAAGCTTCAACAGGAGCAGTGCTTGGTTCTTTAACTATTTCAGTACGTAACCCAGGCATTTTGGTCATTATATCATTCACCATATTAGCCTGGCTTTGCATGATTTGATCTATAATTGACTTATGTGACTGCTCCATTTTCGCCTGCCATTCTTGTTGTATTCTTAGTAACTCTTCTTGCATTTCTTTCTTTAATTGCTCAATCTTGCCATCCATGGGTTTACTTCGTGTGCGATAAGGATTTGTGTTTTCACTTGCCAGAATCGTCTGTCACATAACCCTTTAAAAATTAATTTCTTTGTTCTTTTAAATTTGAATGCATATTATTGGTAATTTGTTATAAATGATGCATTTTATTGGCGATGCATTATAAATGATGAATTTGTTTATGCAGAATGAATGATGCAAGTGCAAAATGCAAATAAAAGGCGTTGACCCAAGCAGTAACCATTCAGAAATAACTTTCATTGGATAAAAAGTTTCACTCATTACAAAGGAGTTCTTTTACATATAAGGCCTAGCCCTCAAATTCAGTTCTACAATTTCGTTCATAATAGCAATGATCTCCCTTGTTTACTCAGAAACCAGGTTTGTTTGCAGTTGGATGATCTCAGCTCTATTGGCAAATTCGTTCATGTACCTAGCAAATCCACCCATTTGAGCTATAGCTTCAACCATCATGCGCTCACGTTCCTCTACCAAAGATCGGTAATGCTCATATGTATTTTTCCATCCCTTATTGATGTGTTTGATTTCTTTCTAGATTGGTTATATGAATTCGACATTTCTGGAGTTCTCATTTCAATTCTCTGATTTCTTTTTGGAAGGCCTTGTTTTCTTCGAGAGCAACTTTTAAGTCTATTGAAGCGGGAGGAACTTGCACTTGAAGAAGGAATTGCTCAAGGTTCGATACATGACTTTTGAGCTCATCATTTATAGCTCGAGATTGGTTTATCTCTTCATCAAATATTATCTGCAATTCTCCCATTTCTCCTGTGAGCTCATCTACTTGCCAACTTTTTTATAGAGAATCTTTGCACCCACGATCCAATCTCTGAATGTTTTCTATCAAGGATTCGATTCCATCCCTATCTTTCGGACCATATCTCATCCTTCTTCGAGCTCTGTAATTTTTTGATCCATGTCCTTAAAATCCTCAATTATGCTGTTCATCTCAGTTTTAAAACCCTAGACTTGATTTTCTTCTTCTTCTAATTCTTTCAAGCTGATTTCCTTATCTTCTGGGAGTTTTTGAGCTCTTCGAGCCTCAGCTTTATACTGTTTAATCAATTCCTTTTTATCAGCCTCTAGCTCACATACCTTTGCTTTTCCAGCTTCTATCTTCTTGACCTGACACTTATTCTCGACCTCAAGACTTTTAATCTGTCACTTTGCAGCTGCTAATTCTCTAGCCCACTACTGTGGCACTTTACTCGATCCAAATCTCTTTATTACTTACTGTATCTTTTGATAATCCGTTTTTAGGTCTTCTATGTCGGCTTCTACCCCCTCTTTCTTTTCCCTCATCATTATAAACTGTCTGGCATGAAATTCAGTCTCGATAGTTAACATGAAGTTTTCTCGCTCCATCTCTTTTAGTTTCTTGACATCTTTAGCCTTTTCTATCTCAAAATCAATTCTCTGGATTTCTAAGTTTGAAGGAATATTTTTGATTTGTTCTTCCATCGACCTTGATCCCTCTCCAGATGCTAAAGGAATTTTATAATTTACCATTTTGATTCTCCAAGCTTCATAATCGGGTGTCAAGATAACATCCGCTCCAACTACTTTAGTCCTGAAAGTCAATTTCTAGGAATCAGCCACATCTTTGATTTTCTTTCTATAATTGACTTTTTTATAATCAAATTCTACACCAGACAGCCCATGAGTCACAGGAACAAATTACCGAGCACCGTACTATCTCAATACCAATAAAGGAGCGTACCCAACTCCTCCCCACAGTCCCAGCAATATAATCCAGTCTAAATCTCCACACTTAAATAATATTTGCGTATGCATCAACCACGAAGTTCTCCATGCTATGTTTTGACTTTCTAAATTCCTGAAGAATTTAATCCACTGATCTTTCTTTGATGCTTCAGACCATTCCTTCGTAAGGTAGTCAACAGTAAGAGAATAATTTTTCAAAAAGCGATTATAGTTGACTTTTTCTTCCTTCCAAAAATGGCTTATAATCCATACGATAAGCAACTGAGCACAACTCATAAAACGACCTCCACCCAGCCTTCTACAGTATTTAAAGATCAGAAAATTTCAACAAGAATCACAAGTATTGGATTCATTTCTATTTTTATCTTCTCAACCGAATCAACTACTGCCATATCTATCATCCCCAAGCACTTTGGAAAGATTATCAAATCATATATACCCAAAGTAAACACATCTCTCTGTATATTTTCATCTACGTCTGCTTCGACTATCTTTTGTAGGTATGACCATGGCACTCCCTCACTTTCTCCCTTTCGTTGTAAATGATCATTTACCCATTTATCGCTCATGCCCGAGATCTTTGCATGCTTTGATTTAAACAAAGGCCCTTTTGTCGACTGAGAGTAGATTGTGTCCACTTTAATACTTGGTAAATTCAGCAGAAAGTGGTATTCCTCAAGGGTTGGTGTCATGTCCTCTCGGTTGAATGTAAACAGCTATAGGTCGGATTCAAAAATTGTATCATGCTTCGTATGAGGACCGAGTCTACCTTGACATTCATCAGATGAAATATATCCCCATAAGTCTGTTGAAAAACTTATCTCTCAGCAAGATTCCAACTTTCCTAAATTGTCTTAAATCCCTGAAGCTCATTCTGTTTTAAAGAAGCTGGTGTATAATCAGACAGTTCTGACACGTAATTCCCTAGGAGACTATCCCCTTGCTCTTTTTGCTTGGCTTCAGACCAATTCCTTACATCTTCCAAATTCACTTCTTTGTTTAGGAAACTTTTTTCCATCGTGAAAGTCTTTCCACTTTACTGATACTCACATATCAATCGCCTTTTCTAATGATATGTACATGCAGTATAAATAAGAATAAAACAAAACAAGTAAATCAGTTAGTCAAAACAATTTTGTAAATTCAGCATAAAAATATGTATAATGATGTATAAATAGAATCTATTTATTATATCTACCCGAATAAAATTCATAAAAAATGTCCTACCCAAACATGCTCTCTACCCTTTTAATTAAACGTTAACTACACATAAATTCTATTTCACATGCTTTAAAAAAAATTAAATCTATTCTACATACTCGAAAAATAAATAAATAAAAGGTTAGAATAGGTTTCTCCTTTGTGTACACCTATTTTGGGTACCTACTGATGGACTGAGGTTCGGTATGACTATAATTAGGGTGACCGTTCTACGGTTTACTATATGCATGGTTTTGGCTCTAACAGAAAGTGTACACGAATTATCCTTAATGTTGGTGCCCCCTTGGGCTACCAAACCCTCAATCCTAACACATTACAGGTGTAAACGAATTGAGTTCAATTCGAGGGGATCCATTTCCTTATACCCATACGAGGAATAAATTCCTACTAAGATATAAGTCATGTGTATCCCAAAGTTTACTTGCTGAAACTCATACGAAGAATAAATTCTTATTACAGCAAAGCATTTACCCCACTTACTTGGAACAAATCTCGGGTCTAGAGCTTATGTTATGCGAATGTACGTGATGTGTGTGAGGAGAAACATACAAACCTTTGACTCAAAAACAGTAAAAAAACTAAAACTTCCATAAGAACTTTGATAACGCTGAAAAACAAAAACAAATAAAATGTTAGTATATATAAAAAAAGAATTTAAAAATATTCAATACATAGATCATAGTTTAACTAAAGATTCAAACTAATAATTTCCACCATAACGACCATATATAAGCGACCGACAGCCTGACTCTCTAAGTCCCCAACGGAGTCGCCAAGTTGTCATAACCATTTTTTTTGAAAAATAAATAAATATTATTTTTAAAAAACAAACTTTTATTTTGAAAAATAGGTGATTTTGGATTAGTTTGAATTAAATTGAAAAAGAGTCGGCATCGACCTTTGGGTTAGGTAGGTCGAATACCTAAAAACGTCTTTTAAAACAATTTTAAGGAAAATCATTTTTTAGACAAATACTAGTCTGCTTTATCAGAAAAATCTTAGGGGCTCGGAAGTCGGATACGGATGTGGGAAAGATAAACACCCACAACGCCCCAAAATCGGTACTTAGTCGCTTATATACCGTCGTAATGGTAGACCTTAAAGTTAGAATCAAAAGTAAAATTACGATCTATTTATTGAATATTAGTTAAAATAAAAGAAATCCTTCACTTGATAAGAAATCCCGAGATTTGGAATCCTCCATCGGGAAAGCTATCTCGTCTATTTCTCATCCGTAAAGAATATTCTATCTTCGAATTACCACCAAATAATATCGAAATGGGCAAAAAATAAAATATGATTTATTTATCTAAAACATATATCATTAATATTAACATAAAAACAGTTAACACATTAAACATTATAAAAATAGAACAATAAAATAAATTGAAATATTAATATTTTAATTTTAATTTTAAGTTGACATAAAGATATTTGTATTTAAAAATCCTTTTTCACTAGAAAGTCGTATCGGATTGCACCACTTCGATCAAATGGTACTTTCCGCACTCATTCTACGAATAATGTTCTTGAAATTAATTTCGAATGTATATATTAAGAAAAGTGAATATCTAAAGCATAACTAAGTTTAACCACAATATCACAAGCTAATTGAAAATTATTATAATAATATGTACATTAAGTAATATATATATATATTTATTTATTTATTTATTTATTTATATGAATATATCCTAATATTAACTCAAACAAGACAAATAGTAAATAAAATAAAATAAAAATCAAACCTAATACTAAAATATTAAACATATACTTAACAAAGGATCTAAACCAAAATAAAATGAAATAACAGTGACCAATTAAGCAAATCACCGACACTAAGCTTAAACAGTGACTACAAAGTACAGTATGAACAACCTATGTACTAAAAGTATAAATGACCATTATTAGGTATTATGAACAAAGGACTAAAATAATAAAAGGAAAACATACAATGTAAATTCAGTATTTAAACCAAACAACAAAACAGTGATCCAAATGTGAACTTCATAAATGTCGAGTACAATATCTAAACTTTACAAAATATTATCAATACCAACCTAGTGACCAATATACATACTTTACAAAATATAGGGAATGAAGTGCAAAACAAATAAAATACAATACCATTAAACAAATTTTACAAAACACGGAAACTCCTATGATGTAATTTAACCAAGCGCAGAAAATATCCCCTAAGCCCTTATCCAAATGGTGTCGTTTGGACCATTGCATATAAGGCCAAACCGAAGGCCTTTAGTTCGGTAAGTTTCCTCACTTTTCATTTTATTTCCTCTCTTAAAACCAGAAAACCCCAAACTCTCTGACTTCTCTCTTTTCCTCACCACTCTCTCTCCTCATCCTTCGCCGAAGATGGAAACCCTTAGCTCTTCGGCCACTATAGATCGATGGCCACAGGGAGCGAAACGACTCAACCCCCTACAACAACCCCCCTTTTTACTTACCCAAATCCACAAAAGCATCTAACCCCGAATCCTAACCGATCCTAAAGAAAGGAAGGGCTTTTACCTTCGATGGGGGTGACCTAATTCCGACAAGACTGCTACCGGGCAGATCTCAAGGGTAAGTTTAGGTTTAGTTTTGGGTTCGTTCTTTTACTCTATTTTTTTCTGTTTTTTAATATATTTCTCTATGTATTTTTCAAATATCTTCCTCATCTTTTTAAAGAAAATCCTCCCCCTTCCTTGGTTGATTTGATGACTTTGGTTCCCGAAACAAAAGGGATATGATTATCCTATTCAAATCTGTCATATTGTAGATATCCTATAGATTTGTTTTCTATTTCTTTTCTGATTTGTTGTCCCTTCTTCACTGTTGACATTGATCTTCTGTCACTGTAGGATGATGGCGGCTTCAGAGGCGGTAGCGACAGTAATCATCTGGGGCTAGGGTTTCTGCATCCCTAAATGGCCCCTAATCTAGACCATTGGTTCAGGTCCTGATCAAGGGACGAGATTGAGCGGTGCTGGATCTCCCTAGGAAACCTTAATGTATTTAGGGTTTTGGGTCAGGTCGATTATGATCTTCGGGTCATGTGTCTGGGTCTTGTTGTTGGGTTGGGTCGTGTGTCTGGGCCTCGGGTTAGCTGAGTTGGATCAAATCTGCGCTTGATGCTTTGTAATTGGGTTTGAACCGGTTTGAGTGGGTTAGTCTGATCTGTTGTTGGGTTAACAGTTTGTAACTGGACTGCAAATTAATGCCTATAACAAATGTAATTAATTTTTGTTAATAAAGAAAATAATAATAATAATAATAATATTAATTATAATAAATAATAAATAAAAAAAAGACCTGGACAAAAACGGGTGTCT
Organism: Hibiscus syriacus; assembly: GCF_006381635.1. Taxonomy (NCBI): domain Eukaryota; kingdom Viridiplantae; phylum Streptophyta; class Magnoliopsida; order Malvales; family Malvaceae; genus Hibiscus; species Hibiscus syriacus. Next base: position 2,953,684 of record NW_024062641.1, on the reverse strand, counting down.
ACAATCAGGATTGAGGCAGCTTCCATGAATACAATTACTGTTGTTTTTTTTTAGTTATGGGATTGATTTTTGGATTTTCGCAAAAATAGCCAATCCCAGATATGAAGGTAAATTCGGACGTGCTAAAACTTCATATATATGTTGAAACGACACTTGAGAAAAAAGGGAAAGAAGTGAAAAATAAAATTATGGGATTTGGATCTATTATATCTACTTTCACAAGAGTTGGAAATATTGTTTCCTCGTAAAACATGTGATTTGTTTTCTGAGAAATAGCAAGCAAGGAAACCTGGATTGATTACGGCATGCACCGCTAGATTAGACAGCGTCCATGATAATCAAATCAAAATAGGATTTTGTAATTATAATATATAAAAATGCATTATTTGATTGGTGAATTAGTCAAAAACATGTGGGCTGGGCAAGTCTTTTATTTCTAGGTTTGATGTTCTTTATTTGGTTCAAAGCTACGCCATCGTATTTGTTAATTTATAAATAGGTTTCATTAGTGATGAGTATGAAATGCATTATAATTTATTCCATCATTCATAGCCTATGCTCGAAATTTCCAATCTTCTTTTTGCTTTGCTTACTTTTACATGCAAGAAGAGAACGTAAAACAAACTTCAAATTGATGGTGCGTCCAGCCATGCAAATTGGGGAAAACCACAAGGTAATAATAGAATGGCACAAGTGTCAGTAAAGACCCAATAAGATGTTAACAGGCACTTGTGTTTGATGTTGGAGCTTTCCAATGGCAATCATCCCTAAGTGAAAATTGATGAGTGCGTCTAAGTTGGGAAGGCTGTCCTTGGCCGCTACATCAAGGGTGGGTCTCCCAAATTTGGGTAATAAGGGGGTCTAGGACAAGCTGAATTAATTCTGGTAGGCAGGCCGACTATATTCTCTACAATTATTTTATTTACCTTTTGTTTCCTATCCTTACGGGTAGACATATAAACAAACTGAAGAACTCTTCGATAAAAATTTCGTTTATTTATTAAACGAACAAAAATGAGTAAGATTTTATGTTCTTTTGATTAAATAAACGAACATAAAAAAGTACTCATTTGTTCATTCATGTTCGATAATCTATTTGTTTATGTTAAATCATTTATGCATGTTTGTTTATGTCCGTTTATATTCAACTCAATCTCCAGAATTGTTTGAAATATTAAGACCTAATAAAATTTTAACCTTAAACCCATTAATTTTTTAAAACACAATTAATTTTAAACCCAAATAAAAATACTCAAATAAATTAAAGAAAATATAAATCCTAAAATTATTTGGAAAGAAAAAACTTTCTCAGATATGAACCCAATTAATTTTATGTTCATTCGTTTGTGTTCATTTACGTTCATTCATTTGTGTTCGCTTATCATTTTGATAAACAAACACGAACAAGCTAAATTTCTTAATGAACGAACATGAACAAGAAATTTCATTCGTTTAGTTGTTCGTGTTCGTTCGCTTGTTCGAATAACGAACGAACATGAACATACCTTGTTCTTGGTAGGCAATTTTATATTAAAAACCTCAAATAAATAATTATTTAAAGAAAAAGGGCCATCCATGAATTATTTGGAAGAATAACCCCCCAAATCGTCCACATAGGACGACCTCACAGCTTGCAAATAACGTGTTAAATCCTCGCACCTTCCAACAAGCGATATACGTCCGACATGGATGGATTTTCCAAGAAAGCCAATAAAAGAATTAGATAAAATTATCTCACGCATTACGAAGCTTAAGGTAGCCTAAGAACCAAAATATCGCGGGATTTATGAGATACCTCGCGGCCTGCAACACGCGAGGATCTTCCAAATTGAAATTAATAACAAATAAATATAATAAATAAATATAATTCTAATTAATTATAATTAATATAATAAATAATTAAAATATAATAATAAATAAATATATTATTAAAATAGATATTTTATAAATAATAATTATAATATATTTTGTATCTTTTGAAATAATAAAAAATTACATGTATAATATATTGAATATAATAAATAATTAATAGCATTATAATTATAATATATTTTAAAATTTATAAGATAAAAGCTGATATTAATTTTTTGAAAACAATAATCTCGCGCCTTGAAAACCGTGGGGTACTGGAAATGAAAAAAAAATTCATTTGTTTCCAACGTAAATCACATCTTGTAAGACACGAGACATTTAAAATCGCGTTTCCCCAGATACGAGAAAGCCTATGAATATGGCCCCCAATCCTAATATCATTGCACTCATCGCTTTCTTATCATTTAAATTGTTATATTATTTTTTAATATATTCAAAGATTTCATATTATGGCGGCAGGTTTATTAAAACATGATCGAAGTCACATATTCTATTATTGGAGGCAAAATGATGAGGTAAATTAATTAATATATTTTTTTTATTATTTATTATTTTTTATTTTGGCATTTAAATAAAATTTTAATATTTATTTAGTAGGGATATGAATGTGTATTAGAGTGTCATATAAATTGTGTGATAACGACCGATGCGAATATTATTGTCTATTTACATTTAGCGGGTTTCAGATATATCACTAGTATAACTGGTGATAGTGTGAAGTTGCATCATCACTTATAAATGCGTTAGTGAAAAGATGGAGACTGGAGATGCACATGTTTCATTTACTGTGTGGGGATGCAACTATTACCCGACAAGATGTTGCATTTCATCTAGGACTGCCTATTGATGGAGTAGCTATTACTGGTGTTGCCATCGCCCCTAGAAACGTATGTGAGGCATTTCTCGGAATTGTTCTGCATGATAATGCATGCGATGGTGAAAAAACAAAAATAAAAATTTTGGATGATAATTTACGCGCATACCCCATGATTCGAAGAATGTAGTGAAGGAGGTAAATATAAATGTTTTTATTTATGAATATTTATTAATATTGCAATTTATTTTATTCTTATTTTGGAAATTAAGTAAGTATATTATTTTATTAATTTTTTGCAGCGATTTTCTCGTGCGCATATACTATGAGTTATTGGAGGAATTTTAATGCCAAACAAATCTTGAAATAAAGAGCATCTGACATGGTTGAATTATTTGCAAAATTTGAGTGATTCAAGAAATATAATTTAGGAGTCGACAGTTTTGATATTTTTGTTCAAGGAGTTTTGTAAAGCTGTAAATCCGACGAAAAATGTCATTGGAGGTTGATTATTTTTGTTGCAGTCGTGGGACTGGATCTGAATGCCATTTATATGCTCGATTGTTAAAACATATGTCCCATATGAATTCCCGTTACTTAAGAGGTAAATTTTTTTTTATCTATTTTTATAATATTACTAACAAATAATAATATTGTATTGTATTAATTATAATTGTACTGATGAAACCTCTCACGCCCACCTACCAACACGTCAACGAGACTTCAGACTTTTGATCGATAAGTTTGGACATCAAGTAATAAAATATTTTCCTTTGACTTTAATTTAATTTATTTGAGGTTTTTAGCTAACAAAGTTATGTAATTTTAATTTTATAGTTCATGTGGACGACTTACTACGATGCTGCTATTGCCGACTGTATACTGTATGAGATTCAGTTGACTAATATGTCCGTGTACATCGTGTTTTTCCTACTGATCTTGTATGAGATAGTCGAGTGGCATCCTACCAAGTGCGTCATTTGACAATTTCACTGTGCCCAATCAATTCATCCACTTCCACCCTACTTCGATGAGTTGCATCGCTTGACTATATGCTATGGTTCCAAGAATATGGGATGCCACATATATTAATTGATGAGGAGCGAGTGCGAGCATTATATGTTTCTCCATAGAGTTGCCCACTAATGGGGAGTCAACATGGGGGAGTCAAGCAAGAGAAGAAGAAGAAAACAAGGTACAACCTCCTCATCGACAACAACACAAGGACCTTCTCAGACACCGCCAACACACCCTGACTTCACCCACTCAACTCAATCAATATTTCAGCAAATGGGGCAGTTGTCGGAAGGTTTCCTCACTGATGTATTTGACTAGTTGAATTCACCACCAACACAATTGATAGCTAACTTTGGATCCGATATTGTTGAGCAGATGCTGCAGTAGAGCATATTCTATATTGGTCCCGATTCCAGTACCAGCGGTGGATCGATTCCATATACAGTCGTCGTTCCTGATGATTATGATGCTGAAGAGGAAAAGGAAATACGCTTATCTCCGCGTCAGACTCGTCGTCCACTACGATGCGAAATTGATGGACATATGCATTATTAGCTCTTACTTATTTCGTTTTTCAAAACTAAAATATCTGTACTGAACTATTTTATTTTTAGTTAATTAAAATATTTTCTGTTAAATAATCAATGTAGTTTATCGACAATTTTTACTTTAATTGAAACATTTTGAGTTATGCGAACTCTTTTTCATTAGTCGAAACATTTTGGTTATATATAAGAAAGATTAGGGGTTATTTTTCTAATAAATTAATAAAAATAGGTTTCTGAATTACATTCTGCGATAATGGAACTGTACCCTGCAACCTATGATATTAACAGTCATGTCAGCAGAACATCGCAGTTTACAACCCGTGAGGTTCCTCCCAATAAAAGAAATGAAAAAGAAGTTAATGGAAATGACTCAAAAAATGTCGAGTAGAGAAAGCCTTATTGCTTTGGTATATTACGATGATGAAATGATCAATGATACATCTCTCGGCGTCATGTTTCAGTTCGCACATACTGTGACAATAGCATTACCAATGAAGTTAATGTATAACAAGTTGATGAAGGAAGTGAAGAAAAATATCCCACATGCTCGCGAAACAAAATTGTTACCATTGAAGTATCGACTACCGACATCGAACCATTAACGTATACTATATAAACCGTTGAGGATAATGGTGATGTGCACTTGATGGTCGATGCTAACTTGCAATATTCATTTGGAGGGTCGATGGAGTTGTATGCATTACTTTCTAGTGCTGATGATGGTACCAGTGTACTAAATTGGAGACGAGAGGAGTTCGAATTTGATCCAACTGTTCACAATCTGACGAAAAATTTGAGAAACAACTTCAATTTATTAAGCACACACGATACACAGAATGATTTAGGTGCATCATCGTGTTCGATGCCAAGGCATTCTTGCGTTGCTAGATTCGAGTTTGACTTGAACATGACACCAACGCATATTCCCACGTACAATCGATACAGTATGCATGAGCCTGCGTCTTCTTCTCAACACGCCAATCGATGGTTGGACCATGAAACGTTTAACTCGTTCGATGATTTCTCATCTGGACGATATTCAACATATATCCTGTAATACCCCAAATAATAGGTCAGTGATTAAATTGAAAGGAATTAAAAATTTGGATGATTAAATTAATTAATAAAGATGAGAATGAGTTGAGAATAGTAGCTTAGACTAAATTGTAGTGATGAAGGATTAAAAAAAGGCATTTATGGGTATTTGGAATAAATGAATTTAAAATTCATTTTATATGGTATATTTAGTAGAGAAATAAGGAGATAAGGGAAAAAGAAAGTCAACACTCTCTTCTTCTTCCTCTTTCACGTAAGAAGCCCTCAACCCTAGCTAAAGGTGAGATTTCAATTTGACGGTTTATCCTTTTATTTTAGGTTGGTTATTGAAGATTGGAGTATGATAGAAGCTTAAGGAATGATTAAATGAGATTAAAACTAAGAAATGGTGGAAATAATGGAGATTTTAGAAAATAGGTTTTGAAATGATATGTTAGTATATTGGTGTTTATTGATGATTATTAGTAGTTTTAACTTGTCAAAATAGTAAATAAGAGATTATAAGCATTGGTTGAGTTTAAAAACAAGTTAGAAAATTTGGTGTGATTCTTAGAATCCAATGATCATGAGGGGTACTAGATGTTTTAAGTATTAAAATGAAGGAATTTTAGCTTGGATAGTTAAAAAATAGTTTGATAGTATTGTATGGGGTAAATACAAGTAAATTTGACCCCATTTATATAATAATCGGGTTGAAACTGGAAAATCAAGGCAATAGTATCAGTACTGATAAAACAGTACCGATACTATAGGCTAAAATGGGATGAATTAGTTATGTAGTATTGATACTAATTCAATCAATATCGATACCTATGAGGTAATATCGATACCATGGTAAGGGTATCGATACCAGGCAACATCGAATCTAAAATCAGTATCGATACCGTAAGGGGGTATCAATACCATAGTAGGGTAGTATTGATACCATGGTAAGGGTATCAATATCAGGAAACATCGAAGTTAAAATTGGTATCGATACCGGAAGGGGGTATCAGTACCATAGTATATAAGTATCGATACCATAGTATAGAAGTATCGATACCATAGTATAGAAGTATCGATACTAGGGTAGTAGTATCAATACTATTAAGCTTGGAACGTCCTATTATATTGAAATTGTTATAGAAATTGAGATAATGATATTTTGAATATTCTTAAAGTACAAGTAAGGAGTATACTAACATTGGTATGTTATGTGTACTTAATGGATAATTGTGTAGATCGGAACCAAGCTCCTGAATCTAGCAAGAAAAGGGTTAAAGAGAAAGTTGTTGATTAGTCAGAAGTCTCTACACTTTGTTAGCGAGGGCTATCAGGTGAGTACTCTAATATAAGTATGCTATATGATGAAGATTCAATTTAGTATGCTTTAAATTTATATATGTTAAAATGGTGATTATGATATCTTTATATGTATGGAAAGAATATCATAAATGAGTTTTAGAGAATGTAAAATGCATGAAAGGATGAATTAAGGCATGAAAGGATTCCATAATTAAAATGCATAAAAGGATGCATTAAGGCATGAAAGGATGCCATAATTAAAATGCATGAAAGGATGCCATAATTAAAATGCATGAAAGGATGTATTAAGGCATGAAAGGATGACATAATTAAAATGCATGAAAGGATGTATTAGGGCATGAATGGATGCCATAATTTAAATGTATAAATGGATGTTTTAATACGTGAAAAGAGACAAAAATTGAAGTTAATGAACTAACGAGAAGTATGTTGGACATACTAAAATTTGTTATGAGGTTAAAATGACCTATATTTGGCTAAGATACGAAGGACTTCACTAATTCCTATGGATGTTATAACTTAGTTTGAAGTCATATAACTATGAGATACTTATGTATCCTTTAATGTTCTTTACTATTCTCACTAAATAATTGCTTAACGTGCGTTGTTTCTCACGCGTAGATAAAAGCAAAGATTAACTAAGTAAGGAGTGTTTTTGTAGCTTTGGTGATCATCAACTAAGGTGGACTTATCCATGACACCTAGACAATCTAATTTATTTCGGAAAAACTTCATTGGCATGTAATCACAATATTTAAATGTTTTTAATTTTAAGTAACTAGAACTTATAATAGTTTGAGATCAATGTTTTGTCTTATATTAAAATGTCATGTTTTCAAAAAGAAAAAAATAATTATGTGATTTTAAAAAGGACGATTTCAAAAGTAATGTGACATTTATGTCTCGTGTACGGAAGGGTATACGGGGAATGGGTGTTACATTTATTGGTATCAGAAATACATGTTTTGTCGATTCTTGGTCAAAACTAGTCTTAATTTTAAAGTAGAAAAGGGGATTACATGCCATAAAGATTGTCAATGTTACTGGTATGGTGTCATTTAAGTAAAATTGGTGACACTTCTTACTAATTGAAATGTTATTATTATATATGTTACTATAGATGTCAGAATCTTTGAATTCACGAAGAGCTGGGGTACAGGAGATGTAAGAAGAACTGATAGTGAGAACTATGAGGCAAATAGTGAACAACCTATCCCCTCTGAAAATGTTAGTGCACCTGCACCTTAAGGGATTCTGGTTCCTAAGTTTAGAAATTTTATGCAAGCCCTTGACACCATACTGACTCGGTTTCAACCTCCGCCTGTTCCTCCGGCAACGAGAATGTTAATCCCAAAAGAGTTAAAGAGGTTGAGAGCTCCAAAGTTTCGTGGAGAATAGAGGGAGGGTCCCATAGAGGCCGACTTATGGTTGAATGATGTTTTATTAATGCTGGAGAGTATTCAATGCATGGATTCATAAAAGTTGGGAGCAGTTGTCTCTTTACTTAGAGGATCAACTCGAGTATGGTGGGTAAATACTATGATGTATGGACCACCGGAGCAAGTGACTTGGCAATTTTTCCTTGAGGAATTCAAGAATAAGTGCGTGGGTGAACAATTCAAAAGGGCAATGTTGCTAAAGTTTCTTAATCTGAAGCAAGGCGATCGAGCTGTACATGAATTTGAGGCCGATTACAATAAGTTGAGCAATTTTTCCACTAAAGTCGTTCCAAAGGATAAGACAAGATGTTATTGGTTCATAGAGGGTTTGAGGCCTAAGCTGAAAGAGGTGATGTTGGCCTTGAACTTGTTGAGTCTACAAGAAGTCATAAATAGAGATAAAGCTATTGAAAGAGCTCAGTAGGAGACGTTAGCTGCAGAGAAGAGTGTTCATATGGGGAAAAGAGTGGGAATGCTTTCCACTCCCCATCATGTTAAAAGAGGCAAGGGCTCGAGTTCCAGATTTTCAGATAGAGATAGTTTTGCGACAGTTTCACAGAAAAATAGACAATCTCAGTCTTTTGCTGTAAGCTAGGGTAGAGCAACAAGAGAGAGAATTTCATGTCAGACATATGGAAAGTTACACAGTGGAGCATGCAGACTACTCAGTGGAGCTTGTTTCTAATGTGGCGAGACTGGTCACTTTGCTCGAAACTGTCCTAAGAAATCTGGGGACAATTCGACACAATCTGAAAGATTAGTAGCAGCCTCAAATAGAAGCAGAGGTAAGGGTAGATACAGGGGACAAACAGATTTAGTACAGAGACAAGAGACTCGGAGAGTCGCTAGAATTTATAATATTAAGACTAATGAGGATCAGGATGACCCTGAAATTATAACATATATTTTTCATCTTTTTAATGAGCCTGTATTAGTTTTAGTTGATCCTGGTTCTACATACTCCTACATTAGAACCAAATTGGCAACAATTAGGGGAATATCTTTTGAACCAATTGTGAGTGAGATGATAGCGGTAAACCCCATGGGCCACAGTACAATAGTCACTAGAATATGTTGAAAATGCCTTATAAATATCCAAGAGATTATATTTATGGCAAACTTGATGGAGTTGCCCTTTGATAAATTTGAAATTATTATGGGCATGGATTGGTTGTCTTCACATTATGGACGGGTTGATTGTCGAAAGAAACATTTGTTTTTAAAAGATGCCGAAGGTTTAGAAATCATAGTGACCAGTGCAAGAATGAAATTACCATCAAATATGATATCAACCATGACTGCCAAGAAGATGATGTCGAATGTGTGTATAGCTTTTCTAGTTAATGTGATAGATACTCGATTTCTGGAAGTTAAAGTAAATGATATTCCCATAGTTAGAGAATTTACGGACGTTTTTCCTAAGGAGTTACCAGGATTGCCTCCAAATTATGAGGTAGAGTTCAGGATTGAGCTTTACCCGGGTACCGACCTATTTCAATGGCTCCATATAGAATGGCTCCAGCCGAATTGAGAGAATTAAAAGTTTAACTGTAACAACTACTCGATAAGGGGTTTGTAAGACCTAGTGTTTCTCCTAGGGGAGCACCGGTGTTGTTTGTAAAAAAGAAGGAAGGGACTATGTGATTATGTATAGATTATCGTCAGTTAAATTAAGTCACAATAAAGAACAAGTATCCTCTTCCGAGGATTGATGATTTGTTCGATCAATTGAAAGGAGCAGCAGTGTTTTCTAAGATAGATCTAAGGTCGGGGTATCATCAATTAAAGATTAAAGAAGATGATATCTCGAAGATAACTTTTCAGACTCGGTATGGGCACTATGAATTTGTAGTGATGCCATTTGGTTTGACTAATACACCAATGACATTCATGGATATGATAAACCGAGTATTCCAACCATATCTGGAGTAATTTGTGGTGATATTTATAGATGATATCTTTGTATATTCCAAATCAAGAGAAGAGCATGATGCTCATATTCGAGTAGTTCTTCAGAACTCCATGAGAAGTTGTATGCCAAATTAACAAAGTGCGAATTTTGGTTAGCCGAAGTTGCCTTCCTGGGTCATATAGTTTCTACCGAAGGCATAAGAGTAGATCCAAGAAAGATTCAAGCTATAGTAGATTGGTAACCTCCGAAGAATGTTTCTGAGGTTCGGAGTTTCTTGGGACTTGTTGGCTATTATAGAAAGTTTGTGAAGAACTTCTCGAAGTTAGCTTTTCCGCTAACTAAATTGTTACGAAAGGATATGCCATTTGTCTGGACAGAGAAATGTCAAGAAATCTTTGAAAAACTCAAGAGAATAGTAACAGAGGCTCTGTACTTATACAACTGGAGTCGGGAAAATAATATGTTGTGTTTAGTGATGCATCCCGTAATGGATTGGGGTGTGTTCTGATGCAGGATGGAAATGTTGTAGCTTATGCTTCAAGACAGTCGAAGAATCATGAGAAAAATTATCCGACGCAAAAATAATTGAACTTGAGACAAAGAAGATGGATTGAGCTTCTAAAGGATTATGATCTAATCAATGATTATCATCCGGGAAAGGAGTGTGGTAGCAGATGCATTAAGCTGAAATATTTTTACTTCTTTACGGATCTTGGATGCGCATATGTCATTAAAGGGAGATGGTGCTTTATTTGCTAAGTTTAAGTTAAAGCCGATGTTTTTGGATTGGATTAAAGAGTTACAAAATCAAGATGAGAAATGTTTAGCGAGGATAGCACAGGTCGAAAAGAATGAGATCAAAGACTTTGAAATAAAGGTGGATGGATGTCTATACTTTAAGGTAAGACTTTGTATTCCCGACGATGATGATTTGAGGAAGGATATTCTATGCGAGTCACATTATATCCCTTTGACTATGCACCCAGTTGGAAATAAAATGTATCAAGACTTAAAGAGTTGTTACTGGTGGTCTGGCATGAAAAGAGCTGTAACAGAGTTTGTTGCTAAATGTCTGACATGTCAACAAGTGAAAGATGAACATCAAGTGTCATCTGGGTTACTGTAACCAATAACCATTCCTGAGTAGAAATGGGAGCGAGTTACGATGGATTTTATTTCGAGGCTATATTTGTCACCGGGTAAAAAGGACTCAATATGGGTAATAGTACACAGATTGACCAAGACGACTCCTTTTATCCCGGTTCGAGTGGATTACCCGATGAATAAGTTTGCGGAGTTGTACATAAAGGAAATAATTAGATTGCATGGAGTGCCGATATCAACAATGTCCGATCGAGACCCAAGATTTACTTTAAGATTCTGGAAGTATTTGCATGAGTCATTGGGTACTCGATTGAATTTCAACACGACCTTTCATCTACAGACAGATAGGCAATCAGAGCAAACTATCCAGATATTTGAAGATATGCTTAGGGCATGCGTCATTGAATTTAAAGGATCTTGGGATAAGTATTTGCCTTTAGCTGAATTCACATATAATAATAGTTATCAATCAAGTATTAAGATGTCCTCGTATGAAGCTCTATATGAGAGGAAATACATAACAAAATTAAATTGGTTTGAAATGAAAGATCGAGACTTGGTCGGCCCGGATTTGATGAAAGATATGGAGGATAAAGTGCAACTTATCCAGAGCAATTTAAAGATAGCTTCAGATCGCCAGAAATCCTATGTAGATTTTAAAAGAAATGAAATAGAATATCAAGAGGGAGACAAAGTATTTTTGAAAGTATCACCATGGAAAAAGGGATTACGTTTTGGGCGAAAAGGAAAATTGAGTCTGAGATTCATTGGACTGTATGAGATATTGAAAACCCGTAGCTTATCAGTTAGTTTTGCCTCTGAATATGGACAAGATCCACAATGTTTTCCATATATCGATGCTTAGAAGGTATATATTGGATCCATCTCATGTTATCAGGCCAGAAGAAATAGAGATCCAACCAGATTTAACTTATAAGGAGAAACCAGTGCTAAGGAAACCAAAGAATTATATAACAAAAGGGTTTCGTTGGTTAAAGTGCTTTGGCAGAATCATAAGGATGGGGAAGCTACTTAGGAACAAGAGGAGGATATGAGAAAACAGTTTCCACATCTCTTTGTGCCAGGTATTTCTTTTAAATTCGAGGACGAATTTTCTAAAGGGGGAAGAATTGTAATACCCCAAATAATAGGTCAGTGATTAAATTAAAAGGAATTAAAAATTTGGAGGACTAAATTAATTAATTTATAAAGATGGGAATGAGTTGGGAATATTAGTTTAGACTAAATTGTAGTGATGAAGGATTAAAAAGGGGATTTATGGGTATTTAGAATAAATGAATTTAAAATTCATTTTTGATGGTATATTAAGTAGAGAAATAAGGAGAAAAAGGAAAAAGAAAGTAAACACTCTTTTCTTCTTCCTCTTTCACGTAAGAAGCCCTCAACCCTAGCTAAAGGTGAGATTTCAATTTGATGGTTTATCCTTTTATTTTAGATTTGTTATTGAAGATTGGAGTATGATAGAAGCTTAAGGAATGATTAAATGAGATTAAAACTAAGAAATGGTAGAAATAATAGGGATTTTAGAAAATGGATTTTGAAATGATATGTTAGTATATTGGTGTTTATTGATGATTATTAGTAGTTTTGACTTGTAAAAGTAGTAAATAAGAGATTAGAAGCATTGGTTGAGTTTAAAAACAAGTTAGAAAATTTGGTGTGATTCTTAGAATCCAATGATCATGAGGGGTACTAGATGTTTTAAGTATTAAAATGAAGGAATGTTAGTTTGAATAGTTAAAGAATAGTTTGGTAGTATTGTATGGGGTAAATAAAAGTAAATCTGACCCATTTATGTAATAATTAGGTTGAAAACTGGAAAATCTGGGTAAGGGTATTGGTACTGATAGAGCAGTACATATACTATAGGCTAAAATGGGATGAATTAGTTGTGTAGTATCGATACTGATTCAATCAGTATCGATACCTATGAGGTAGTATCAATACCATGGTAAAGGTATCGATACCATGCAACATCGAATCTAAAATCGGTATAAAAACTGTAAGGGGGTATCGATACCATAGTAGGGTAGTATTGATACCATGGTAAGGTTATCGATACTAGGAAACATCGAAGTTAAAATTGGTATCGATATCGGAAGGGGGTATCGGTACCATAGTATAGAAGTATCAGTACCAGGGTAGTAGTATCAATACTATTAAGCTTGGAACGACCTATTATGCTGAAATTGTTATAAAAATTGAGATAATGATATTTTGAATATTCTTAAAGTACAAGGAGTATACTAACATTGGTATGTTATGTGTACTTAATGGATAATTGTGTAGATCGGAACCAAACTCCTGAATCTAGCAAGAAAAGGGATAAAGAGAAAGTTATTGATTAGTCAGAAGTCTCTACACTTTGTTAGTAAGGACTATCAGGTGAGTACTCTAATATAAGTATGTTATATGATGAAGATTCAATTTAGTATGCTTTAAATTTATATATGTTAAAATGGTGATTTTGATATCTTTATATGTATGGAAAGAATATCTTAAATGAGTTTTAGAGTATGTAAAGTGCATGAAAGGATGCATTAAGGCACGAAAGGATGCCTTAAGGCATGAAAGGATGTCATAATTAAAATGCATGAAATGATGCATTAAGGCATGAAAGGATGCCATAATTAAAATGCGTGAAATGATACATTAAGGCATGAAAGATGCCATAATTTAAATGTATAAATGAATGTTTTAATACGTGAAAAGAGACAAAAATTGAAGTTAATGAACTAACGAGAAGTATATTGGACATACTAAAAGTTGTTATGAGGTTAAAATGACCTAGATTTGGCTAAGATACGAAGGACTTCACTAATTCCTATGGATGTTATAACTTATTTTGAAGTCATATAACTATGAGATACTTATGTATCATTTAATGTTCTTTACTATGTTATATCTCACTAAATAATTGCTTTTAATATAAAATTGCCTCCTTGGTCACTGTCCCTTTAGATTGTGATTCAATGGTTGTTCGTTGCGTGGGTAGTCGTTTGGTGGAGGCGCGATCAGTGGTAAGTTCAGTTGACGACAACGACGACGATGATAAAGGACGACGACAACATGGGTATGAGGATTGTATTTAGGGTTTTCATAGTTTGGGGTTTTAAAGGTTATTAAAAATTTTGGGGTTTTAATTAATATATAATTTTAAGTTTTTTTAATTATTTTGACTAAAACTTTCAAAATTACCTGAATGCGACACGTGTCACTTAACATAGAAATTTAATGGCATTTACAACTTGAACACCTAAAATGGTAAGGTCTGTAACATTAGACATCTGGATAAATCGAAAAAAATTTGGGCACCTATTTGAGAAAAGCAGTATAATTTAGACGCTTATTTTATAATTAAATCCTTTTTAAACTATATCTAACGTTTAATTTACGTTTCAATTTGATACCTATCCTTAAAAACTTAATCAAGATTCATATAACAAGTTCTCCCAATTTCAAAACCATACCCAAATGTGGATTTCTCCCGATTTCATGATTCATAGCAGAAGAGAATGCTGTTTAAAAAAGCGTAGTTTGATTTTTGGTGCTAAGTTGCTGCTCTGTCCACATCCAAGAGAAGATGTATCTTTATAGCAACTTTCTCACCCATATAATAGATAATATGGCTTTTCTTGAGTGGATAAATCTGGGGTATTCCACCCCTCAGAACAATTTCCGTGTATTTTTTTAATGGTTCTACTGTATTTGGGAGCTTGGGTGGTGGCACAGACAGAACTACTGCTCTGGTTGGGGAGGCCTTCGAAGATATACTTGAGAATGTCGTTCAGGCAGATAGTGGCCAACACACAACTGGTTTTATACAGCTTGTTGCTGAGGCAATTTATACTTCTGGTGCTTTACGTCAACTTCTTGAAGTTCAGAAGCTTGATACTCATGACATTTAAGGGGCAATTCATGCTTATTACAACATAATTTCTCAACCTTGTATGGTTTGTAGAGAATCGAGTAAAGACAAACTGTCATGCCGCTATACCTCTTTGCACTCCATTTCATTGAATGAAAGATTGAACATTGTAAAGGACTATTTGATAGCTGCAACTGAAAAGGATTGTAGTTTGATGATTAGTTTTATACACAAGGAAGATGGTAGACTCCCTTCTCACAATACTCTATATCTAGGATCAACTGACCAAGTTTTTGAGTACAAGGTAGATTCCCATGCCATTTTCATTTGACTTGTACTTTTCATCATTATTTGCATTAAGTATCGTCATGAAGTGATTCATTGAAATAATTTTTTGATTCATGCGCTGATATTGTAGCCCAACAATTTGCATTTAGTTTGTTTTCATCATTATTTGCATTTAGTACTTTTTTCACATATAGGCCATAACAATTTGCGCAATCCTCTAAAGGAACCTATAAAGGTCATTATATAGCTCTTTGTTAATAAGGAAATTCCTTTGGGCTGAAACCAGAGCCTTCCACGGAAATTTTACTTATGGTGAAAACCGAGCATGAAACCAATAAAGCTGATAGAATGAATTCCAATGGAAGTGTACGAGATCAAAAATATGCATTGGAAGATAGCTTCCTAAACCGTTACACCGAAGAATTTACTGGTAAGTGCAAGTAGTTCTTTTTATTTGTTTCCTAAACCGTTGTAAAAGCAAAGACTGTAAGAGTGAAGGTGAATATCGCTCATCTTTAGGCTCAGTTTGTTCCTTTCATCTGTTTTTGGTGCTTTTGGATTTCCCTTGGAGAAAATAATCTTTTACTTATAGATATATTCTAGTTGATTTCCTTTTTGTTTTCTTTCTTGGTTGGAAGGAATTTAAGCCTTTTCCAATTTGGTGTACTATGTCCATGCAACTTGGACCGCCTTGAAATCAGATAAACCATGTGCGTCCAGTTTGTTTTACTCTTCACAGAATATATAATCGGTCGGTAAATTACCTAAAATGTGAGCCCTATTCCTATGCTTTGTTCTTTTTAATCTTTTATGCTTTTCAAGAATTGTAAGCTGTCAATGATTGCCTATTCTTGCCCTTAGACTCGACACTTTTCCTTTGCATGAACGAGGACGAGGTAATGCATTTTAATATCTTGTAGTGTTGATTTTTGTAATGCTACCATCATACATGCACATCTCATCTGGTTTCAGAGAGAGCTGATTTTCAAGTGGCTGCTTGCTGCTTAACAGGAGAAAACGGGGGGAAGTGAGAGACTGACAGAACAATAGGGGTCAAAAGTAACACAGAAAGTGATGTATCAACTACTCACTGCCATTATCATCGCAAATTAATTCATACAGGCTGGATATCGAATTTACTGTTTTCTTTTTTGTTGTTGGAAACCTTGACCAATGAAAATTGTACTTTTGCTTGCTTTAATGCCAATGAGAACATAATTTTTCTTTGAAAGCTTAACTAAAGAATTCTGTTCTTTGTTTCCTTCGACCAGTAAATTTAATGTCTGCCTGTCGTTTGGTAATTTAACATAATAAACTTCTTACAGTAACCGCTTGAGTTATTCCTGGAAAGATCAGTTTTTTTAGTCAATCTCCTGTGCGATGTTAGCTTGGACCCTGATGATCTCAATACTCAGCCATTAGCCTGTAAGTTACCCAAGAATTTGTGAAGTGATTGGACCATCGGAGCAAGAGAGTACATAGAAACCCTGCTAGATTTGTACTGAAAACACCAAGGTCACAGGGCAGACAGTATTCTGCAATCAGAAGAAAATGCTCTATGTACTCACTCTGACAATATCTTCGGATAACGCATCAGATTGTGTGTACCCTGTACGAATGATTGTTTGCTCAGTCCAGTGGTAACTCCTCATAGCATCAAATCATCAATGCCCTATGCACTACTTACTGTATGATTTAATTTTAGCAATATGAAACTGCAACCTCGCTATATATTTCATTCAAAAACTGATTCAATATCATTATGAGATCCAACTCTGAAAACAGGGACGGATGGATGATTTTATGTTACGGGATGAACTTCTAAAGGAATGGATGAATTTATAAAATTTCGGGGGAAAACATATTTTCAATATATATGATCTAAAATATAAATAGGGATAACTACCCACAGTAATTTTTTTCACATTTAATGAGCAAGATGCCACTGGTATCCAATCAAACATCTTCTGTGTGGCATTTACTACTCAACCAACCGTGTCAGTCCATTTAGTTCCCGACCAAACTTCTATCCAAAACTCAAGTTGCCAAACACCTTCCACCAAAAACTATAGATAGCAGTACCATCACCCAGACCTGGAACAGTGTCAATATGTATAACAACGATTATCAAGAAAGGATTTATAGGTTGCATTGTAACTCTGACCAACTGAGTTGCATTAATAAGCAAGGCAGGTGATATAGCCCCATATAAATCTACTAAAGGTCTTGATTTGTACACTTTTAAAATGGGTTGGTCCTTTTCTCATAGCTCATGAAATCATCACTATCACCTTCATCCGCATTAAATGTAGCCATCAGAGTGAGACTAAGAAAATCAAGAGTTATATCTTCGGAAAAGCCACTCCAAATGGTTACATATAAGGTATTGGGATCTCCCTCAATTAACTCTAAATAAGGTCTTTGCTTAAAGTGGATTGCAACAGTTTCACCATTAAGGACAGCTCCATGTCTTTTCCACCAAGAACGATGATAATTAAACAACACAATTTTGATAAGAGATTTCATAGCTGGAGTCAGCCCCATGACAACAAACCTTGTGTTCGAAACAAACATGGTACAAGTTGATTCAACAGGGTAATCCCAGTTGCACGTCTTCCAATGCCATAAGTTGTAAGCGATACTACTGTTCCGTAAAGGTTCTTCAGAATTCACAATCATAGTAACGGAAGTTTGACTTACTTCTTCAAAGCGTACAATTGCTGGAGAAATCGAACATAAACTGCCTGGTACTGAATAATTTGGTGAAAAATGTGAGATAGTATTGAAAAGCATTTTGTCCAGAAATTCTACTGCAGAAGAACATAGTTTCTGAAATTCGAGTCTTGAAGAAAGCTTGTTGACGATACCCCTACCTCTTTTAACGGGCACCAGTTAACGAACCGACCTTTGCTTCAGGCTTCTTAACGACTTCATCAACAATCTCTGAAAGCTTACGGTATTTTTCAATGCTATTTAAAAGTTTGTGTTCTAAAGAGACATGATAATAGAGAATGTCCACCATCCTCGTATCTTTTGCAGCCATCATTTGTTTTCTCCAACACCCGATCAAATCATTTACTTTCCTGTACGCTACATAATAATAGCCCCCATCAGAAACAACATGTTGTTTATCTTTTCCAATGCATGATTTTTTTTTTGTTTTAATGCGCACTCAAGATGACATGACATGCCACAAGAATTTCCTGGGAAAGGAGGTTCTAAGTGGCAATTTAACCATAGACTAGGATCCTCCTTGTCATCGAACTTGTAACAGATGCAGCAGGAACACCTTTAGCAAAATGGATCTTTTTGTCTTAATGTAGCCTTGCCAGCCAAGTTTTTACAATAAACATCAATGATCATGTCTGTAATGCCCCAAATATCGGGTCAGTGATCAAAATGTAAGAAATTTAAAATTTAGTAGTTTAATTGAAATAAGTGATAAGTTCAAAGACTAATGTTGGAAATTTTATGTTAGGATCTATTTACAAAGAAGGAAGAGATGAAGGGCAAGATGGTCTTTTTCAGTATATGAATTTTATATCCATATTATATTAGGATATTTTAAGAGGATAAGGGAGAGAAAAGAATTATGTGGATACGTACATACCCCATTTCCCTTCTTTTTCTTCTTCTCCTTCTTGGTTCGTGACTTCCTTGATTAAGGTGAGTTGTTTCAAGCTAATGATTTTCTTAATTTCATGGGTTGTATTAAAGCTTTAGGTGGTAGAGATGATTAAGGAAGCTTGAAAATGAAGAAAAACTAAGTTAATAAGGAGATATTAGGGAATGAATAAGATGGGTTTTGAAGTAAAAATTTGTAAATTGGTTGATAAATGGATTCTAAAGGTAGAATTGACTTGTCAAAGTCATAACTAAGAGATTCGAAGTGTTACAAATAAATTATAACATATTTGATTAAAAGCTATGATTCTTAGTTTTAAGAATATTATTGAGAAATCCGGATGTTATAAGAGGATTAGTGAAGATAAGTAATTAGTATGAGTATTAGTGAGTTTGAGGAGATGATTAGAGTTAAAAGTAGAGGATTTAGATGATTTTGGGTTAAAATTCGAAGTGGAAGAAATGAAATATGGGCAAGGGTATTGGTATTATAAGAACAATATTGATACTTCAAGGCTAAATCGATTTAAAATCAAGGATCAATATCGATACTGATTGTTGAGGTACCGATACTGAAAGGGGAGTATCGATACCAAGAGTAAGGTATCGATATCATTTTGAAGCTGAAATTCCAGTATGTAGAAATCGTATCGGTACCAAAGGGGGTATCGATACCAACAAAGGGAAGTATAGGTATTGTTAGGGGTAGTACCGATACTATTAAGTATTAAATGAGAAATTTATTGTTTATCGCATATTAAGTTATTATGATTGAGGATAAGTGATTCAAATTCCGATATTTATTTTCGATTGTTTTGTGTAGATGTTGAACAAAATTAACTTTCGGTCAACTCGACATTTCAAGTTTCGAACAAAAGAGTAAAGGACTTTAGTGAGGCAAAGGTGAGTGTAATTAAATTATGTTATATTGGATTTAAGGATAGCTTGCGATAAGCCAACTTCAAAGTTTTCGATTGAAAACTATTTTCAATCCTTTTATGCAATATTTTATGATGTTTTATTTAAGTATATTTTAAAAGTAAGTTCTATTGTTAATTGTGTTTGAATGTATATATGTGACATATGAATATGAAATGCCCTACGTATAAGTGATCTACGAGAATGTTCTATATGCAAATAAGATACACTTTAAATGGTGAAGCTTAAAATAATTATAAGTTAAAGCCTAAGGTGTATATGTGAGAATTAGGGTATAGTTGGCATGCCAAGATTCGAGGGTTCTACGCGGTCCTTCGAGACAATCTATGTGGTCCTTTGGGACAAATTTCTACGTGGTCCTTCGGGACAAATTTCTACACGGTCCTTCGAGACAAATTCTATGTGGCACTTCGGTGAAAATTATATGAGTTGTGGTGACAACAATTATGCACAACCTTAGTGTACTCAGATATCCTGAATTTTCAGTGTTATTACATTGGGCTAAAAGAATAAAAGGGTGGAAGAAGATTAATGAATGATTTGATGTAATTTATTAGAAATTGTATTTTACTTCAAGTATGTAAGCTTTATATGGATCAACAAAAATGGTTTTTGAAATGTTTTATATTATATGTCTTATTGCCTCACTAAGTCAACGACTTAGCGAGTGGATTGTTTCACACGTAGGTTCAAAGAGATCAGAAGAGTGAAGATTAGGAGAGGGCAGCATAAGCTAAGAAGATCAGATCAGAACCATTTAAAATAGTAGGTTTTTATAAATTTTGTGTGTTTTTTGTAAATGTACATTTATTGTATTTATGTAAATGATGAATTATATATTTCCAGTTAAGTTTGAAGTTTGTACACTTTATTTTGTATTAAAATTTTTTATTATTGAAAAGTAAATTTAAATTTCTACTATTTGTTAAAGGTAAATATTTTGAATAGTTAATGTGGCACCTCGGATTCGTATTCGGGTCAGATACGGGTTGGGGGTGCTACAATCTCATTGCCACCACTAACAATGTCGTGATCATTCACAAGAATGGGCAGTCGGGAAGGATAATCAGATTTCCTCTGCCTTTTGGCTGTTATCTGACAAACTGTTGGGTACAAATGCCATTCGGGATCTGTTACACCTTCTTGAACCCCTTAATTCTTTTCATCTACAATTTTCAAAAGGTTTTCAATAATTTTTAGATTAGTCAACCCAATATATTTCCTTTCCTTTCCTTTCCCATCTCGACACATAAGACCTGTAAAATCTTCTGACGGATCCATAATTGTAGCATTTCTAAGGCTCTACTTGTCCTCTTCGATAACTCATATACGAGCTCCCTCATTTCATCCATGCTCAATTTACTACATTTTGACGGATCGAGTATAACTCTTTTTCTCTTAGATGTTTGAAGTTTTCGTGGGTAAAGTTTAATTTGTTGTTCCCCGTGACCAAGGCAAGGGTCAAAACTAGAGCCACATAAATAAACTACTCCATTGTCAGTTGCTAAAGCATAGCTTGAGCCAACAACCTTGACCCTATGAACATTTTCAACAGCAAATCCAACATTAGCATGTGCTTTCTCTAGTGGCCTTTTCACACGTTGCAAAATTGGAGCACTGATCTGCTCAAACTCTTATCTCTTAATGAAATCCCTAACATTATTCTCATCCATCAAGAACACAATATTCAAAAGTGCCTCAGGATTGGCACTAAGTACCTTAGGATTGGCACTAAGTACATTCTTTAACTTCTCACAAGCTACATGGAGCCTAGTACAAGCACTATTATTCTGGAATACATCAATCTTGTATTCCTCTTTAAATTTTGTAGGAAAATGCTAGTATGTCCAATATCAACAAGGGAAACATTTACTGAGCCATTTTCAGGTAAATCAGTTTTATAAATACCATAATCCAATGTTGTTGTTGTAGTTTCATGAATCAAGTGAAGGGGTGCAAGCCCGCAATTGTAGCAACATCTAAGACAACCCTTCTTTGAAGATCAGTGAAGTATACATGAATTCCAATGCAACAATCTACCACAGCTGCATTTAAATTTTTCTTAAATAGAAAGTCAACCGAATTCATCGAAGCATATTTTCACGTCAAAAGACTTTCATGAGTGTGAGGTACATATGGAACATCCCAGCTCTGAAAAATAATGCCATATGCCTCATGAGAGAGATTGGGGATAAATTCCTTCAATACCTTATTTACTGTAGAGTTCATAATTTCGAGCCTCGATCAATTCTTTCTCCAAATAATACATACTAGTAATATCATATTTTTCAATATTTGCATAATGATTTACTCCTTTATCGTCTATGGGAACAAGTTTGTCCTTAGCTATCCATCATGTATCATAATAAGTAGCAGTGTGCTTTCCCAATTCTTTTGGAATCTTCATTCCACCAGTCTTAAGAAGGTTAGGAGTACTTACTTGAGCATTCTCTAAAATGGTTTGCTCTTGTTCCTCGACGTCCACTAGATTTTCCCAGGAAATCAATTTGCTAAGCCCAATCATATTATCACTTTGTTGTAGTCGTAAATCAACATTCATAGTGCCAGTGATGGATGGAATTGCATTAAATATTCTTATTGGAATTTTATCAAACATTTTATACTCAGCATTTGTGCCTTCGACTACCACATGTAACATCTGCTTAGTTTCAGGGCTTGGTGGTTCTTGATCATTTGTCCTTCCCATCAAGTCCATTAGAATCTGCTCCAAACAACCCTTATTCATTGCAATCTCTGTCTCCAGGTACTGATTTTGCTTCACCAGCTTTTTTAAGTCTTCAATCTGTTTTTGAATCATAGAAAGAATAAAGGATTCTACCATTGCGTTTCCAGGAGTTATGACTCTGGATACCAATTGTTATGACCCTGGAGAAATAGACAATTATCGAAGGAAAAAAAGAGAGAAGAGAATAAAGGATTCAGTAAACAAACGTTCATTCAATACTTTCATAAAAATCATCTCCTTAGTACATGCTCTTATTTGTTTAGTGTACCCATAGCTAAACCCTGCAACTGGCAGCCCTTGTTGTACTGAGTATAACAACCTGCACAAATAAGCAAGTTGTTTCCTATCCTTAGTGGGTTGTAGAACGTGTCGGGCCCATTTTCAATTCCAAATCCCTAACCCTTTCTTTAATTTCCCTAATTCTCTTGCTCCGAGTTTTATTTCTTTTCCTCTGTGCATGACATAACTCAATTAATTGTGCACTCTTTACTAAAGGCATTTTTCATCAATGTTCTTTGTAAATGTATAAAACCTTCCAACGCTTTTGTCTACACATAAATATAAGCATGTGCTAAAATTTGTATAAATATGCATTAGGCAAAGAACAAATAAAAAATGCATCCTCACTAGAGACAATGGAGGGATCACATTTTCATACAAATCGAGATGCTGAATTTGATGAAACAATCTACTAAATATTAATCTATGCACCTATTTATTTGATGAACCAATTGCACGATATCAACATTAAAGCTCATTTGATCCATTTCATTTTAGTAGGAAAGAGATCGTAACATGTCTATTTTCTATTCATCTTAGGTGTCTATAGTGTTAATTGCTTGCACCTACCATCTCCATCTATAAACCAAAACTTTTTCAATTATGTTTTAGCATGAGATTGAATAATTTCATTACCCTTTTCCAAATCCCAACAAGGAAAAATCTATTTAACCTAGTTATAAAGTTAAGTTCTTATACCAATTTAGTCTCTTTAGTATTGTTTCTGGATCAATTTTTCCCCTTTATTGGAGAGACTAATCCAACTTAATCCATCTACTATCAAACGATTCAATTAGGTTCCTTTACTAGTAACAAGAATCAAATAAGGCCAATTTTGTAAGATTTACTACTTTAAAAGTGAAATTATATTGTTAATTTTTTTTCATTCAAAGTCCAACTCCAAACAAAAAACTTCATTTGTTAAACAATAATTGACATTTTCTTAAAACATTAACCTTAGTAAACAGTTTGGCCTTATTTGTTTCTGTTTAGCAATACAGGGACTAATTTGAACCAATATCCATTATAGAGAGACTAATTTGAACCAAAATCCATAAAATATGGACCAAAATTAACAGTCACTATAATAGAGGCCCCAAAACCATATGGTTTTCAATCAAAATTGCTTTTAAAGGCGTAAAATTTGCTTTTAGGAGCTAACAGTCTTGTGGCAACTCCTCACTCTATATGGATTTTAATACTCCAATCACATAAAAAGTATTTACATAACCCCAAATCTATATCTTCACCTATAAACCAGGCAAAACATTAACCTACACTAGATATATTCAAGCATTTCCCACAATAAAAAACATATAGTTCAATGTATCCGAGGCAAGTTGATCGCTTGTAAATGTATATGCTAAGGCAAGAAATTATGTGCAAGTATACACAATTGAATCAAGTAATATAGGGTAAGTGAGTTATTGTCTCCTCAAGGATTGGTCGATTCTTTTTAAGCTTCACCACAACCATAACTAATTTTCACAAGCTAATTCCTATAGTCTTGTTAAATTAGAAAACTATTAGTAATAAAGAAAGAAAATATTATAAAGTATGGTTGCAGAAAAGTTTGGTCGAGACAAAATAAATATGCGAAGCTATCAAATTGAAGTAAATAAAGCAAAGACAAGTGTTGATTCAAATATATTCAAAACAATCTCACATATTCAGACTTTTCATAGAGCACTTATGCTAATCTTTTGTTATGTCAAACAATTATTCTAAGTCTAGAATGAATTGTTATGACATGCTTAAACTGCCCGACAGGATTACTAGTATTCTTAGACGGTTGTTATGGAAATACTACTTACTGTTAACTACAACCCTTGGTTTGTCAGACTATTATTGTAACAATACCTCTTAGCGTAAACTATAATCATTTTCTATCATACTCTAGTGTCTATCCCTTTTAGTCGAATGAAACTCTCTCCTTATCTCTAAGATAGACAAGTTAGAATATCACCATTTCGGATTCATTCCATTGTTCATGTAGATCTATCTTAATACTCTCGAATCTAAGAATCAATATCTAAACAACCGACAATCTCTCGACGCTCTTACATT
The DNA here is from genome assembly GCF_006381635.1 of Hibiscus syriacus. Lineage (NCBI taxonomy): Eukaryota > Viridiplantae > Streptophyta > Magnoliopsida > Malvales > Malvaceae > Hibiscus > Hibiscus syriacus. The sequence goes on along the minus strand of NW_024062641.1, from coordinate 2,928,785 downwards.
GTCAAGACATGTTTCACCAAGACCCTAGGCAATCTGTTGAAGCTTTTACAGTGTCAAGGAAAAATATTTAAACAATGAACAAAACAGTCATGAACAAAATCATAATTCATCATTCATAAAGCATAAAATAATTATTTTGGCAAAACAATTATTAACACCAAGTAAGACAGTTCACGGTGTTATCAAAAAGTCAACCAAAGTATCATTGTTTTACTACAACCCCAAACAATGTAAAAAAGTTAAGAACAAAGGAAGAACAACTCCCGAAACTGGGGGCTCTGTGGTGACATCTCTGATCAACACCGCGCCTATCCTGGCGGTCAGCCTCTCTCGAGGCCTAACTGCCGCTCTGCTATCGTTTGACTATAGAGGATACCAAGGACGGTCGATTGGAAAATGATGGGGAAGCACTGCAGTTTCTCGCTCACGCTTCAGTTAAATCTCTATTTATTCTCCCTTTCCTCCTCTTTTTGGCGGCTGTAGTTGGGTATTTATAAAGGGAAATCTCCTAGGGTTTCACGTAAGTAAGGATTCCCTAAATACCCGTTATTATCTTGTCCAAGCTAAAAAAGGAAAGGCGACTGGTTGTTGTCAGAATCTTGAGGGCGTGCTTTCACGTGAGGGAAGTCGTACAACTGACATGTGACATAGGTAGTTTCGTCATATCCGCTTCAGACTTGCAAGATAAACCTTGCCTTGGCTAGATAAATCTGTTCCTCACTATCTTTATCTTCTTTATTCCACTGGCCCTTGCGAAATACTTTGTCGCGACTGAAATGTTCTTCCTTAGTGAATTTCCTGCACACACACAATCCACACAAGCCCTTTCTTCTCGACAACATCAGTCAAACCAAATAAATGTTAACTAAACAACACTTATCCACCAAAAGCAAATATAACCTAAATGCAACTAAATACAACTAATATGGTGTGCATACTTTGTTTAGACGAGCATAACTTAAGTAAAAAGACTATAAATAGAGTACTTTTATGGAGTTATCACACCCCCAAAGTTAAGCTATTGCTTGTCCTCAAGTAATGTACAGTGCTAGAGAAAAAAATAAGATTGTCATGGCAAAGCAATATTAAGAAAATCATGTGATTTTAAATTTTAGCCCTCAGTAAAAGTTTGGCTTCAACTTGTTTGACTGTCATATCAGTCAAGTACCTTCCCTAGTTAGGATTCCTTGCTATCGTGTATGCGTGATTGTAATCAGTCTATGCATTAAAGTAATTAGAAAACTTCAAGTAAGTGATTCTATTTTTTCAAGGCGTCAAATTATTTGTCAGGCTCGGGTTCCACTCCTAGTTATTCGTCAAATTTTTTTATTTTTTTTGGAGTCAGCTCATCACACCTACCCTCCCACACTCTAGGTGAAAGGAAGCATATCTTCCACCCCAAGCTAGTTAGGTAGAGTCATCCTGGGACTACTTTCATTCACTCATGTGCCTTGGCAACTCTTAGTTTTTAATGGAGTTTTCTGGTTATGTCATTTCATAGAAGAGTGCCCCTTTTATTCTTCAAGTTTCAAATACTAGGGAGTTCAACTTTAACCTTAAAAGTTTTCGATGTCTCGGCAAGAAGAGAGTTTTTCCTAAAAATTTTACTAATTAACTTAAGCAGAGACAACCTACATTCGTGTTTATAATTTTTCAAAGAATCAGTACTAAGGTTCTCGTTTTTCGACAATCTTAAAGATAATTCTGGCCTAGGCAATTAAATTATGCATTCATCATCGGTCATCCCTAATCTATTCCAAACAATAGGCTTAACATGCTTATATCATGACAACCAAAATTTTTAGCCAAATATCATCAATTGTTTTTAACAAAGTGTGCTACAATACCTCCCCAAAACTTGAGGGATGCATTGTCATCAATGCATGAAAGACTAAACTACATGTATCTATATTCAAATGCTAACATAAAAAGAAAAAATTGAAATGCGATCTTACTGTGGTGGTGTGGCTTGACTGGACACACACGTTCTGCGTCGTTTTAGAGGAGGGGAACTCTCTGATCCCGTATCTGCTGCTGCAATCATCGAGGAAGATGGCTGAAAAACACGGCCCATTTTTCTCTTGATGTATCGCTTGGTGCCCGGGGCTCGTGCTGGTGTTTGTTGGTCTTCAGCGGGAGTAGGTTGTGCGGGAACTGGGGTCTGGCTTTGAGCTGTTTCAGGAACATGTGTTGCTTGATGAACGGGGGACTTTTCTGGTCCTTTCTTGGGTTGAGTCGGGGATGTAGTAAAGTCTTCATCGGTAAAGAAGTTAGGTGGAATCTCCTGAGTGCTTTCGGAAGTAGAGAATGATAAGGAACAAAGGAATTCATCTATGTCACCATGGCCTTCCTCTGGTATGGACGAGACATGAGTGGCCAGTGGAGGAACGTCTGTGGGTACCTCTGGGGGAACATTTTGTGTCGAGACATTGAATGTACTGCCGCTAGCAGTGTGTTTTAGGATAACATCGAGGAATGGTTGCATGTCTTCGTTGGTGATTGGGAGCAACTCCTTGAAAAAGACATTGTTTTGTGCATCCCTTGCCTTGACATAGCCAAAGAAGATCTCCATGTGATTTTCCAAATTCTCGATCTTCACACGAGTTTCTCGCGTGTAACCGACCACTGCTGCTATTCTTGCTGAGCAAAAGATTTCGTTCCTCTCTCTAGACCTTCATGTGGGGCATTGCCATCAAAGCTCAGTAACTCTGGCACTTTCTTCTTAGTTATTCCCTTCTTGGACTTGATAAAGTCCTTGAATGGTTCTTGCACAGAGTAATTATCAAGTTAGGAATTAAAAGATTACCTCTATTTCTTTTATCGCATTCATGGATTTACTCGAACATAAGTTCTCCAATATTAATTACTCGCCCATAGATTATCGAATGTAACAGTATTAACCTTTTCACTAGAATGGTCATGTTGTGGGAGGTTGGCATTAGCTTACCCTTGAGAAAGTGATTCCATAGCTTCACCATCGGTTTAAGGGCTCGATGATTTAGTCGTTTCCTTGTTGGTGTGTTTCCCTCGAATTTGGCCCACCCGAAACAAAGGTCTTCCACTACTCCACTGTAAGTCTCTTGGTCCACCTCAGCCACAAACATCTTATGTTGATCCTCCACTTTTCCCAACTTGAAATATTGGTTGAGTGCTGACGGGAAAAACCGAATGAGTTTCCCTCTCACATAAACGGTGTGATTGGATGGGTCTTCAAGATGAGCGTAAAATTCCTGAACTATTTCTGGTGCTACGGCTTTAGGATGTCTAGCAAATTTCTCCCAATTGTGTTTTTAAATCACATCCATCACTTATGGTCTGAATGGTTCTTCGTTTTCTTATGGAAAAACTAACCCATCCTCCAAAATATTTACCGTTTTTGGAGGTTTTTGAATCGTGCCTCAGCTTCAGCCATCTGGAACCACTCAAAACCCACTGCTGGGGCTAGATTTTTCTTTGATATGGTCATGATACTTGTTGGTACAATGTTTTCGATTTTTTTTGAATGAGAGAATATGGTGTGCACGATGAGGAAGATTGAGTGTAAGTTGGTTTTTTTGGAAAGTTAATGGGTGGTTTCTTCAGGACAATTTGGTCAAAACGAGAGGGGAAAAGACATGGCATTAATGGTTCAATAATTGATTTGTCATAAAGTGGGGAAAATATATTTTCCCTCTTCACAATTGCCACCAAAATTCTTTGCTATAGGGTTTCTCTTCCTTTTATGCGTAAGTTCTCACCCCATGCTGCCATGTGTTCCTTGTATGCCTATAATAAAATAAAGAGAACATAAATAAAGTACAACAAATAACTAGTGCATAAAATAACTTATTTTATTTATGTACAAAATTCAGATTTTCGTTGCCTAGGCAACGAATATTGTTCACGTAAGTAAGACAAACTCTTGGGCATTATGTGCTATTGACGCCGGTTTGTCACGTATGATTGGTGCTCCTTTGTATTCCTTTAGTCTCTACCCATTCACCTTGAAAATGGATTCATCATCTCGGTTCTTGATTTCTATTGCTCCATTGTTATGGACTTGATGTACGATGAACGGTCCTGTCCATCTTGATTTTAGCTTGCATGGAAATAGTTTGAGTCTTGAATTATAGAGCAACACTTGTTGTCCAGAATAAAATTGCTTAGGTAAAATTTTTCTGTCATGCCATCTTTTGTTTTTTCTTTGTATAGACGGGCATTCTTGTAAATGTGAGCTCTTAATTCATCAATTTTGTTCAGTTCCAAGAGTCTTCTTTCTCCAGCAAGCTGTGCAACCATGTTCAATTTCTTGATGGCCCAATAAGCTTTATGTTTGAGTTCCATAGGCAAATGGCATTCATTACCGTAGATGAGTTTGAATGGGGAAATTCTTAGCAGTGTCCCAAATGTCGTGTGGTAGGCCCATAGTGCTTCATCTAGCTCTGGCGACCAGTCCTTTCAGCTTGGGTTGACCACTTTCTCAATGATCTGTTTGATTTCCCGATTAGAGACTTCGGCTTGTCCATTAGTCTGGGGGTGATATGTCATAGCTATCCGATGTCGCACTCCATATCTTTTCAGCTCCTTGGTAATTAATTTGTTGTCAAAGTGTGTACCTTCATCACTGATGATAGCTCGTGGTGTTCCAAAGCGTGTGAATATGTTCTTGTGCAAAAAATTCAGTACGATCTTGCAATCATTTTAAGGTGTCGCAATGGCTTCCACCCATTTGGACACATAATCTATTGTCAAGATAATGTATAGATCACCAAAAGATGTGGGAAAGGGTCCGATGAAATCTATCCCCATACACGAAAAGTTCAACCTCCATAATGTTTTATCATTGCATCTCATGTCTCTTTGATATGTTCCCTATTCGTTGGCATCTATCACATGACTTGTAGAATTCATGCACGTCTTTAAAGAAGGTTGGCCAATAGAAACTGGGTTGAAGAACCTTCAACGTTGTCCTCATTCCACCAAAATGTCCTCTATACAGTGATGAGTGACATTGAAGTATAATTTCTTTGTGCTCTTCTTTTGGGAAACATCTTCTGATTATTTGGTCTCCACATTGCTTGAATAGGAACAGTTCATCCCAATAATAATGTCGCACATCATGTCTAAACTTTTTTCAGCCTTGACTGGATAAATCTGGAGGCACAATACCACTAACAAGAAAGTTGACTATGTCAGCATACCACGGAACAACCGTGACAAATAAATTTTTCTCATCAGAAAAATCCTTTGAATATCTTTCATGTCATGACAATTAATTTTGTTATCTAGTATAGACAAATGATCTGTTACTTGGTTTTCCGTGCCCTTTCTATCATTGACCTCTAAATAGAACTCTTGTAGTAATAATATCCATATGATTATCATAGGCTTTGCATCTTTTTTATTGATCAAATATTTAATGGAAGAATAATCCGTATGCACAATGACTTTAAATCCTATGAGATCTGGTCTAAACTTATCGAATGCAAATACTACTGCAAGAAGTTTTTTTTAGTGTTGGTATAGTTTACTTGTGCATCATTAAGAGTACGGCTAGTATAGTAGATAAATTGAAAGAGTTTACTTTTTCGTTGCCCTAACACTGCCCCAACTGTGTAATCACTAGGATTACACATGAGCTCGAAAGGTTCGTTCTAGTCATGTGGAACAACGATTGGTGCTGCTGAAAGTTTTTTCTTTAAATCTGTATAAATATATTTAAACAATCATCATTAAATATAAATGGTTGATTTTGTTGAAGCAAAAGACACAAATATTTTGAGATTTGAGAAAAATCTTTTATGAACCGCCTATAGAAGCCTGCATGTCCAAGGAAACTGCGTATGCCTCTCACGTTGGTGAGTGGAGGTAGATTTGCAATTACTTCCACCTTGGATCTATCAACTTCAATGCCTTGACAAGAAATTTTGTGACCCAACACTATTCCCTCGATTACCATAAAATGGCATTTCTCTCAATTTAGTACTAGGTTGGCTTCTTCACATCGTTTCAGTATTTTAGATAGGTTGCCAAAGCATCGGTTGAAATCGTCGCCTGAGACGGAGAAGTCATCCATAAATATTTCCATGCAATCTTCCACCATATCCGAAAAATGGCCATCATACATCTATGAAAGGTAGATGGAGTGTTACATAGCCCAAACAACACTCGTCTAAATGCATAAGTATCGTATGGGCATGTGAAAGTAGTCTTCTCTTGATCCTCTAGTACTATGGCTATTTGATTGTATTCAGAATATCCATCAAGGAAGCAGTAAAATGCTTTTCCTGCTAGCCTATCAAGCATTTAGTCAATAAAAGTAAGGGGAAAATGGTCTTTCTTTGTGACTTTATTGAACTTCCTATAGTCCATGCATATACGACAGCCCGTGACTGTTCTAGTAGTTAAAAGCTCATCATTTTTATTTTTGACCACGATCACACCACCCTTCTTTGGCACGCACTGCACCGAACTGACCCATGAGCTATCGAATATTGGATAAATCACTCCCGCATCCAGCTATTTTATGATTTCATTCATGGCTACCTTTTTCATTATCAGGTTTTGTCTTCTTTGTGGTTCCACTGAAGTGCTATGATTGTCTTCTAAGTTGATCTTGTGCATACATATGGTAGGGTTGATTTCTTTCAAGTCTGTCATGGTCTACTCGAGAGTTTTTTTGTGTTGTGGCAGAACATTTAACAAACTATTCTCCTGCTCGGAGGTTAGACTGGCAAAAATTATCACTAGAAAAGTCTTATCACTACCTAGGTAGGCATATTTCAAATACGAAGGCAAAGTTTTAAGTTCCAATTTGGGTGCATGCTGTAGAGATGATTCTGGGGGGCTAACTTCATTAAAATCTAAGGGTTCAAATTTCATACCCGATCTAGTATAAAGGAAACTAGATTGCTCCTCTTATTCTCTTTCATAATCCGCGTTGGTGTCATTGGCAGGGAACCCGTTTAGTGCTTCAGTTAAATAACTATTGTCAAGTCCATAGTTATCATAATCATCTTCTGAAATTCTTTTGCCTGGGCCCTGATTTTCTTGTTTATACGTCATGGACATCAAGTCGTGGCACAAACTATTGTATTCATCTATCTTTAAAAATTCACCGTGGCCAAGAATTGTCTTTTCCTCTTCTTCCATTGAGTCTATGTCTCTAATGCATTGACATTCTTCTGAATCATCCACATATCTCATAGAGTTAAATACATTGATTGTGACACTTTGCTTTCCTACTCGCATCGTGAACTCTCCCTTCTCGCAATCGATTAAGATTCGTCCAGTGGCCAAAAAGGGTCGTCCAAGGATGATAGGTGCGTTTTCATCGGTTTCGTAGTCCAAGATGAGGAAATCAACTGGAAGTATAAATTTGTCCATATTTACAATGACATCTTCTATTCTACCCTCAGGACGCATATAAGACCAATCAGCTAACTGTAAGATAACTATTGTTGGGCAAGCGTTATACCTTTCTAATTTTAAAAATATGGACTTTGGTATTAAATTTAACCTCGACCCTAAATCAACGAGAGCTCGCCCTACAAAGTTGTTACCAATTGAGCATGATATCACAAAATTGCCAGGGTCTTTTTGTTTTGGTGGGAGTTTGCTTACTGCAGAGCATATTTATGTTGCCGTGGCTACATTTTCTACCTTTCTTTTCTTTGTGACAATGCCTTGTAGGAACTTAAGATATGAAGGCATCTCCACGATGACTTCAAGTAAAGGTACGTTGATATACAATTGATACAGAACATTAACAAATTTCTTGAATTGGATGTCATCATTGTATTTCTTCAATCTTTGAGGAAATGGTGGTGGTGTTCTCACGTCATATGTTGTTGGTGCTGAGGAGTCATATGCTGTTGGTGCTGAGGAATTTCTGGCCTTGGACATAAATTTCCCATTATCTGGTTGACGATTTTTGGAGCCTTCATCATTTTCCTTCTCTTCGGACAATTCATCTTGTTCCATATTTTTAGCTAGATCTTTTGGTTGTGTAATGCCTTAGCGAGAATTATCCAGTTGTTTTCCCCCAAACTTGTCATTCTGGTTAATCTGTGTTCCACTCCTTAGTGTAAGTACACTGCACTGCTCCTTTCTATGATGTTTAGTGATTTCATTATCACTGGGGAGATTTCCTTGTGGGCATGATTGTAATGCTGAGGCGATTTGACCCACTTGGTTCTCCAATGCTCTCAAGGATGAACTGTGGCTTTGCAAAAGAGCAGCTTGACTTTACAACAAATTTCCTTAGTTTTTTTATTGTTAATGAGTTTTCGTGCATCAGAGTCTTTCTTGAAGCCATGAAATCTTTTGTCGAGGCCATGAATTCCTACAATGAAGCTTCCAAGGAGTTAAAATTGGAGTTGGTATTAAAGGAAGAAGTTATACCTTTAGTGTTTTACTAGGGCATCTAATGATGCTGATTCTGAAAATCTTGATGTTCCGAGTTACTCTGTTGTAGCCTATTATAATTTTCTGCCTGATTGTTGTTGGTCCCTTGATTACCCGATGAAAAATTCAGATGTTGTCTCCATCTAGGATTGTATGTATTTGAGTAGGGGTTATTATTGCTTCGGTTGTAATTTCCCACACAATTGGTAGACTCATGGTTTTCTGGACATTCATTCTCATGATGGTTGCCGTGAAAAAATATGCATGCATTACTGATTATTTTGACTTCTTTCACCTCATTATGAAGCTGCAAATTTTTCAACATATTAGTTATGGCAAAAGGTTGAGCAGCTATTGAATCCTTACCCTCAATTTTATATGCTCCAGATGTTTTTCTGCTGGTTCCCAACCTTGTAGTCGAAAATTGATAGTCATTATTTGCTATCCTATCGAGGATATCAAAGGCTTCCTCAGGTAATTTATCAAGTAAAGTACCATTTGCTAAGGCATCTAACATCATTCGAGTAGGTGCATTAACTCTATTGTAAAACATCACGACTTGATTTGTCATCACCTTGGTGAAGGCTTGCAATATCATTGCGTAGCTATGTATTCATATTGGGTGGATTGTATCTGATTAGGAAACTCTTGCATAAATCTGCCCAAGATTCCATTGATCCTAAATGAACTCCACTAAGCCAAGCTCTTGCTCTATCGTATAGGGAATAAGGGAAAAGTTTAAGTTTAAGCACATCTTCATACACTCCTTGTTATCGCAATGAATCACACACTTCAAGGAAGGCTCGGATATGCTGTCTAGCATCCTCATTAGGTGAACCACCAAATTGACCGATAAAGTTTAGCATGTTGAACATCATTGGTTTGAGCTCAAAATGGGTTGCTTGTATTTTAGGTGCCACGATGCCTGGATTTAGATCGTCAAGAATTGGGTTGAAGTGATCTCGTATTACTCGTGGTCTTGCAACTTCTCTTTGAAGATTAATTGTCACATCAGGATCTGCCTGATCTCCCATATTGTTGCCTTGAAATTGTAGTTGATTCATATACTCTCTGGTTCGTTAGTTACGTCGTCTTTGTCTGAACGACTGTTCAATTTCAGGGTTGAATGGTTCTAATGGTTTACCAGCAGATCTCAGTCTCATACAACAGTAAGTCCTTCAAAAGAAAAAGAAAAGAAAATAAGTTAGCTAAGTAAATAAAATGTGACAAGAAAAACTTGTTATGATAAAAAATAAAAATTTCGTCGGTTGCCAATCCCCAGCAACGTCGCCAAAAACTTGATCGCTTGTAAATGTATATGCTAAGGTAAGCAATTTTGTGCAAGTATACTCAATCGAATCAAGAAATATAGGGTAAGTGAGTTATCGTCTCCTTAGGGATTGGTCGATTCTTTTTAAGCTTCACCACAACCAGAGCTAGTTGTCACAAGCTAATTCCTACAGTCTTGTCAAACTAGAAAACTATTAGTAATAAAACAAGAAAATATTATAAAGTATGATTGTAGAAAAGTTTGGTCAAGACAAAATAAATATGCAAAGCTATCGAATTGAAGTAAATAATACAAAGACAAACGTTGATTCAAATATATTCAAAACAACCTCACATATTCAGACATTTCATAGAACACTTATGCTAATCTTTTATTATGACAAGCAATTATTCTAAGTCCATAATGAATTGTTATAACATGCTTAAACTGTCCAATAAGATTACTGAGTATTCTTAGACGGTTGTTATGGCAATACTACTCAGCGTTAACTACAACCCTTGGTTTGTCGGACTGTTGTTGTAGCAATACCTCTCGGCGTGAACTATAATCGTTGTCTATCCTACTCTTGCGTCTATCCCTTTTAGTCGATTGAAACCCTCTCTTTATCTCTAAGGTAGACAAGTTAGAACATCACCATCTTGGATCCATTCCATTGTTCACTTAAATCTATCTTAATTCTCTCGAATCTAAGAATCAATACCTAACCAACCGGCAATCTCTCGACTCTCTTACATTGCCAAGGCGCGTTTCACCAAGACCCTAGGCAATCTCTCACAGCTATTACAGTGTCAAGGCAAAATATTTAGACAATGAACAAAATAGTAGTGAGCAAAATCATAATTCATCATTCATAAAGCAGAAAATAATTGTTTCGGCAAAACAAAGATTAACACCAAGTAAGACAGTTCATGGTGTTATCAAAAAGTCAACCAAAGTATCATCGTTTTACTACAACCCCAAGAAACGTAAAGAAATTAAGAACAAAGGAAGAACGACTCCCAAAACCATGGGCTCTATCGTGACATCTCTGATCAACACCGCGCCTGTCCTGGCGGTCAGCCTCTCTCGAGACCTGACTGCCGCTCTACTATCGCCAGACTATGGAGGACAACAAGGACGGTCGGTTGGAAAACGGTGGAGAAGCACTACAGTTGCTCGCTCACGCTTCAGTTAAAGCTCTCTTTCTTCTCCCTTGCCTCCTCTTTTTGGCGGCTGTGGTTGGGTATTTATAAAGGGAAATCTCCTAGGGTTTCGCTTAAGTGAAGATTCCCTAAATATCCGTTATTGTCTTGTCCAGGCTAAAAAATGGAAGGCGACTGGTTGTTGTCAGAATCTTGAGGGTTTGTTTGCACATGAGGGTAGCCGTACAGCTGGCATGTGACATAGGCAGTTTTTTCATATCCGCTTCAGACTTGCAAGATAAACTTTGCCTTGGCGAGATAAATCTGCTCCTCACTGTCTTTATCTTCTCTATTCCATTGGCCCTTGCAAAATACTTTGTCGCGACTGAAATGTTCTTCCTTAGTGAATTTCCTGCACATACACTATCTACACAAGTCCTTTCTCCTCGACAGCATCAGTCAAACCAAATAAATGTTAACTAAACAACACTTATCCACCACAAGAAAATATAACCTAAATGCAACTAATATGGTGTGCATACTTTGTTTAGACGAGTAGTAACTTCAGAAAAAAGACTATAAATAGAGTACTTTTATGGAGTTATCACAAGTATAGCAACAATTGTTCCTGCAATTCTTTTATGGGTGAGAAGCCATCATCATGGAACCATTTTGCAGTTCAAACATATATCTTGTCATTTAATTAGCACTGTTCTTGGCACAAAAATTATGTAGTAAAATGTAATTGTATATCCACAAGACAACCAATACTTCATAGAGGGGGGGAAATTGAACGCTAGAAACAGGGCAGTGAATCTCTATTTCCGTTTACAACCATTTTAAACCCTATGTATCAAACATACAACGCCTTTCTTCCGCTCATTCTGCATCCCCAAGGAGAAGACAATCTTTGTACCAAAAATTGAGTTCAATAAAGAACCAACGCAAGATATTGCAACATCCAAAGTAACTTAGTTATAAGAAGATGAAAGGAGCTGCAAAGATTGAATTGCATTCTACAAAATCACATGGGATGCCCATATCCACATTAAAATACTAAAGAGCAGTAGCATAAAGAAGCAAAGTTCAAGACTACCTTGGCCAATGACAACTGAATTTTGTATCTAGCCGGTCAGAATCTTGCTTTCATGAACAAGTTTCAATTTTGTTTAGTGAACAACTCATCACGTCTCTCAAGAATCATCCTGGGCAAGAAAGTGAAGTCTTTTACCTAAAAATTATTATGATTTAGACTGCCATTACACTTACCTTCAATATTCACCCCAGATCTCACACGAACATAATTTGCAACGAAAACCGGACATCATTTTCTCTCAGCGGCTTGGATGAGTACCACGGCTGGAAACAAGACAAGTCAATTGAAGGAATAAAGGTATCACATTCAAAGCTTGTCCCAATATCAGTAATGTGAATGGCTTCACAACATGGAGCATTAAGTGTTTCCCTGCATTTTTAAGACATCAAATAATATATATATACACCCAACAATATGCATTGAAATTCAACAATTCTTGCTAAATTCTTACCCAAGTATCTGACCACCGCCAATGACAAACACTTCTCTATTGAAAAAGAGTAAGTAACCTCAGCTAATAGTTCCAAAGTTGATGGAATGATCCCACATATTACAACATTTTCCCCGGTCGTAATATCAAAACTATGGGAACAAGTGAGGACAACATTAAGGGGTTGTTTGGTTCGGGGAATATGAGATTCTCATGGGAATGGAATCCACATTCCCCGTTTGGTTAGTTGGGAATATCATTCCCGGTAATGTTTTATTACCAATAGTAGATTTTTTTGGTATATTACCGGGAATGTCATTACCTCTCTTCCCTTAAATATTGTTGGATTATCAGCGTTTTGGACAAAAATGCCCTTAAATTGTTTTTCAAAAATATTCTTCTTCTGTCATTGAATAATAAAAATTCTACGAAGGTTAAATTACAAATTTATCCTTAAACTATTTTAGATTTACAAAAAAATATATAATTAAAATTTTATATGAAGTTTAAGGGTTAAAATAAAATTTTACCCTTTCATTAAATCTTTTTATATTTTCAATTTTGTAAAAAAATCATATAAATTTTATGAATTTAAATATTTTAAAGTAAATATATAAATATTTTCTAACTTGTTAAAAAAACAAATATATAATAAAATATACATTCTAATAATCTTTTATTCCTTTAACCAAACACGGTAATCTTACATTCCTGTTAAACCAACCAAACACAAAATAAACATTCCCAGTAATCTTATTACCTGATAATCTTTTATTCTCACTGGTAATCTTACATTCCGTGAACCAAACACATCCTAAGGCGACCAGGTAAATGTCTATTTTCAAGTGAATACTCTCCCAGGTTTTTCTACCCATTACTACGTCATTCTTCTTCTTCTCAGGATCTGATGTCACAGTAAGCTCCTTGAAGAGTTTGAAGTCAGAAGGCAATCTCTATGGTAACTTACCATCTTTCCCAATCCCCATTTCACGAGTCGCTGCCACCACAACTTGGTAATTCCTCAGGGAACTATTAGATTGGCTCATTTGATTATCGCCCGACACTGCAGAAAATCCTCTAGTCTCATTGAAACCTCTTAAAATTTTTGATCCAGAAATTAGACTGGAAAATCCATTTGCGTAACAACCCAAAAGAACCTGAAAATGGGGGAAAACGATAGTGAAAAAATTAGTCAGATAATAGAGAATAACACGGCAAGGAAAGATGACAAATGTAAAACCCGTATAATTAGACAAACCTTTGATAAAAGTAGATTGTTCTGAAGACGCATCAACATTGAGAAGAAAATCAGAGCCAAATTCTTTGAATTTGGAACAAACGACCAAATCAGATTGTCGCGGTCGTCTTTCTGTTAAGCCCGGAATTAGGCTTCGACTTGGATTAAATGCTTTAGAGTCGCCACCGACCATTTAAAATGAATTTAGGTAGGTCGGACACCATCTTACCTGATCTGCATTGTACCAGAAACGTTTCGGGTTCGGGAATCGGTTACGGTCAAGGAATGATTAGCACAATTGAACCGCCCTTTCGGTACCAATTAATTTTTCAGTTGTCTTTAATTGCGAAAATTGAAAATTTAAATTTAAATTTAAAAATTCGGTTCGAGTTACTTACCTTTGATTAGTTGAGATTTCTCCAAAGAAATTAGACGGAATAAATGAATACATAAATAAATACTAAATGAATCAAAAGAAAGAAAGAAAAATCAAAACTAAAAATAAAATTATAAAAAATATTTAAAAAATGAAATTAAAATAAATAAATAAATAAAGATAATCAAAAAGGAAAAAATATTAAATAAGATTATAAATATATATATATATAAGATAAAATAAAAGGAAAAAATAAGAAGTAAATAATAATAATAATAATAATAATAATAATAATAATAATAATAATAATAAATGTATATATATATGAGGGGGGAAAATAAATAAAAAATATACGAGATTAAAATAAAATAAAATAAACATGAAAATAAGAAAAATAACTATTTTAAAAGAAAATAAAATTGTGGGTCAAAATAAAAATAAAAATCAGGAATGAGTTCGAATTAAAGGGCAAAATATATGATTACAAAGAAAGGGGCACTGAAAACATAATTTACCCTTTTTAAAAGCAAAACGTGCGGATCCTGGGATTTGGATCAGGTTGGCCTAACGGGTCTAACATAAATACCAAATAAACCCCAAATTATCTTCATTTCCCCCTCTCTCAAATAACTCCTCTCTCCCCTCTCTAGATTTTCTCTACTAATACCAAAGCACGGTGGAAACCCGGCCACACCCCGGTGGACAACCGCCGCCTAACGCCACCATCGGCTGCCACTGTCGGTGGCCGGAGAAAACTAAAAACACCTAAAACACTCCTCTCAACACCGTGAGTCCACAACCAAAACCCAAATCGCCAAAAAATGGTCCGACCGTCATAGATCTAGCCCGAAAGGCTCGGGTTTTACCTTTCTCGGTGCGTCCCTTCATCTTCCTGATGAGCTCTTGGCGGTTGATGCTTCAGTTTTTATTTTTGTTGTGTATTTACCTTCTCTATTTCTTTTTTGTTGTTGTATTCGGGTTTCAATTTTGTTTGTGGGTGTTTCACTATTGGTTTCGATCGTGGGTTTTGTTCTTGTGTGGTTTGGGTTCTCCGTTTTCTCGTGGCTATGGATTTCGATGTTCTGTGTTTTTGTGATGTTATGGGTTTCGATGATTGTTTGGCTTTCTGTGTTCGTTGGTCGATGATGGTTTTTTGTGATGGTTGATCTCTCTGTTGTGATGTTGTTTGGTGGGGGTATTTATACCACCACCGCCGATGGTCATTCCGATAATCACGATAACAGACCCGTCGTTGGCCGAGGATTTCGGGATGATTCAATCCCGATTTATTCGGCCGAAAATCTCGGTGTTGATCGGTGCGTGCACTGTTATTGGTGACGTTGAGGCTTCTGCAACATTTGATCCTGATTTGATCTTGACCGTTGGATTAGGTCAGATCCAACGATCCAGATCTGGCTGCGGTGTGACATAAAATTTTAGGGTTTTATTTCCCTAGCTGCGTTTGATCTTGGTCGTCCATTCATACCCTGATCCAAGGGTCTTCATTAGTGCGGCGCCAGATCTTAAATATGGAAACCCTAGACTTCTGCTAGGCTGGTTCAGGCCCAATCTGGATTGTTACTGGACTGTTTAATTGGACCCTGCAACAAAATGAAAATAAAAATAAAATAATTAATAATAATAAAAAATAAAAAAGGTAAATAAATAAAAATAAACTAAAAAAGAATTTTTTCCAAAAATCTATATAATATATATTTTTAAAAATATTTTAAAATTATATATTATGTATATTTTTTAAAAATATTTTCAAAATTATATAGTATTCAAAAATGTTTTTAAAACTATATGTTATATGTTTTTCAAAAGATTTTTTTTTAAATCTATATAATATATATATGTTTTGAAAATGCTTTTTAAAAACTATACATTATATATTTTCAAAATGTTTTAAAAACTATATAATATATATATTTTTTTCAAAAATGTTTTAAAAACTATATATTATATTTATTTTCAAAAATGTTTTAAAAACTATATAATATATAAATGTTTTCAAAATATTTTGAAACTATATATTATATATATTTTTAAAATGTTTTAAAAATCATAAAATATATATATATATGTTTTCAAAAATGTTTTAAAAACTATATATCATATATATTTTCAAAATGTTTTAAAAACTATATAATATATATATGTTTTGAAAAATGTTTTAGAACTATATATCATATATATTTTCAAAATGTTTTCAAAATTATATAATATATACACTTATATATTATAAATAAAATAAAATAAAAAATAAATGTGGATGAAAATGAGTGTCTACAGCTGCCCCTTTTTGTCTTTTTTCGTGGAACGAAAAATAGGGCAAAGAGAAAAAGACACAAATTTTCGTTCGGTGGAGTTGAAGAATAACTCCCTGTCGAATTGGGTTGTGCATAGCTCTTCTTTCGCGAAGTCGAGTCCATCTTGAAATGATATGGAATTGAAGCCGTAGTTCAGAATCAGGATATGGCTTCAAATTGCAATTCACCTCGGTCTTCTTCTCAGTTTAAAGATCTTGGTTGGAAAATTTGACTGGAAAGTAGTTCCTTGACTGTACCATGTGGTTGATAAGCCCTCAAGCTGAATGGAATCGAACACGAAGGGTCTTCGTTGACAGATAGTTTTTCTCGACTTAAGTTATGTTGCCGAAAAACGATTTCTTATAACTGAGGCACGGCTAGCCCAGGTCTTCTTCTCGACTTGAAAACCCCGATTACAGTCGGATAGTAGTGTGATTGAGGTGTCATCGAGCTGAATGGAATCGAACTCGACAATCTTAGTGACAGATAACCCTTCTTGCCTTGAGCTATGCTATAAATGATGTTCCTTGGAACTGAGCGTGGTCGAACTCGAAGGTCTTTTGTTGGCAAATAGCCCTTTTTTCCTTGAGCTATGTTGCAAATGATATGCCCTCAAAGCTGAGTATAATCAAACTCGAGGGTCTTTGGTAGATAGTCCTTCTCGACTTAAGCTATACTGCAAATGATTTGCCCTCGAAGCTGAGCATAGTCAAACTCGAAGGTCTTTGTTAACATATAACCCTTCTAGCCTTGAGTTATGATGTAAATAATGTGCCCTCGAAGCTGAGTGTAATCAAACTCGAAGGTCTTTGGTTGACAGATAGCCCTTCTCGACTTAAGCTATACTGCAAATGATGTGTCGTTGAGCTGAGCGTAGTCGAAATCAAAGGTCTTTTGTTGGCAGATAACCCTTCTAGCCTTATGTTATGCTGTAAATGATGTGCCCTCGAAGTTGAGTGTAATTGAAATCGAGGGTCTTTGGCATATAGCCCTTATCAACTTAATCTATGCTGCAAATGATATGCCTTGGAGCTGAGTGTAGTCGAATTCGAAGGCCTTTGGTGTGCATATAACCCTTCTCGACTTAAGTTATGATGCAAATGATATGCCTTGGAGCTGAGCGTAGTCGAACTCGAAGGTCTTTGGTTGGCAGATAGCCCTTCTCGACTTAAGCTATGCTGCAAATGATGTGCCTTGGAGCTGAGCGTAGTCAAACTCAAAGGTCTTTGTCGGCAGATAACCCTTCTCGACTTAAGTTATGCTGCAAATGATGTGCCCTTGAAGGTCTTTGGTTGGCAGATATCCCTTCTCGACTTAAGCTATGCTGCAAATGATGTGTCGTTAAGCTGAGCGTAGTCGAACTTAAAGGTCTTTATTGATAGATAGCCCTTCTAGCCTTGAGTTATGCTGCAAATAATGTGCCCTCGAAGCTGAACGTAGTCGAACTTGAGGGTCTTTGGTTGGCAGATAGCCCTTCTTGACTTAAACTATGCTGCAAATAATGTACTGTTGAGTTGAGCGTAGTCGAACTCAAAGGTCTTTGGTTGGCAGATAACCCTTCTAGCCTTGAGTTATACTGCAAATGATGTGCCTTGGAGCTGAGCGTAGTTGAACTCGAAGGTCTTTTAGTGGCAGATAGCTATTCTTGCCTTGAGTTATGATGCAAATGATGTACCTTGGAGCTGAGCGTAGTCGAACTCAAAGGTCTTTGGTTGGCAAATAACCCTTCTAGCCTTGAGTTATGCTGCAAATAGAAAAAAAATTGGCTTCCCTTCATAGGTCTAAGCCGGTCGTAATTCTTTAGGTGGTTCCCTTGAGCAGGTCTGAACCAAGTGATTTTTGGATGATTCCCCTTCACGGGAAAGCCCACTGATAAATTCTATCAGTCGAATATCTTCTGTTGTGGAATTGAAATCTGGCTGGAAACCTGCTACTCATTGTTGAGTTAAGCTGAAACGGATTCGTTCTAAATTAGTTCTCGAAACCCATCTAAATTGATTGTCAATCTTTCAATCTGTCGAGTTGGTTGAGGTGTAGCTTCTTGCTGATGAGTTAAGCAACCACCATCAATCTTTAAAGGTGCTTTTGAATCGAGGATCCTTCATCTTGAAGTCAAAACTTGACTCTAAAAGCTGCAAAAATTATGTATGTGAAAAGATGATAAATGTGATGCTCTTTAGTATGCCTAAGATGCATGCAATATGAATTGGCCTTGGACGGAGTCTCATGCTTTGTCTGTCGATCTTGATCATGCCTCATTCTCTTATTGGGTTGTAGCTTTTCACATTTGAGATTGTCTTGTTTGAAAATGTTTTTTCCTTTCTCTTATTTAGGAGGGAAAAATATATGAAAATAGAAGAATTATATAAAACATTGTTCTTTAATTCAGGCTTGCAATCGAATCAAATCATAAACATGAATTCAAAGAATATAAGAAGAATCAATATCTCTTTTAATGCTTTCAGAGTTATAGCACTTTGATAAATGTTCAAATGGATGAGTTGGCTTTAGGTTGACCTAAGGTTTCAGTCATAAAAAAATGTCATTCTTTTGGTTATCGCAACATGCTTTTTCTTTGGCTTGGCATTTTAATTGGATACGGAAAAAATGATGCAACTAGCATTATCAATTACTAGATCTTCTATTTCAGTCCTCTGAAATCTCCCATTTGTTCAAGCTTTGTAGGCTCCTCTAACAAAGGCAATGCGGAAATATCGGTCTAAAAATGAAATTCTTGAGTGCTCGTGTGTATTTGACTATAACAAGTGTTCCTTAACTCCCTTAGTCCATTTTTACCAAAACTCCTTATTTAAATTTAAATAGCTAGCTGGATCCATAAAGCTGAGGCGTTTAACCAATTGCTCTAGAGGGACAGCTTAATATATAAACACCTTTATCAGGTTAGCTGAATCTTATCCATAAAGTCGGGGCGTTTAACCAATTGCCTTAGAGGGACAACTCAAGCTTTATTGTATACCTTTATCAGGCAAGCTGAATATTATCCATAAAGCCAGGGCGTTTAACCAATTGTTCTAGAGGGACAACTCAAGCTTTATGGTATATATATTATAATCTGGGTATAGGGTCCAATTTCTTAAGTTTGTCAAGAAGAACATGTTATGTTGAAAGTGGAATCTCATCTTTAGATTTCAATTTTCAAACAACTGACCTAAACTAGATTTGCTTGCTCGACTATTCCATATGTGAAGATTATTATCATCACCGAACGTCTTAAACAAAAAGTATAGTAATTGTCATATGCAAACGATGCCCCATGTTGTCCGCACCTATGCACATATAAATATCAAGCCTTATTAAGGAAGAAGGCTACATTGGTTATTTGAAAGAGAATGGTACGGTGTTTGAGCGAATCCTCTAGGTAAGGTCAAAAGTCATTGTTTTATCAGTTTTTGATCATGTTAACTTGTCAAAGATCTGTAACTCTGAATCATTTACAGGGTTTTTTTTTAATTCAATTGATATTCAATGAATTACAAGTTTGCAAATGTGATCCATTGCTCAGCATCTTTAAAGTAACATAAATTTATTTAAAAGTACTTACAAGAACTTGAGAAAAAATGAAAAAAAAACAAATTCAAACAGAATGCCTCAAATGATGAAATGATCTTCCTCACTTAAATACCCCCAAGTTGTTGAAGTCAATCCAGTTCTGGATGCATCTTCTATATGTCTCTCTTGAATGCGTAACAGTTCTCAATAGTGTGCCCTGGGACACCGCCGTGATATTCACAATGAGTACTCTCATCATACCACTTGGGGTATGGGGCTTCATGGGTTCCACCGGATATGGTGACACTACGTGGGTGTCGAGAAGTTGTTGATAGAGTTCTTTGTATGTCATCGGAATAGGGTCAAAATGTTCCCTTTCCTTCATGGGTTCTCTGGAATCTTGTTTAGAAGTACCTGACGGTACAACTGCATTTGATTTTGGGCTGGAGATTGTAACACCTTTACTAAGGTGTTTGATGTTGTTAATTTTTCCGTCATTCTCCCTCATGATAGGTTTCTTACTGGCTTCCCCATCCTTTATCTTGCCTTGATTTATGGCCGACTTGACCATTTCTCCGGCCATAACCAAGTCTGAAAAGCTTCTTGTTGTGATCACAACCAGGTGTCCGAAGTATAGAGTCTTCAGGGTTTGTACAAAAAGTTTTCAGATTTCTTTCTCATCCAAGGGCGGATGAACTTGTACAACCAAATCCCTCTATTTTTATGTGCATTGCCTGAAACTCTTTTTATGCTTCTTTTCCATGCTTTGTAGCATAACTCGATCTGGCCTTATGTCATTAACATGCATGTATTTTTCCAAAAATGACTTGGTCAGGTCCCTCCAGGTCTTGATATTTGATCGGCTTAGTTAGTTGTACCACCGGATGGCTGAATCCGACAGACTCTCCTAGAAGCATTGGATCAGGAGTTGGTCGTTTCCTCCATATCCTGTCATTTTTCGACAGAACATGGTGAAGTGAGCAGATGAACAACTATTCCCGTCAAACTTCTCGAATTCCGGGGACTTGAATTTCGGAGGAATAACCAAGTCCAGGACTAGACTGAGCTCAGAGGCATCGACTCCTGGGTAGTCATGGTCTCTTTTAACTACCTTCATTTGGTCCTCTAATTTCTTGATTTTCTCCTCTATCGTTTTTAATTTGTCCTCTTCGTATGACTCCGGTATATGGTAATAACCTGGATTGTTCTCAGGGTTAAATACAGAGGATGAGGGCTTCGTTTTTATGGAAGATGAATTCCCTCGAAGTTCCGGTAAGATTTCAGGTGAGACAACTACTTGTGGGGTAGGTGGTATTGTTACCCCTTCCGGCGAACCTACCCCAGACGCACTGGTCTGTCAACGATCTGATCAACCATAGACTCTTGTTTCTTCATGATTGAATTCAGAGTACTCAGACTACTCTGGTTTATCTTATCTTCAAGTTTCTTCTGCAATTTTTCCATGTTCTTCTCGATTTTCTCGATTCTTGCTTCCATCTTCTTATTTTTTAGGCGAGTGTTATACGGATGGGGTATGTCCAATGCTTTAGGTGGTGTATCCAGTATGTGTTACTTTTGATGAGACATGTTTCTGTTAGTTAATGTGAATGTAAAGAAAAATAACAAAATGCAAAATATGTCTAGATGCATAATGCATGCAATGTTCGAGGCATTGATCCAAAAAATTTGTTTGTTATTAGAAATAATCCTTATTGGGGACAAAAGTGTTACGTCTGAAGAGACAAAAAACTTTTTGATGGTATAGATCCCGAACAGCCCCTGACAAGTTGATTCATCTTCCGTATTTTTTGTCACCGGTTGAATATCGAACCATTCTAGCTCCTTTGGCTAAACTTGTGCAGGTGACGAGCTGTTTGCCCCAAAAAAGGTAAGGACTACATCTCCGACTTTCACTCTCTGCCGAGCTTGTTTCTAACGAAAGTGCCATTAGAGCCCTCCATCTGAAGTTTATCGGCTTGAATTCGTCAATAATGGTCTCTAGCTTAGCTAGGGTTTCGCCATCTTGTTCTCGTAGTTTTCGAAAGGACCGTCCAGATCAATAACTTTTTCTTCGTCTTGCCTGTGCAACCTTTACCTCTGAGTATTCTTTGACCACGGCTGGACTTCTGATCTTTTCATCTTTTTCCATTATAACCCCTTTATCCATTAATGCAGATTATGCATGTTTAACAAACACATTTTTAGTGGATCAACACCTCTTTTAAATGATACGAATGATGAAAACAAAATAAAAGAGAACAAAAATAAAAAGAGTTAGTGAGGTAAATCAAAACAATAATAAAAATGAAAAATCCTACCCCACATGCTTTAATTCCTACCGAACATGATCTCTATCCCACATGCTAATTTTAAACAAATTCTAACTGTTTATTTGTCTAGTTTGCATGCTTTGAACAGAAAGTAAAGCAGAAAACAAAGCAGCCTATGGTTTGGAATGAGGTTTTTGGGGTGGGCTCTAATTCCCTATACTCTCCCGGTTTAGGTTCTAAAGAGGTACCCGAGTTATCCTCGCTTGTACCCCTTGGGCTTGCTAGACCCTTAGTCCTAAACCCATCACAGGCTTATGTGGACTAAGCTAAACTAGAGAGGACACATTCCCTTATGTCTGTGCGGTGAATAAATTCACAACAAGGCATAAGATATATGAATACCGAAGGCTACTTGCTAGGCCTGTGCGGTGAATAAATTCACACGACCATTTAAAACGAATTTAGGTGGGTCGGACACAATCTTACCTGATCTGCATTGTACCAGAAATGTGTCGAGTTTGAGAGTCGGTTACAGTTAAAGAAGGATTAGCACCCTTGAGCCGCCCTTTCGGTACCAATTAATTTTTCGGTTGTCTTTAATTGCGAAAATTGAAAATTAAAATTTAAAAATTTGGTTTGAGTTACTTACCTTTGATTAGCTGAGATTTCTCCAAAGATGTTAGAGGGAATAAATGAATACATAAATAAATACTAAATGAATCAAAAGAAAGAAAAAAAAAACTAAACTAAAAAAAAAAAGTATAAAAAATATTTAAAAAAATGAAATTAAAATAAATAAATAAAGATAATCAAAAAAAGAAAAAAATATTAAATAAGATTATAAAAATATATATATAAGATAAGATAAAATAAAATAAAATAAAAGGAAAAAAATAAGAAGTAAATAATAAGAATAATAATAATAATAAATGTATATATATATATGAGGGGGGAAATAAATAAAAAATATACGATATTAAAATAAAATAAAAATAAACATGAAAATAAGAAAAATAACTACTTTAAAAGAAAATAAAATTGAGGGAAAAAATTAAAATAAAAATCAGGAATAAGTTCGAATTAAAGGGCAGAATATATTATTACAAAGAGATGGGGACTAAAAACATAATGTACCCTTTTTAAAAGTTGGATCGGGTCGCACTCGCGGGTCGGTCTAATGGGTCTAACATAAATACCAAATAAACCCCAAATTATCTTCATTTTCCCCTCTCTCAAAAACTTCTCTCTTTCCTCTCCAGATTCTATCCACTAATCCCAAAACACGATGGAAACCCGGCCACACCCCGGTGGCCAACCGCCGCTTAACGTCACCACCGGCCACCATCGCCGGTGGCCGAAGAAAACTAAAAACACTTAAAACACTCATCTCAACACCGTGAGTCCACAACCAAAACCAAATCGCCAGAAAAATGGTCCAACCGTCGTAGATCTAGCCCGAAAGGCTCAGGTTTTACCTTTCTCGGAACGTCCCTTCGGCTTCCCGACGAGCTCTTGGTGGTTGATGCTTCAGTTTTTATTTTTGTTTTGTATTTTCCTTCTCTGTTTCTTTTGTGTTGTTGTATTCAGGTTTCGGTTTTGTTTGTGGTTGTTTCAATATTGGTTTTGATCGTGGGTTTCGTTCTTGTGTGGTTTGGGTCGTCGGTTTTCTAGTGGCTATGGCTTTCAATGTTCTGTGTTTTCGTGATGTTATGGGTTTCGATGATTGTTTGGCTTTCTGTGTTCGTTGGTCGATGATGGTTTTTTGTGATGGTTGATCTCTCTGCTGTACTGTTGTTTGGTGGGGGTATTTATACCCCCACCGTCGGTGGCCATTCCGATAATCACGATAACAGACCCGTCGTTGGCCGAGGATTTTGGGATGGGTCAGTCCTGATTTCCCCAACTGAAAATCTCGGTGTTGACCGGTGCATGCGCTGTTGTTGGTGATGTTTAGGCTTCTGGAACATTTGATCCTGATTTGATCTCGACTGTTGGATTTGGTCAAATCCAACGATCCACATCTGGCTACGACGTGACATAAAAATTTAGGGTTTTATTTCCCTAGCTGCATTTGATCTTGGTCGTCCATTCATACCCTGATACAAGGGTCTTCATTAGTGCACCGCCAGATCTTAAATATGGAAACCCTAGACTCCTACTGGGCTGGTTCAAGCCCAATTTGGACTGTTACTGGATCGTTTAATTGGACCCTACAACAAAATGAAAATAAAATTAAAATAAGTAATAATAATAAAAAATAAAAATAAAAAAGGTAAATAAATAAAAATAAAAAATAATATTTTCCAAAAATCTATATAATATATATTTTTAAAAATATTTTAAAATTATATATTATATATATTTTTAAAAAGTTTTCAAAATTATATAGTTTTCAAAAATGTTTTTAAAACTAAATGTTATATGTTTTTCAAAAGGGTTTTTTTTTTAAAAAACTATATAATATAAATTATATATATATATATATTCAAAATACTTTTTAAAAAACTATATATTATATATTTTCAAAATATTTTAAAAACTATATAATATATATATATTTAAAAATGTTTTAAAATTTATATATTATATTTATTTTCAAAAACGTTTTAAAAACTATATAATATATAAATGTTTTCAAAATGTTTTAAAAACTTTATATTATATATATTTTCAAAATGTTTTAAAAACTATATATCATATATATTTTCAAAATGTTTTCAAAATTATATAATATATACATACATATATATATATATATATATATATATATATATATATATATATATATATATATATAAAATAAATGTGGACGAAAATGAATGTCTACATATTACTAGTTTACTACTTCGACCAGAAAAAAAAAGGGACCATACAAGGAATCAGGTATGACCGTATGAGTGACGAGCCAATTTTATTGATCCTTTTCATATCCAATATCTAATTTATTAAAATTAGATTTTTTTTTAATTTTAAATCTAATCGTATCTTGAGGATAAGAAAAAAAAAGACTTTAGGAGAAAGGCTGAAAATATTTATAATGAATTTAAAATTCATGATTAAAAAATATGAAAGAATAAAAAATTAATAATTTAACTAACAAATTAAATGTATATGAGAGAACAAAATGAATAGTTTAACGAACAATTAAATATACTTACTTTATCAAAATTGGAAACTAAATTTTGTTTAAGTAACTTAAAATCTCGTTTATTAAATTATTACTAATTACTATTAATCCATTTTTCTTCTATTGATAGTTTATTTTGTAATGTCTCCAAATCTCTTGTCTAAAAGGTTAAATTTTATTAATTTTTATGTAATATATAAATTATAAATTAAATTTCTTTTATTCGTTAAAAAATAAGTCTCTGAATCTAAATTTAATTAATTTTAATTTATATATTTTTAAAAAAATGTATTCTACCTCAAATAGTATAAAAATATTAAAATTAAATGAGAAGACTTAACATATATTATTTTGAGAAAAAAAATCAGAAAGCAGTCATACAATACGAGACAAATAATATAATTTGATTTAATAAACCATATATCTACTGTTTAGATTAAGATTCAAGTTTCGATTCTTTTATAAACAAACTGTGTAAATTAAAATTTTCATAATCTTATTTATTTAAGTTTAAAAATTTAAAATATAAAACAATAAAATTTAAAGATAAACCCTAATACACAATATATATTTTATAATATAAATAACCTTGTCCCTCCCTATTCCAGTTCCCAAAAGTGAGAGACAAGAGACAATATAAATACAGTACAAGAAACGGTGGCACACGAAACAAAACAGCATTGTCATCTCTATTTTTACATTGAAAATTAAAGAAAAAAGAAAAGGAAGCGAACAATAACCAGTCACTACTGCAGAGTCCAACGTAACGGAGCGGTATTGTTCTATTTACAATTTCCGTTGGCTGAATACAAAATATTACTGCTGAACGCTTGGTCAGTCTTTTTTGGGCACATAAATCTCATTCTCATTTGCACCAGCACAAGAAGTTCTTTTTCTGCATCATGCATGCAAACATTACACAACTGATGAAAACCTCTATTGAACATAGAAGATGTTGGGAGTGTTGCGTGTGTCAAGAAGGGTGCAGCAGAGGATAATTAGCACTCAGGTTGGTTAGCAAGCTGTTATAGTTGGTTGTAACAACAGCTAGAACGTTAGGCAGTTAGTTGGCTTTAGCGTGAGTGTGATGTATATAAAGCAAGAACTACACCTTGTAAATTCAGATGGTCAATTTCATTCAAGTATTCTTTACTAGCAGTTTACAATCTTGAGTAGTATTTCAACATGGTATCTTTCGCCAGAGATCTTGGCTTCTAAGCTCCGACTGCGGTAATGGCGCTTGACAGTCCGAATGTCTCCTCAACGTCTGGAGGAGGTTCGTTGGTACGTTCACTTGTGTTCACCAACAAGAAAGTGAACGTTGTCTTGGATGAGATGAACTTCTTGCTGTGGAAACAGCAAGTGCTGCTCACAGTTCGAAGCCATCGCTTGGAAAGGATGTTGACTGGCTTGATGGCAGCGCCACCAGAGACTCTGGTTGATCAGAATGGTGAGCTCGTTCCCAATGAAGCGTTTGAAGACTTCATGGCCCAAGACAGTGCCCTCGCGTCTTGGTTATTGTCCACCATCAGTCCCCAGCTGCTGCCTCAATTCGTTGGTGCTGAGACAGCAGCTGCCGTATGGAGTAAGGTCACACAATTCTTTGCTAACCGCTCCACCACAGCAGTAATGAATCTGCTATACAAGCTTCAATCTCTCAAGAAAGGAGATGACAGCATGCATGTATATCTCACACGTGTTAAAGAAGTGTGCGATGCGCTGGAATCCTGTGGAAGCCCCGTTGCACCAGTTGAGCAGATTGTAAGTGTGCTTAAGGGTCTACCTCGTGAATACCAGTCTTTTATGGCGGTTATAACCACCATGCGTGAGAAACCCACTCTCGATGTTGTAAGTAACATGTTAATTGATGCTGAAACTCAATTGGCTGGTTTTGAGTTTTCAGCGGACAACCTTCCAATGAGTGCCCATGTGGCACAGGCTGCTAATCGATTTGTTCCTGATTCAAGAACCAATCAAGAGCTTAATCGTAAACCTTACTCTGGTGGTCGATCAGGTGGTCGTGGTCGAGGCCGTTCCCGAGTACAGTGTCAACTATGCGGTAAGATTGGGCACTTAGTTCAACAGTGTTGGTACCGGTTTGATCGCGATTTCCTTGGTGATGGCAATGACACACAACGATACAAAGCCAATTCTAGCAGTGCTAATTTTGCTGACAGCACGCAGTATGACTCCTTCAGTGAAGGAAGAGCCAATGAGCCCCCTCAAGCCAATGCAGCCTCTTCCTCTCGCGAGCATTGGGTAGTCGATTCAGGTGCCACGCACCATGTGACGCCAGATATTGCCAAACTAGCTCAACCATCTGATTATAGGGGACCAGGTAATCTTCTTGTTGGCAATGGTGCTTCTCTTCATGTAGAAACCGTTGGTAACACTTTGCTCTTCTCTCGGTCACAAGCATTAAAGTTAACCAATATTTTACATGTGCCTGAGATTACTAAAAACCTCCTTTCGGTGTCCAAGCTTGCTAGGGACAACCGAGTCTTTCTTGAATTTCATGCCAACGATTGCTGTGTTCGGGATGAAGTCACTGGGAGTGTTCTACTTCGAGGAAAACAGAACGGGGGCCTTTACTCGTTCGAGCTAGCTGATGGCAGGCATCCGGTTAATAATCAAGCTAGTGCTAGTTTAGTTACTAACTCAGAGGCGTTCGATTTGTGGCACAAACACTTGGGACACCCTTCTCTTCAAACTCTAAAAGATGTTTGTCATAAGCTACATGTAAAGATTTCAACTCATACCAATAAAGTTTGCTCGGCTTGTTGTATTGGGAAAATTCATAAACTACCATTTGAACACTCACAGACTGTATATTCTGAACCCTTTCAACTTGTATTTTCCGATTTATGGGGTCCTGCACCTACTCCTTCAAACGGATTTCGATATTACGTTGCCTTTGTAGACGCGTGCACTCGTCATTCTTGGCTTTACTTGCTAAAAGATAAGTCTCAACTTCTGAATGCCTTCCAATTGTTTAGGAGTATGGTAGCTACACAGTTTAATCTCACGATTAAAGCCATTCAAAGCGATTGGGGTTGTGAGTACAGATCACTCAATACTCTTCTGGCCAAAGAAGGGATTGTGCATCGAGTAACATGCCCACATACCTCTGAGCAAAATGGGGTTGTGGAGCGGAAACATCGACATTTGATCGAACTTGCCCTTGTTCTCCTTGCTCAGGCTGCCTTACCTTTGAAATTCTGGTCCTATGCTGTGACAACGGCAGTCTATCTCATTAATAGACTTCCCACTCGTGTGTTGCAAGGTGTCTCACCATTTGAAAGATTGTTTAACAGGCAACCTGACTATAATTTTATGAAGGTGTTTGGATGCAGGTGCTTTCCACATCTTCGAATTTTTCAGAAGCACAAGTTCATGTTTCGTTCCTAGCAGTGTACCTTCCTTGGGTACAGTCCTCAACATAAAGGCTACCAATGCTTGGCAACGGATGGGCGAGTTTACATATCTCGTCATGTTAAGTTTTATGAACTAACATTTCCTTTTGCAGAGCTGCAGTCCCCTCGTGTCTTAGCCAAGAAGAAGAATTCGCCTGCTTTAGACATAATTCTGCAACCACGACGGTTACATGTTCCTATGACTTCTTCACATACAAATACCTCTCCTGGGCTTACATTGACCCCCACTGCCTCTCGCAGTCCCATCGTGCCTATTGGGTCAAGCCTACAATCGGCAGAAAACCAACATGCCTCTCCCTCGCAAGCATCAGTGTCTCCCTCTACAGCCTTGAATGAAGAAGCATGTCATGAGTTTCATGCATCTGAACAACCTGTAGATGAGCCGGTTGTGGTACCCGAACAGTCCGTAGTTGAGCCGACTGTGGTGTCACAGCTGAATGTGAAAGTCAATACGCATCCGATGTGCACACGCAGCAAGGCTGGTGTTTTCAAACCCAAAGTTTTTCTCAGCAATCTTGATGAGGCTATCCCAGAAACTGTTTATGAAGCTTTTCAGTCTGAGAAATGGTCCGCAACTGTTCATGATGAGTTTGAAGCTCTACAGCAAAATGGCACCTGGACTCTCGTCCAACTCCCAGAAGGAAGGACGGCTGTAGGATGTAAGTGGCTCTTCAAAATCAAGAAGAATGCTGATGGTACTGTGCAAAGGCACAAAGCACGCCTTGTTGCGAAGGGGTACTCACAGGTACCAGGACAAGATTTCCAAGAGACGTTCAGTCCTGTGGTTCGATTCTCCACGATCAATATCATCCTTTCACTGGCTGTGTGGAAGAATTGGCCGCTTCGACAAATCGATGTTAACAATGCGTTTCTCAACGGCGGGTTGACTGAAGATGTGTTTATGAAGCAGCCACCTGGATTTGAGGTACACAATCCTGATGGCACACCCCTTGTCTGTAAGCTACAGAAGGCCCTTTATGGTTTACGACAAGCACCGCGTAACTGGAACAACAAGCTTCGAGATAGTCTGATTGCTCTGGGGTTTCGAGGGTCCAAAGCTGACAGCTCCTTGTTTATTACTGATCAGGCTGGCACTCGCACGTTTATCCTTGTATATGTCGATGATATCATACTGAATGGAGAATCGCTAAACCATATTGAGCATGTGGTTCGCGAACTCAACAAGCAATTTTCGCTCAACGACCTTGGTGATCTGTCCTACTTTCTGGGTATTGAAGTCAAGCGTGAAGCTAACTCCATTGTTTTAAGTCAAAAGAAGTTTCTGCTTGATCCGCTGGCCAAAGCCAAGATGACACATGCTAATCCGACTGCCTCGCCTATGGTTGTAGCTAATAAACTCTCTAAGGATGAAGGTAATTTGTTAGTTGATGCCTATGAGTTTCGCAGCCTTGTTGGATCTTTGCTGTACATATGTCATACTCGACCTGATGTGGCTCTTAGTGTGAGCAAGGTTGCTCAGTACATGCAAGCCCCTCGCGAATCCCACCTTATGGCAGTTAAAAGGATTCTTCGATACTTGGCAAGCACAGTGGACTATGGATTGTTGTTCTCGACTGCTGGCTCTAATTTGTCTATTACTGCATTTGCGGATGCAGACTGGGGAGGTGATGTCGATGACAGACGGTCAATGTCTGGTCATTGTGTATTCCTTGGCAAATGTTTGGTGTCCTGGCTATCAAGGAAGCAAAAGACTGTTTCACGGTCAACCATGGAAGCCGAGTATAAAAGCCTTGCTG
The DNA here is from genome assembly GCF_006381635.1 of Hibiscus syriacus. Taxonomy (NCBI): domain Eukaryota; kingdom Viridiplantae; phylum Streptophyta; class Magnoliopsida; order Malvales; family Malvaceae; genus Hibiscus; species Hibiscus syriacus. The sequence goes on along the minus strand of NW_024062641.1, from coordinate 2,898,439 downwards.
ATGTTGCTGCAGAAGTCACCTGGGTGAATACTGTTCTCGCTGACTTAGGTGAAGACTCGAACACAACACCAACAATCTGGTGTGATAACTCAGGAGCTGTTGCAATGAGTGCTAATCCGATTTACCATGCTCAATCCAAGCATGTTGACCTCGATGTTCATTTTGTTCGAGAAAAGGTGGCAGCCAAGCATCTACGAGTCCAATATGTCCCAGCCTCGCATCAGATTGCTGATGGCTTTACCAAACCATTAGCTAAAGGTGCCTTTGAACTTTTTCGTGATCAGATTATGGTGTGTTTAACAGAAAAAAAAAACAAGGGAAAAAGCAGGGGGAATATTGAACATAGAAGATGTTGGGAGTGTTGCGTGTGTCAAGAAGGGTGCAGCAAAGGATAATTAGCACTCAGGTTGGTTAGCAAGCTGTTATAGTTGGTTGTAACAACAGCTAGAACGTTAGGCAGTTAGTTGGCTTTAGCGTGAGTGTGATGTATATAAAGCAAGAACTACACCTTGTAAATTCAGATGGTCAATTTCATTCAAGTATTCTTTACTAGCAGTTTACAATCTTGAGTAGTATTTCAACAACCTCATATAGTAGCACGTATCGAAAGGTCGATTCTTGCTCAAACCCTTTTTGGTTTGTTTCTGATATTCCTAGTTGTATTTCAAAATAATGCAATTTTGGATGTGCTATTAATGGTTAAGTGATCCTGTTTATCTTCAAAAAAATAAGGGTCGAATGTAAATGAATCTTATTCGACTTACCCCAGATTTGGCTTCTTCTTCAATATCTATATATGCAAGGAGTTCTTCATGCTGAATTAATGCTTCGTGAAGAGCCTGTTCACACGCATACAAGTTCAGTAAATAACACTCCTACCGCTAACTCCCATCAACAAAGAAGAAAAGATTTCATCATTATTGAAACTTATATCAAATAACAAGCTGTAATGGCATCGCCCTAACTCTCTCTTACATCAGAGAACAATTACCTTCTTTGTAGCAATTAGTTCTGCTTCTAGCGCATCTACACGATATACTGCAGCATTCAGTAACTCCTCTTTCTCATGAGGCATCTCAAATCTTTTTGATTGCAGCATCTCAACCTTGTCTTCCAGATCACCCAGCCTTCTCACCACACAGATGACACGATGTTTGCCTCAGTAAACACTGGAGCAGGTGAGGGGGGACGAGTTTCCTCCTTGTATGTTGCTTCAACATGCTCCTCAAGAATGCTACATGTTAACTCGCTTGTACTCTGCTTTTTCATCATCTTCAAATTGTTCGGATAAGAGTTAAAAATGTCAAAAAGGCAACAACTAGGGCAGTGATATAACCATATATTCCTTTTGGAGTTTGCCTTTCCAGAAGCAGAGGAGTTCCTGCAATTCATGAGTTGATTAAATGTGTGACAGCGTGTTAAAAGCTTTGATAAGATGAGCAGAGAAAGGAGAAAAAAAAAAGAGATGTCCAAAGCCTGACAATATTCTGTTTATTATGGGTATAGATTATCATTAGAGACCATGAATTTAATACCATATGCATATGAGGACCTAGATACTCAAGGGTTGACACTGATTAGAGGGCATTCGATTTTGAATCTAACCACTGTATGCAGAAGGATCTTGCGTTAGAAGTGGGCAAAAAAAAAAGAACTATTTATAGTTAAAGATGGCATACAATATAGACAATAATTTCTCCCGTTACATTAACCAAGTAAAAAAAAGAAGAAGAAGAAGCTAAAACAGCTTTTAAACATACTTCATTTTACTAACCTTTAGAACCGGATGGACTCTGACGTGACACTTGTCTCTCACATTCAGAATCTACAACCTTGTCGATCATGGGAACATAATCACCAGGCTCAGACAAACCACCAGCAGAGATTGATTTGCCAGCCATTCTCGCCTACACAAACATCAGTGTATATTGTGATAAATTCAAGCTCAAAGTATCTATAGTGTAAGAAGAAAGTGTTCTACTTCTTAGGACGTTACCATGTCATTTAATACACAGTCAGCAAACCATCCACATGCATACTATTGGATAGAAGAAAGACTATCCTGGCATTAGGTGGTGTTTAAAACTGTGAAACTAGAATGTTAATGAAATCCTTTTATGTCAATCAGTCATATCAATTTGCAAGTATCTACCTCTTCGCTAACAGGAGCCAATATTGGATGTAAATAGCTCCTAGTTTTCTTAGGCGAAGTAATGTCTTCCACTTCCGATCCTGAATCTGCTGCAGATGTGTCACTACTCTTCATCTGACATGGTATAAAAATAAATAAATGCAGAAATAAAGCTACAGAGTATTTGACTGAATTCTAACAATGCAAAACTCAAAGCTGAGAAGGTATGATACGCATTGCGAAAGATAATTAATGAATATAACCACAGGGTAACATGGCTTATCATAGGCAATTACCCTTCCTTTGCTGTTTGAAACCGTCACAATCTGCCTAGGAAATAGTGCTTCACCACTGGCAATCATCTACATGAAGGCAGTCGATCGTATTACTTAAAACATATATGAGATTGCACAGAAAAAGGGGAAATAAAAATAAATTAAATTTATTCAGAGAGTGCATATCAGACCTTTAATATGTTGGGGTCTTTCCAGGGTCCTTTGTCTGACCTCATACAACCTCCCTGATCAGCACAAGTGCAACTGCCCCCAAGAAATTGCGGCAACTCACTAACCATGTTCAATATATTAAAAACTTTTAGTTTCCAGTACAATTAAATGTGAATTAATCAATATATCAGCAGCCAGAAAAATTAATTACCTTCCATCAATAATATCAAGCAACTTATTCTGGTAGTTGCTACCCAGAACCTGAAAGAAATTTAAAAAATTAGGCAACTTCTACCAACTGAGAAGAGTAGCTACTTTAGTAGAAAGCCAAATTATACAAACATTTTGAACTTACATTGATCTTACTAGCTGTTTTAGAATCAATAAAAGATTTAACAGCTTTCAGACCCATCTTAAAACCCGGACCAGCATTTATGATGAACATTCGGTAAAGTGTCTGTAGAGGGGCATTGGTAACAATAAACATTCCAATATTGAAAATAGAAGAAATATTCACAAAATATCTGAGCACATTAGCAAGTAGAAGAACATCTACCTCAGGATAGTTATCGCCATCAATCTTCTGCAGCCGCTTCACAAGATCTTGTGCATCCTTGCTAAAATTTTTGTAACCCTATGAAAAAAATGACCGGGAGTGAGCAATGTAAATGTTAAAAAAAAAAAAAACTCTAATCAGACAAACACAAAAATGATGGCAGGGAAGACCATAAAATTATAAGATCCAGCATAAGACATACAATGCCTTGAACATCCAAAATAGTTGTGCTTGAATCTATGTGTCTCTTTGCAGCAATGGAGCAAGCTGGAAATTTAATTGCAAAACACTTTTCAAATTCCTGCACATGGTATCTCACATATCTATCCAAAGTTGTGACTCGCATGAGATGGTCAGGTTCAACTTTTCCTAGCAATTCAATGTAAACAGGCCTTCTTTCCTTATCCACCCCATGATAACCTTGAGGGTAGTGTTTCAACACCTCATTCAGCTCACAGAAATCAAAATGCTGATTAAATCATAATAACATTAAAAGAAAAAATGTGAAAAAAACTTTAAATAAATCAGGCAACAAGTAAATAAACAACCCGGAAATAAAGAAGTTATACATGTCCTTAAAACTTAGGATAGAGGCAAATATCTAATGCGGTAACTAAGATCCCAGAGATAATGTGGAGCATTCTTGCAGTACGAAAGGATCACCTCCAAAATAGTATCAGTACCAAAGTCTTTCCTCCATTGTATCATATTATCCCACATGTGCTCCGCTTTTTCGATGTCAAACTTCCTTGCTTTCAAGAATCTGCAAGAAAACACCTATTTCTATAAGCACAACACAAACAGACCAATCGTACGTCGGTTATGTTTCTATTGCAATTTTCAACCCACCTGAGTAGCATATGATAATCGTCATGTGTAGCAGGAAGCAACTGCTCGGCGATTAATTCCTGACGGAAAGCATCAACAGTTTGCAGCTCCTCAATGTCTCGAAAATCCTTAATCGAAAGAGAGATACCGCTTTTCCTCCTACTACTTTTCTTCTTAAGAGAACGTTTAAATTTACTTGATGCCTTTATCGCTTTTTTCTTAAGATTTCCAATTCTAGTCTTCCTGTCCTCTTCAGAGACTTCGAAATCAGATTTCCTATCTTTTCTGTCATCATTACTAGTGAAACCTTCGAAACCTACATAATTAACAAGAATTTCATCGACGATTCCTTAAAAACTGAATTTCAATCGGAGATTCAAAAATAACAGCTCAGATGATAAAGCAGATAACAATCAAGAAACAATAAGTATGAATCACAGAATTGGTACGTGATGGAGCAAAACGGTTTAAAAAGAAAAGCAGAGAAGTCCACTTACAGGGCCTCGCGAAACGATCGAGATGACCGGACATGTTTGAAGGATCGGTATACAATCGTCAAACCTGTAGTCCACGATCAAGAACGTGTGGATATGATCAGTTTTGAAAAACGGAACAGAAAATGAATGAGAGGGTAGCAAAGAAGTAAAGATTTTACTAGTGGGATCTGAAAAGAAACGGTAGTTCATACAAATCGATCTTCGGAAATGACGTGGCTGCTCCAGTGTAGACAGGCAAACAGACAAAGGAAGAATAAATTAAGAAACAAATACATCGTAGAAAACTAAAATGTAAAAAGTTTATATATTTATTTATCATTTATTACACTATCAGAGGAGGAAACGACGAGCAGAAAAAGGGACCAGCCAGTAGGTCCCACTCTCTCTCCGTTTGAAAAGTGTGCAGGTAGCTTTCATAATCAGCTGCACTGCGCATGAACCTTTCGCGGGAATTTTGCCGACGGTTAACGAGTTTCTGTCTGTGCCTTAAATTGTTCTATTCACTGTCCATTAATTGTACCAGTAGTATTAATTAAAACCCAGAATAAATATAGCTTTTAATTATATCCAGTCGGATTACTCTTTTTTTAATCTAATTCATAATTGTTTTTTAGTTCAAGTAATCTTAAAAAAAAGTAAATTCTGTTAATATTTTTTATTTATTTTATTTTAATTTTGTATTAAATTTAAGGATTTTTAAAAAAATATTCGAATATGATCTTTTAGTTCTAAAAATATAATCAACTTTTTTATTTAAAAGAAAATTTGAATAAAATATTTTAATAATTTAAATATACTTCAATTTTTAATTTAATTAATGTGACACCCTAATTTTCGGGCTACTAGTTTCGGGTCTACGTGAGAGGCATATGAACCCCATGAATTTTATAATTTAAGTCGTTGGTCTAAATTGGGTTGGAATTAGACCCAATTAGTCATAAATAGGAGATTTTTTAATGGTAGAAAAATGAGAAAGGGTCAAAACCATAATTACCCCATTTTAAAAGATGAGTGCTTTTTATATCTCTCATTTCGTCTTTTCCCTTCATTTCTTCTTCTTCTTCCCTTCTACACCTTTTCTTCTCCATTCTTCCACCCAAGTACCATAGCTCAAAGGTAAATTCTTGAGCCCCTTTAATGCTTCATTTTCGTCCTAAATTCCTCCAACAACTTTGGTTTGATTATTCAAGTCTTGAGTTATTTCTAGTTAAAGAAAAAGTAGGGTTTTCATCCAAATCATAAAGGAAATGACCGTGGCTAAGCAATGAGCTTCATTTCAGGATTTAAACATCAAGGTAGTGTATTTCTAATCCTTTGGAGTGTTAAGGCTTTTATAAGCATGATGATTTGTTGAGATTTGGGTATTTGATCATTTTAGGGTTTAAACTTGAATTCATGATTAAATGACGTTTTAGATGTAAATAAGGTGTTTTATGCCACTTTAAGACCCATAATTAGACTCCTAAAGATGTAGTACATGATTATGAACCAAATTAAAACTTTTTGGGTGAATTTTAAGTGCTTTCAGAGCCTAAACAAGTCATTTTTGGGTTCGAGTATCAATATTGGATGAATTGGAATAAAATCTGAGCTTTCTCTAGTTGAGAGTATCGATACTTTCCCAAGAGTATCAATACTTTTCTAAGAGTATCAATACTTTCCCAAGAGTATCCATACTTTCCTAAGAGTATCCATACTTTTCATAAGAATATCGATATTACTCACTTTAAATGGTTAGCTTTGATCTCTTTAAGGCCCACAAGAGCTAAGGATGGTCTGTAATGGTAGAACTTAGTCCGTGAGGGATGTAAATGGCCAAAGGGGCCTAGAGACACTTGTAGGAGTGTGTTACAACCAAGGTAACCATAGTACATGTAATGCATCAAGTATCTTCAGTTGATAACATAGTGAATTATATCAAGGAATAAATGATCATTGTAGAGGATGTACCTATAAGAGGTATGACGAAATAATCAGATTATGAAATAATGTAATCGTGTACGACGAGAATGTTAACGAATAGTGGACGTACAATTGTCCCTCTAATTCGAGGGTGAATTGAGGGAAAGTATGGTAAAAGAGAATAGAGTATTACTACCCAATATTGAACCCGAGTTAGGTATCAGGCTAGCTAGTATCACAGCTAGTGAAAAAAAAACACAATAATTGTTGAAAAATCATGAAACACGTAGAGATTCCCCTAGAGACATAGAACGACTAAAAATCCATTAAGTAATGAATGATCAAGATAGAGTTGCTTAATAAACCAACATCAGTAACATGCTAATAAACCTTCACTTACTGTTTTAGATGAGAGAACGAGCGAGATAGTAGCTAGTGAAGGGGTTTACCTAACTTTAATGTGTCGAGCTATATTCGAGTGTAGTCAGACTACCTTAGTTGCCCTAGAGGGGCATTGTCAGTGCTCGAGGAACTTTAGTGGCTAACTAGGGCGCGAGACCTGAACACCCATAATGAGTGGGTTAGCGATGTCAGTGTTGTGTGACCTTTGGGCCTTTAGATATGCATGTATAGTTGCATCAGTCCAGTACAACATATATCTTTAAATCTTAGCGTGTTGGCTATGTGAGACCGACCTAATGCTTCAGTTAAGCGAGAATTGTACCGATGTTGTGACACCAAATTCTCTCTAATGATCTACTTGATGACTATGTAAGGACTAGAAGATCATTCAGCAGCTTAGTGAGAATTTCACTGATGCTATGTGACATCGGGTTCCCTCAATTAACTAGTGTCTGATGGCTATGTGAGATCATATACTAGTTAGTGTGACATTAAGATAATGCATAACATATTTAGTGTTGTATTAAGATAATGCACATGAGTGTTAGTGTCGCATTTAGATCATGCACAAGAGTGTGACATTAACATAATGCATAACAGATTTAGTGTTGTATTAAGATAATGCACATGAGTGTTAGTGTTGCAATAAGATAATGCATATGAGTGATTAGGGTTAGAGACCCTTTAGTGGTGTACACATGGTAAGGCCCTTAGTAGAGGACTAAAGGAAGAATAAGACTCCTACTTCAAAGCTAGAACAGTTAAGCCCTAAGTAGGTAGCACTTGATCAAGATCATGCATGTACCTATTGCTTAGTACCATGTCATTAGCATGCTTATGTTTATGAAACTCATAATGTTGCTCTATATTGGCTATTATACTACTAGGCTTTGTAAACTTAATGTTCGAATGTTTTCATTCACAGGTCAATAGTTAGGGCCGTTCGTGGAGCACCGTCATAGCATAACTTCCAGCATCTCCTTCAGAGTATTGTACTATAGCTTTAGTGAACAAATGTATTCATAAAACCTTACTCATGTATTTGGTTTATCAACTCTGAGTTGTACTATTTTGATTTTATACGGAACTATGGTTTATAAAATATTTTATAACTATTATATACATTTTTTATGATACCATTCAATATGTTTGAAATGAAAATAAATAAGTTTTAAAATTCAGGGGTTGCCTCGGCGACCCAATGTGAAACTTTAGGATTATTTGGGTTTAGAGAGTTATACTAGTGGTATCAGAGCGTCAGGTTGAGTTGGTCCTAGGACCTAGTGGCCAGTTTTAGTAAGGTGTTAGTGAATACATGCCCCTAGATATTGAACGTACTTGTATAAGTTTGGAATCCTTATGGTGCTTCTTTTCATAACCGGTGTTTCTTTTCTTAACCGGTGTTTTAGAAAAATTTGATGGTGGATAGTTTCGAGTGTGGTTTTAAGGATAGGATAGAGAGATGAGCTTTTCATCCCGACAACATTAATGAGCAGTTCCTGCCTAGGCCAAATGATCATGAGATCCCGTTCGGTGTCAGAGTCGCAAAGGCGACGTTCTTTAGAGGTTTGACTTCCACACTTAGGGAGATAGTGGACACTATTCCTAGAGCGCAGACTGTTCAGCCAGCCGTCAAGAGTGCGTTAGTATCGTTAGAGACGCCAGTAGAGAGATTAAAGAGGTATAAAACAATTGACTTTTATGGTTCAGGCGATGATGATATGATTTCAGCTGATTAGTGGCTATGAGAGACTATGAGGACATTGAGGGAACTTCACCTTACCCTAAAGGGTAAGTTAGAGTGTACCACCACTTTGCTCAAGGGTAATGCTATCGATTTGTAGGAGACTGTAAGGATGGTCCTACAGCCAGAGGTGTCTATGTGGGATTAGTTCCTAAGCGAGTTTAGAGGCAAGTATATCAACGAGGTACATATATATGGGTTGAGGATACAATTCACTCAACTAGTTAAGGAGATCGCTCAGTGTACAAGTTTGAGAGGGATTTTTTTTCGGTTGAGTCACTATGCTCCAAAGTTAGTTGTAATAGAGTCCATGAGGTACAAGAGGTTCTTAGAGGGGCTTCATATTTTAGACATGGCATGGTAGGCAAAGGCCGTAGAGAAGATGAAGAGTGTGATGAAGAGTTTATTAGGTGAGTCAGGCACCCCAAGTATGAGGACACGTGTACTAGTAGATCTATCTCAGTCAGTGGCAGAGAGGGCCAGAGTTTCGCATAAGTAGAGGAGAGTGACATAAACTTTTTCACTTCAATCGAGTCAGGGGTCAGAGGTAGGATCTCGTAGGAGACTGCCAACCTCACTGTCTATGTCGAGATCTTGAGGCTCTGATAAAGTTTTGAGTTATCCAGAGTGGGAGAAATGTGGAAAAAATCATCAAGGAATGTGTTTTAAGCTCTCTAGGAAGTGTTATAGATGCAGATCCTTGGAAGATTTAGTGAGGGACTACTCGAGTTTAGATGGTGATGTTTCATATCTACGTAGGGAAGCGACCCTAGCAGCTTAGTATAGTAAAGAGCCTACCTAGATAGGTGTTATTTATATGCTCAGGAAGGAGAGAAGAGGAGTGGATCAATCTTTTTCTGGTTCATCAGTGTGCAATTCATCTTGTCAAATTCTAGAGAGGCAAGGTCAGGACGTCGATGTCGCAAATGAGATGACATGTATATTTTCAGCTACCTTAGTTTTCATCTTACTTCAGTAGGTGTATGGGTATGAATTCTTTTGCGATGTCAAGTGAACTAGTTAGGAATAGTATTCATGTAAAGGATCCAAGCGCGAGTATCCAAGTACCTAATTGATGGGCCTTAGTGGAATAGACAAGGTTACCATAGAATTTTTTTAGGTTTGGGTCAGACTCTGTAGTTGACCTAAATGAATTTGTTAGCACAAGTGTTGTTTGACCATAGGATTGAGAATCTAGATTTAGGAGAATAGGTGGTTGTTCTTTGTTGAGTTGAGGGTCAACTCTAAGAAAATATTGAGGCACAAAATCTTCCACCCTTGCGTGTTTCCTAGGGAATATCCGTGTGGATGGTCAAGTTAGATATGATATTTTCAAGATGTTTTTGTATTTCTAGTAGAGGGTTCATGTAACCGACATGTAGAGATTTAGTAATTTCATGTTCAACTTTAGAGGTAAGGATCTCCATGAAAGTGTTAAGAATACCCATGTTACTCTTGCTAGTAGTTGATCACCATGTTGTGAGCAAATCATGATATATCTTAGCTAGTGCCAAGGCAATTCAGTTGCTAATTGGGTGCAGATGCCCCAAGTACTCACGAGGAGTAAGTTAGCAGGGTGTACATTCTGATACAATAGTTCTGGAATTTCACCATAGGTACTAAGGGTACTATAGGCATGATAGTGAGTTATGAGTCTCGAGGTGTAGTGAACCATCCGTTGTCACTATAACGCCTTCTTGCATGAACAATAAGTGAATCAACTAAGTGAGATAAGTTGTGTTAGTGATGTCTTTGTACTGGTATATAAGCACGAGCTATATACAACACATAGTAGTATGCATCGTTGTGTAGTACTGTGGATTTTAGTGATTAAGATTAAAAGAAATCAAGTATGATAAGCTACGTTTGACTAGCGTTAGTCTTCATAACTCAATGGTGGTAAATTATAGTGAGTGCAAGACGTAAAGTCTCAGGATCCTTAAGTCAGAATATGGTTACGTGAGATCTCTACTTTGTGTGGTGCGCTCTCCAAGATAGCCATATATTGCTAGTTTCGCTCAGTAATTAGCCGATTTCTATTTATGAGTACCTTAGATACTCGATTAGGTAAGTTTCACGTATGTAAACCATAAGGAAAATGAAGAATAGTCAGGTAGCATGGATAAGTATTAAATCAGAGTTGCACAACAAAAACGTAGAGATCGATGTTAGAAAGTCAAGAATTGTCATCATATCTTCAGTAGTCGACATTGAGATCATGTATGATAAGTGTTCATAGGATGATAGCATTTAGTATGTTGAGCTACCTAAGTTCAGCGAGCATAAGAGATTTATATAATTATGTAGTAAGTTAACTCGATTGAGTAAGGTTAACCAATGATGAATTTAACGATAGTAGTGAATTGTAGAGTAGCATTGTCCCTGTGACACGTTCTGAGCATATAGTATCAGACAATAAGAATGCAATTTCCTTGTCTTCATGTTTCTCGAAGGTTTTCATTTAAGGTTCGACGTTGGTAGCACCCTTGGAAAATCATAGATCGATTTAGTGAATTTCGAGTTCTATGTCATGTTGTGAGGACTTCTTCCTTAAGGATCAAATTCGATAAGAGTCTAGGTGCTCCAGGATTTCTAAGTGTTAGACATAAGGGTAGGTTGTTTTTCAGTCTAAGTAAATTTTGAGGACAAAATTTCTTTTAAAGAGGGGAGAGTTATAACACCCTAATTTCCAGAATATGAGTTTCAGGTCTACAGGAGAGGTATATGGACCCCGTGAATTTATAATTTAATTCGTTGAACTTAATTGGTTAGAATTAAGTCCAATTAGCCATAAATAGGAGATTTTTGAATGGTATAAATATGAAAAGGGACCAAAACTATAATTACCCATTTTAAAAGATGAGAGCTTTTTATATCTCTCATTGCATCTTCATCCATTCATTTCTTCTTCTTCTTCTTCCTTTCTCCACCTTTCCTTCTCCATTCTTCCACCCAAGTACTATATCTCAAAGGTAAGTTCTTGAGCCTCTTTCATGCTTCATTTTCGTCCTAAATCCCTCTAGCAACTTTGGTTTGATGATTCAAGTCTTTAGTTATTTCTAGCTAAAGAAAAAGTGAGGATTTTCATCCAAATCACAAAGGAAATGTGTATGGCTAAGCAAGGAGCTTCATTTTTGGATTTAAATATCAAGGTAGTGTATTTCTAATCATTTGGAGTGTTAAGGCTTTCATAAGATGATATCTTTAAGCTTGGCTTGATGGCTATGTGAGACAGAGCCAATGTTTCAGTTGAACGAGAATTATACCGATGCTATATGACACTGGCTTCCCTCAATGATCTTCCTGAGGGCTATGTGAGGACTAGGAGACCATTGAATAACTTAGTCAGAATTTCATCGATGCTATGTGACACAAGGTTCCCTCAGCTAACTAGTGTCTGATGTCTATGTGAGACCAAATACTAGTCAGTGTGACATTAAGATAATACACAATAGAGTCATGTTGCATTCAAATAATGCATAAGAGTGCCGGTGTCGTATTTAGATAATGTGTAGTAGTTACAGTGATTAGGGTTAGAGACATTTTAGTGGTGTTGTAACACCCTAATGCGATCTAACCCGAATATCATACGGTTAGTGGTACATGGGACACTGAAGTGGCTAACTCAAAATTTTTCATTCAAAACATTTGTAAAACATCCATAATCGATTACCGTAACATGATTGAAGGATTATAAATTAAGGTTTACAAAATATGGGAGTCTCCCAATAAGTACAAAATACAACCATCGAGTTTTAAATCAAAACAAAGTTATGACTCGAAATAAATACAAGGTCCACTTAAATACATACCCTCTAACAAACTCAAGACATACTCTATAACGGCTGATCTGGAATGTATCGGTATGATAGACTCCTCGTTGGTCCTCTACTGATCTAGGAACGAAAACACATTCAATACGCTGAGCTCACAAGCTCAGTACCACGATAATAACTATACAATTCTACATCAACAAGTATAGGATAGGTCCAGTGGTGCAGTTGGAGGAATTTTACGTGCTTCTCAGATAATACACTAGCCTATCTTGAGACAAAATAATCTCATGGTAAGAGCTGAAATTTTATGTGCATCGAAACTTATACCTCTTGTATATTTCGCCTACTCGAGAGTTTTGTGGTGCGGATCAAAATTTTACATGCATCGAAAGTTCACATCTGAACCTTTATAGGCTCTCGAGTATTGGGTATGATCCAGAATTTTAAATGCATTGGATGCATACCTAATCAAACAATATCCAAATATTTCATATAGAAGACGATCTTCATAATGCTAAAGTAACTCGGATGTCCTTATCGTTTCTCGAGCATCACACAAAGGTCACTTTTATGTCATCCTAACTTGCTTGATTTCTATGGTGAAATTAGTTACTTTAGCTGTTCCCACTTATATCATGGTACATAAAGTTTATATGATCTTAAAACCCCTAAATCAGAACACCTCAATAGATTGGTAAAATTGCCCAATTTATGAAGATGGTACCGATACTGTGCCAATAGTACTAATACTAGAAATAGCTTTGATGTTTTGAAAATAACTTGGTATTGATACCCCTATGGGAAGTATCAATACTTTACCCTTGGTATCGATACTCCCATGAGTATCGGTACAAAAATTAGCCACTAGAATCCTAGGGTTGCTACATATATCGATATCACTCCTTGAGCATTAAGTCCAAACCACGAGTAATCTTTCATGCTTACAAACATCAAACATAGAATTTTCCATGGATTAATCTAGCATGCTTCATGAACTTAACTAACCATTTATGCACTTATAATGATCTACGTGTGGTATGGACAAGTAAGAAACGTGTTACCTTACTGCTTAGCTGCTGAAAAATGTCCCTAACTCACCCAAGGACTAGATTTTCCTAATCCCCCGCCTTAAAGATTTCCCCTTTTTCTTTCACTAATAAAAACAAGGAAAATGAGTTGTTAACTCAGTTTAGAACTTGGGGAAATGCTAAAAACTAATTTTTATAACTTAAATATGTCAAAATGAATTGAAATCCTAAGGTTCCATAAACCCCACTAAAACCCACTTTTGGCTAACTTAACCAAAACTTACAAAGAAGGGCTTGAATTGTACTTGGAGGGAGTAGATTATAGTCCTTACCTTGGAAATTCCAGGAGATGCTTGGGGTTCTTAAAGTTCCAAACTTTTCTTGTCTCTTGAGTGAAAAAGGAAGATGAATAAATGGAGAGAATGATATAAAGATGGGGTGGGAAAGAGAAGAGGAATTTCATACATGATATTATCCCATTAAATGGGATTTTAGCTTTGTTTTGAATAAACGGTTTATTTACTTATTTAGTCCTCATCCCATTGGTTTATGATTAAAAACATTCCTTTTTAACTCCTATTGTGCTCATCCTAAGACAAACAAAATCCCACTTGGATCAAAACTTTCATAAGCTAAGGGAATTTTATTTTAAAACCACATAGAAAAACCGAAACTCCTAACCGAAATTTAGGGCATTATAACTCTCCCCTCCTATGAAGCAATTTCGTCCTTGAAATTTACCTGAATAGAAGAGATGAGGATCTTGAAGTTGTATATTTTCCTCGACTTCCCAAGTCGCTTCCTCTGTACCATGGTTCCTCAATAAAACTTTCACCAATCTTGCTTTTCAATTCTTTGACGTCACTAGCTAGGATTCTGATTGGTTATTCTTCATAGTTCATGTCCTGACTACCTCAATCTGCTCCAACAGTAGGACATAGGACGGATTGGATTGGTATCTTCGCAGCATGGACACATAAAACACGTTGTGGATACACTCTAATTCTGGAGGCAAAGCCAACAATAAGAAATTGGTCCAACTCTCTCTAATACTTCATCGGGTTCTATGAATCGTGGAGTCAATTTACCCTTTCACCCAAATTAGAGCACATTTTCCCATGGGGAGACATTGAGAAACACTTTGTCTCCCACTATGAACTCTATATCCTTGTGCTTCAGGTCAGCATACTACTTATATTTGTCAGAAACCTCTTTAAACTGACTCTGAATCAACTGAACCTTCTCTTTAGTCTCTCTTATCAAGACAAGACTCACGGAGTTCTAAACTTACGTCTATATAGAGATTCATATGGAGCAATCTTGATGCTTGCCTAATGGTTATTGTTGTATACAAACTCCACCAATGGTACGTGATCCTCCCAACTATCATTAAGATCTAAAACAATACACCTAAGCATGACTTCCAAGATTTGAATGATGCGTTCGAAATACTTGTCAGTCTGTTGGATATTATCGAGGTAGGAACTCCATGAAACCTCACTATCTCACAGATATATAAATGCGCCAATATCTCTGTAACACCCCCAACCCGTATCCGACCCAGAACCGAGTCCGAGGTGTCACATTGGCTTTTCAAAACTCTGTTCTTTACAAATTCTGTAAAATCTTAAATTATCATTTAAGAAAATAGGTACTTCATATAATAATTACAATCAAATTATTTCTTCAAAACCGATCAGAGCGTATTCAATTTAAATCTTGTGACTACATGCCACTAAACTCTATAATCAAAAAACATATGTTCAATATGTTTCTGATCTGATCATCGTAAGGAAGATACTAACCTGTCTTTCTCCACGCTACATCCATTCTCGTTTCTCAAACCTATGTGTGAAGCATTCACACGCTATGTCGATGACTTAGTGAGACATATAAAACATATAATGAAACTATTCATATATTCATGCAAAAAAACAAGTATTTTTATCACATACAAAAGTATATAGCCTTTCATATAACCAATAAATACATATACATATATGATTTCACAAAGAGTACACGTAGCATCATATCAAATTATACATATTATGCACAATCATTTCTATTATTACCAATCTGTACGTTAGTCCTTATTATTTGCTACTCTTATCTGCCAACATCACATCATATCCCATGTATCACTTTATATTACAAAAACACATATACTCTCATTATTATTATCCTCATTCTCATTATCATATGATTCCAAAATTATTATTATACATGTCACATAACACAGATATCAATTCACAAATGAACACACATATTCTCATAACAATTATTGATTCTCTTTAAAGCCCATGCACTCTTTTGAGAACTTAAGGTATGTGAGTACATAGAGGTTGTGCACTATGATGTCACCATAGCTCGTATAATTCCCACTATGGGTGCAAAGAATTTCTCCCGTAGGACCACTATGTCCCGTAGGACCACATAGAATACATATGTACCGTAGGACGATGTAGAACACATATGTCCCGTAAGACCACTATATCCTGTAAGACCACATAGAACCCTCGACTTTTGGCATGTCAACTACACATATAGCTCTCATAACACATTACATGGGCGTTACCTTTTATATCTTTTCACATATTCACGTAGACACATAGTTTACTTTCACGTAGCATAGTTCCATGTAATTCACATTCACTTATCACATAGCTTCTCACTTTTACTTGTATTCTTTTTCACAAAACACATGTTTGCATATACATGCTCTCATACAATCCCTTCATTCAGTTATAACATTTAACCTAGCTTATTACACTATCATGTGTTCACATCACTCATTTAGCATACATAGCATATCATGTAACATTCTAGTAGAAACACATATAAGTCATATCACTTTCACATATATATTTCATCTCATGGGATCACATAACCTATTTCCATACATACATACATTTATATAGGTCACATATAAAGATAAATTCAATCAATTAAACATATGCATTTTCTCATATACAATACATTTAGCACCATATCACTACATGTTTATGCTTCAGTTATCCTTACATGTTTATGCTTCAGTACCCCTAATCACATAATTTTTGAATTAGACTCACATCAAGTCTTAATTCCCTATACATAATGTACACTTAATATCATGTACTCACCTGGTCTCAATGAACACTCATGAGCTCTTGTTCTTCCTTGCGTATCTTACTTTGCCGACCTATCTGAACTTTGCTTTCGATCGATGTCTACACAATCATGTATTGATATCATCAGTATCTAATTAATATACTATAATCTATCATTTCTTAGACTTAAATAAAGATTTATTCCATTTCCATTGAAGTGCATCGATACATTCTACAGTGTATCGATGCATCCCTTTACATGTGCATCGATGCACTACCCATGCATCGGTACACAATTTACATTCGATGTTTGTATTTTAATGGTCATTTATTTTAGAGTGCATCGATACACATTGAAGATGCATCGATGCACACTACCCATAAATTACATCTTGAGCACGAAATTCACTCTCTTTTCAGCTCAAATCTTCATCTTTCACCTCCTTTAATATTCCTAACTTTCATACAAATACTTGCACTCATTTCTACTCAATAATCACTTCTTTAACCTCCATATCCTCTCCTCCTTATGAAATTCAAGAATCATACCCAAATTTTAACATGTTACAAATCCAATTCTAACACTTTATACATGTTAATTAGATTGATGACAAGTCAAATTCACTCTTAAACCTCATTAAAGAACCCTCTTTCAAGATTTCACTTATTCCTCTCTTTTCTTTAATTCCCTCTATTCTCTTTATCTTATTGTTTCAAAACAATTTAAGCTCTCCTTAAGCTTAATTATCACTTAATAATCAAAACTCAACCTTAAATTTAACCAAAAACTCAAAAATCAAAAACTCACCTTTAGCTCTTGGTTTTCACGCGTGAAGGAAGAAGAAAGATGAAGAGAACTCTAGAAACCACTTTGTTTCCTCTTCTCTTTCACGTGTTTAATATATAACCATCTTTAATTATTTTCCTTGCAAATGACCTTTTTGCCCTTCAATTCATCTAATAATTACTAACATCTTTCAAGTAATATTTATAAATAATCATTGAACTATTCCATTCTTCTACTTTAGTCCCAAAATTCTAAAACTTTACGATTTAGTCACTAACCCATAGTTTAGGATGTTACAAATCTCCCCTCCTTTTAAGAAAAATCGTCCTCGAATTTTCACTTTATAACCAGATGAATCAATCCTTATATACAGTCCTCTTTTATTACTCAATACATATCTCTGATTACCGATCTTTATCACCTTTCATAACTTTTTATAATCAACTTCACTTATACAGAAACTCATTCTTTACCATTTCTTGTACTTGTACTTTCCTTCAAATGTTACAACTCTATCACCTTTACTACATTACATTTCTATAATCAAAATACATAATCTTATCTCAATCCACACCATACTTAGTTAGGTTACCCTGGCCCCATCTTCTAATCCTTTAATTTTAATACAATTATTATCATATAACTCTGTTAGTCAGTACTAGTTCTTTCAATCTAAAGCACAAACCTTCATCGAATCATTCATATACATCTTTCCAATCATAATTATCTCCACCATAGTTTACTTAACTTATCAAATTCACATTCAATTTCATACACTATGTGATTTCCATTGTTCAAACTTAACATTCTAATTTCCTTTGTCTCATAAACTGATTACTGATGTATTCATTTTTAAACTCTTATTATCAATCCTTAACTTTACTCAAACATATGAATCCTCACTTGCTTCAGTTTATCACATTGCTATAATCCAAATATACAACCGTATTCAGATTCACCTCATATTTAGTTATCACAACCTGACAATCTCTTAATCTCTTATAACTCCAATACATTTTTCATCACATAATCTAGTTAGCCAACGCTAATTCTTTCCATCTTAACTGCAAATCCTTATCATATCCACACTCTTACTTATACACAATATTATCCCTTCGTTTCAAACTCATAAGCTCTGATTTTATATATATGGCTTATACGTTTATCACTGATACACTTATTCTTGAACTCTTCTACTAATTCTCACTACATCATTTTATCTTTTAACGCTCTTATAGTGAAACTTGTTCATAATATTCCATATTATGAACAAAATAACAAAATTACTCCATATCACTTTTCCAATTCAAAATAATGAATACATCTTATCATTATTCTGATATGATTTCAACTTTCTGAAATCAACATTTAATCTTACGAGGCACTTCCTGATGTATCCGCTTTTCATCCTACCTGGCCAGGGCAAGTGAATTGCTATCACAATCAGTTTTACCCCTCACTTCATTTCGAAATCAATATAATCATACTTCTGTTATAACTTAACAGTCTAATTCTATTAGCAAGACATCATACTCCTTACACTATCAGATCAGAAATTTTTCACTCTATGTTGGCATGTACACTTTTTTAAAACTCATTTACCTTCGGTTTAAGCCTAGAATCGACTAAACCGTAGCTCTGATACCATTAAATGTAACACCCCCAACCCGGATCCGAGTCTGAGGTGTCATATTGGCTTTTCAAAACTCTGTTCTTTAAAAATTCTGTAAAATCTTAAATTATCAATTAAGAAAATGGGTACTTCATATAATAATTACAATCAAATTATTTCTTCATTCAATTTAATCTTGTGACTACATGCCACTAAACTCTATAAACAAAATACATATGTTCAATATGTTTCTGATCTGATCATCGTAAGGAAGATACTAATCTGTCTTGCTCCACGCTACATCCATTCTCGCTTCTCAAACCTACGTGTGAAGCATTCACACGCTAAGTTAATGACTTAGTGAGACATATAAAACATATAATGAAACTATTCACATATTCATGTAAAAAAACAATGAGTATTTTTATCGCATACAAAAGTATATATCCTTTCATATAACCAATACACACATATACATATATGATTTCACAAAGAGTACACGTAGCATCATATCAAATTATTCATATTATGTACAATCATTTTCATTATTACCAATTTGTACGTTAGTCCTTATTATTTGCTACTCTTATCTGCCAATATCATATCATAGCCCACATATCACTTTATATTACAAAAACATATATACTCTCATTATTATTATCCTCATTCCCATTATCATATGATTTCAAAATTATCATTATACATGTCACATAACAAAGATATCAATTCACAAATGAACACACATATTCTCAAAACAATTATTGATTCTCTTTAAAGTTCATGCACTCTTTTGAGAACTTAAGGTATGTAAGTACATAGAGGTTGTGCACTATGTTGTCACCACAGCTCGTATAATTCCCACTATGGGCGCAAAGAATTTTTCCCCTAGGACCACTATGTCCCGTAGGACGACGTAGAACATATATGTCCCGTAGGACCACTATGTCCCGTAGGACCACGTAGAACACATATGTCCCGTAGGACCACTATGTCCCGTAGGACCACGTAGAACCCTCGAATCTTAGCATGCCAACTATACCTATAGCTCTCATAACACATTACATGGGCATTACCTTTTATATCTTTTCACATATTCACGTAGACACATAGTTTACTTTCACATAGTATAGTTCCATGTAATTCACATTCACTTATCACATAGCTTCTCACTTTTACTTGTATTCTTTTTCACATAACACATGTTTGCATATACATGCTCTCATACAATCCCTTCATTCAGTTATAACATTTAACCTAGCTTATTACACTATCGTGTATTCACATCACTCATTTAGCATACATAGCATATCATGTAACATTATAGTAGAAACACATATAAGTCATATCACTTTCACATATATATTTCATCTCATGGGATCACATAACCTATTGTCATACATACATACATTTACATAGGTCACATATAAAGATAAATTCAATCAATTAAATATATGCATTTACACATGTACAATACATTTAGAACCATATCACTACATGTTTTTGCTTCAGTTATCCCTACATGTTTATGCTTCAGTACCCCTAATCACATAATTTTGGAATTAGACTCATAGCAAGTCTTAATTCGCTATACATAACGTACACTTAACATCATGTACTCGCCTGGTCTCAATGAACACTCATGAGCTCTTGTTCTTCCTTGCATATCTTACTTTGCCAACCTATCTGAACTTTGCTTTCGATCGATGTCTACACAATCATGTATTGATATCATCAGTATCTAATTAATATACTATAATCTATCATTTCTTAGACTTAAATAAAGATTTATTCCATTTCCATTGAAGTGTATCGGTACATTCTACAGTGTATTGATGCATCCCTTTACATGTGCATCGATGCACTACCTCTGCATCGGTTCACAATT
Organism: Hibiscus syriacus; assembly: GCF_006381635.1. NCBI lineage: Eukaryota > Viridiplantae > Streptophyta > Magnoliopsida > Malvales > Malvaceae > Hibiscus > Hibiscus syriacus. The sequence goes on along the minus strand of NW_024062641.1, from coordinate 2,877,756 downwards.
TATATTCATTGTTTGTATTTTAATGGGGTGCATCGATGCACTCCTTATGCATCGATGCACTAATTGCATTCGATGTTAATTTATTTGAGAGTGCATCGATACACATTGAAGATGCATCGATGCACACTACCTAGAAATTACATCTTGAGCACGAAATTCACTCTCTTTTCAGCTCAAATCTTCATCTTTCGCGTCCTTTAATATTCCTAACTTTCATACACATTCTTGCACTCATTTCTACTCAATAATCACTTCTTTAACCTCCATATCCTCTCCTCCTTATGAAATTCTAGAATTATACCCAAATTTTAACATGTTACAAATCCAATTCTAACATTTTATACATGTTAATTAGATTGATGATAAGTTAAATTCACTCTTAAACCTCATTAAAGAGAACCCTCTTTTAATATTTCACTTATTCATCTCTTTTCTTTAATTCCCTCCATTCTCTTCATCTTATTGTTTCAAAACAATTTAAGCTCTCCTTACGCTTAATTATCACTTAATAATCAAAACTCAACCTTAAATTTAACCAGAAACTCAAAAATCAGAAAACTCACCTTTAGCTCTTTGTTTTCACGCGTGAAGGAAGAAGAAATATGAAGAGAACTCTAGAAACCACTTTGTTTCCTCTTCTCTTCCACGTGTTTAATATATAACCATCTTTAATTATTTTCCTTGCAAATGACCCTTTTACCCTTCAATTCATCTAATAATTACTAACATCTTTGAAGTAATATTTCCAAATAATCATTAAACTATTCTATTCTTCTACTTTAGTCACCAAATTCTAAAACTTTACGATTTAGTCACTAACCTATAGTTTAGGATGTTACAATCTCTAATGTGTAATCCATCCAAACCAGAAGAAAATGAGCTGACTTGGTAAATCGGTCCATTAAAACCCACACTGCATCATGCTTAAATCTTGTCATCAGTAGACCGGTTATGAAATCCATGGTCACTATTTCCCAATTTCACTACGGTATCTGAATCGGTTGCAGCAATCCTAAGGGAACCTGATGCTCTGCCTTGACTTGTTGGCACACTAAGCATTTTGCAACAAAATTAGATACATCTCTCTTCTTGCCTGGCCACCAATACAATAATCATAGATCTTGATACATTTTGTTGCTACCTGGATGAACTATAAGAAGACTACAATGTGCTTTGTGTAGGATCTTGTCGTGGAGTTTCTTTTCTACCGACACACACAAATGCCCTCAAAAGTACAACACGCTATCATTGCCCAACTCATAACATAGGGCCTCACCTTTAAGAACTTGCTCTACTCGAGCCTTCAAACGGTCATCCATACCATATAACCTCTTGATCTCACCTACTAGCTCGAGTTCAACTCATAATTCATCTAACATACCACCCGAATCAGTCATGCTCAGATGCACCAACAAAGCTCGTAACTTTAGCATTGATGTTCTACTCAACGCATCCGCAACAACGTTCACTTTTCCCCAGGTGGTAGTCAATCACATAATCATAGTCCTTCAGTAGTTCTACCCATCTACGTTGCCTCAAGTTTAACTCCTTTTGAGTGAGTAGGTATTTAAGACTCTTGTGGTCTATAAAGATATGCCACTTATCTCCAAATAAATAGTACCTCCAAATCTTCAATGAAAAAACCACCACTGGAGTTCCAAATCATGGGTAGAATAGTTTCGTTCATGAGGCTTGAGCTGATGGGATGCATGGGTTACTAATTTCCCCTCTTGTATTAAATCACATCCTAAGCCATTTTGTGATGTATCCATAAACATGGTGAAGTCTTTATCAGACTCAGGTTGAGTCAAAATGAGAGCTTGAGTGAGTATCCCTTTCAATCGTTCTAAACTCTATTGGAGCTTCGCGTTCCATACGAAATGAACTCCCTTTTGCAGTAACTTGGTTAATGGTGCTTCTATCATCGAGAAACCCTTGACGAAGTGACGATAGTACTCTATGAGGCCTAATAAACAATGTACCATGGATACGTTCTTAGGCGGTTCCTACTTCAGCACTACTTGAATTTTCTAAGGGTTTACTCGAATGCCATCTGATACCACCAAATTACCTAAGAATGAGACTTATGTCAACCATAATTCATATTTCCCAAACTTGGCATATAACTAACATTCTTGAAGTATTTGTAGAATGATATGAAGGTATTGGTCATGTTCTTCCTCAAATTGAGAGTACACGTCATCTATGAATATCACTACAAATTGATCTAGATAGGGATGAAAAATATGGTTCATCAAATCCATGAATGTCATCGAGGCATTGGTGAGTCCGAACGGCATCACGAGGATCTCATAGTGGTTGTACCTAATTTTAAAGGCTATCTTGGCTATGTCAGCATCCTTAACCTTCAATTGGTAGTACCCAGACCTTAAGTCTATCTTGGAAAATATACATGGTCCCTTAAGTAGGATAAAGAGATCATTTATCATAGAGAGAGGGTAACGGTTCTTGATAGTCAACTTGTTCAATTATCGGTAGTCAATGCATAACTTCATCGATCTATCAATCTTCTTAACGAAAAGAACTAGTGTTCCCCACGGTGAAACATTGGGTCAGATGAAACCTCTCTCCAATGACTCTTGAATTTTATTCTTTAACTCTTTTAGCTTTGTCGATCCCATACAATAAGGGGTAGTGGACACCGGAGCTAAACCTGACAACACCTCAATACTGAACTCAACCTCGTGATCATGTGAAAACCCTGGTAGTTCATCCAGAAATACATCACAAAGCTCTTGCACAATGCGTATGTCCTTAAGGGTGCGTTTGGTTCAAGAAATGTAAGATTACCAGCAGAATAGGATTATCGGCTGGAATAAGATTACCGACTGGAATAAGATTACTGGAATGTTGCATTTTTGTGTTTGGTTCGGATGAATGTAAGATTACAGTGTTTGGTTAAAGGAATAAAAGATTATTGGAATGTATATTTTACCAAATTGTCCTTATATATATTTGTTTTTTTAACAAGTTGAATTCTACTATAATTTTACTAAAATTAATTTATATATATTTTCTTTAAAAAATTTAAATTCATAAAATTTATATAATTTTGTTTACAAAATTGAAAAGATAAATAGGTTTAAAGAATGAGTAAAATTTTATTTTAACCCTTAAACTTCATATAAAATTCTAATTATGAACTTTGTTTTGTAAATATAAAATAGTTTAAGGATAAATTTGCAATTTAACATTCGTAGAAGTTTTTTATTCAACGACAGAAGAATAATATTTTTGGAAAAAAATTTAAGGGCATTTTAGTCTAAAACGACGAGAATGTATCAATACCTAAGGGAAGAGGGAATCACATTCCTAGGAATAAGCTCCCAAAATACCACTGTTGGGAATAAAGAATTAACGGGGGTTAGGAATGTTTGCAATCCAAACGGGGGAATAGCATTCCATTCCCCTTGGTAATCCAAGATTACCTAAACCAAACGCCCCCTAAGTGTTAGAATGAGAGCTCGTGTGTCCACAAAATGAGCCAAAAAGGCTTTGCACCCTTAATTTAATAGTCCTTACTGATGGAGATGATAACTGATTCTGATGAAGTGATGCTAAAGAAAAAAGACTCCTCACTCAACAACTTCTTCTTTTCTTTTCCCTACGTGTGAAACGATCACATGCTAAGTATTTCATACTTAGTGAGGCATTAAGGAATTTTAAATAAAATCGAACTATATAAAAAATATAGAATTTAAATTCAATAATAAAGAATTATTAAAATAACAAAAAATGCATAAAATTAAACCAGTCAAAATAAATCACATGTAAAACATATAAAAGATAAATTCAACATCTAATAAAACACTAAATAATCATCAACTCGTATAACTTATATTTTTCTTTATATTTAAGAAATATAAATCATACCTTTTCATTTCCTCTATTCATGTAAACTTATACTATTATTTAATTCAACTCGTACTTTTCATTTAATTAAAAATACAGTCCAATATATATTAACAGAGAATATTTGGTATATGAGTCACATCGAGCGTGCACGTTAATGTACATAAAAGTGCCTCGTAGTCTTATATAATTGTACTCGAAGGTGTTACGTAGTCATGCACCATAGGTGCCATACACACATGTAACATATAATTGCTCCACCTCATAGCATTCCAATTGTACCTCACACTCTCAATATTAATATATCAGGATTTTATTCAAATCATTTATCATCCCTGTATTCATTTAGTCAAGTATATGAATAAAATAAAAATATTAGAAAACCGTATATTGGAAGTTCAAGCCAAATAATATTTAAATGTCATGCAATGAAAGATTATAGAAAAATATATTTTTAAAGCACTTTATAAAATTCTTTTATTCTAATAAACCGAGTTCGACTCATCGCAAGTCTTCCTCGTCGTATATAAATATATAAAAAAATAAGTTAAATGCACTCACCTGATGCCTCACTTGTAGCTAGAATTGTCCAGTTCGAACCACTATCCAATTCATTCTTTTCTTTTCGTTTACTTAAACTTCGATTATGATTGTGATCTACCGAAATTCAATTATCTGAAAAAATAAATTTCAAACATATGTTAGTGTCTAACTAACATATTAAGCACATATTCGAATAAAATGGCAAAACACAATAAATGTATAATCGATATTATTTTCTCCAACTTAATTAATTTCTAACCCAACTTTTGCAAAATACCCTTGTTAGTCATTGAAATGAATATTCCATAACTAAAATTCACTTAACTTCTAATAATTTCACAAATAACCCACAACTATACATTTCTTTAATTTTAATCCCTATAATTCGAACATCTCACCTATTAGTCCCTATCCATCACTTTATTCAATTTTATTCACTATTTCCAACTTCAAATAATATTTTCAAATCAAATACTTCAATCTTGCATTTTTGCTATTTCATCACCAACTTTTCCTAAACTTCCAACTTAATTCTTCATCATTCACCATCTTCCAAAATAGTCCAATTCACTATTTTAACACTACTTTCAAGCATAGTACTTCAATGTCCCAACAATTACCCAATAATCTTTCAAATTCAAAAAATATTTCAAATAGGTCCCTTAAACTTAACATTACTCCAAATTGATTCAAAACTTAATTCCAGGCACATTAAATAATTCCTACATCCATTATAAGCCTTAAAGAAATTTTTACAAAACTTTTCCTAATTATTTCTAACTAGGCTTAATCTTTCAAGCATTTCTCCAATGGTATCCAACTTTGTTTCAAGCTCAATTTCGTCACCTACAACTCAATTTCATCCATTCCCAATCATTATAACCATTTTCATAATAAAAAAGCCTTAAAGAAATTTTACAAAACTTTTCCTAATTATTTCTAACTAGGCTTAATCTTTCAAGCATTTCTCCAATGGTATCCAACTTTGTTTCAAGCTCAATTTCGTCACCTACAACTCAATTTCATCCATTCCCAATCATTTATAACCATTTTCATAAATAAAAAAAAAACAACCAAAAATTAAAATTTCTCATAAAACCAATATATGATCGAATACTTACAACTTGGTCCCATTGTGGTTTTTAAATAACTTTTAATCTTGTATATGATTCCATAACACTTCTAAGATCAAATTTTGATCTTATTTCATTGATTTATCACCTCCCCTTTAACCACCATAAAAACCCATTTCACTCTTTATGCATGAAATCATACAAAAATTATACCAAAAGAAATAGAATTTAATGGAGAACGTTTTCCTATTTCACTCTTTAGTCCAAATTCTAATTAAAACTGACTAAAAATGAAAAATAATTAAACTCACCTTAGCTATGGTGCTTCCTCCAATAGCTGAAGAAGAAGAAGAAGAGAGAGTTCAACAAATTTCTTGTAAAATATCTCTTTAATACCCTTATAAAAAGCCATTAAAATGAATTAAAAATTCAATTTAGTCATAAAGTTAAATTTTCCATTAATGAATCTTATTATTTACTTCCATTCTATAATTTTATCTCCATTTTCATAACATTATTTAAATAAAAAAATCTTATTTATAAATTTCCACCTTTGGCTCTCTAATTTTTGAAAAATTCAATTTAGCCGCTAAATTCCACTATTCCAATTTAACATTGAAAAATCGAATTAATTCAACCAATCCATGTTAAATTATACTAATTAAAAATAAACATAATATTTCTAACCTCAAACATCCCTCCTTTGAATTTTTGTAAACTTCTGATACGATCCAGTTATTTGAATATTTATCATTTTATAGCTTTTAATCCAATCTCCGAATCAATATTCTAATTCCTAATAATATATTACTCTTGTGGAGAATTGTTCATTTATGGCTAAAATATATAAATTTTGAAAATTGCATTTTTAGTCCTTGGATTATTACAAATTTATACTTTGGCTACTAAATTTTCAAAATTTTCATTTTAGTCACTAATCCAAAATTCGGGCTATTACAATTCTCCCCTTTAAGAAAATTAATCCTCAAATTTTCACTATATATATTTACATAAAAAAGGTGAGGAAACTGCATCTTCATGTCTTCCTCTCTTTGCAAAGTTGTTTATTCAAATTTGTGATTCTTCCGAAGGACATTCACGAGCGGAATCATCTTGTTTCTTAATCCCTTCACTTCACGAGCCAATATCCTTATAGGTTCTTACTCCTACTTCAAGTCTGGTTGAATCTCAACTTCCTCCGGTGTGATGACATGTGGAGGATCGGATCGATACCTCCGAAGTATCGACACATGAAAAACATTATGAATCTTGTCCATTTTCGGAGGTATCACCAACTGATAAGCTAGTGGACCAACCCGTTTCCCAATTTCATATGGACCAATGAACCTCAGACTTAGCTTTCCTTTTCTATCAAGCCATAAAACTTTCTTCTAGAGAGATATTTTAAGAAATAATTTATCACCTACATGGTATTTAATTTCCTTTCTCTTTAAGTCCGAATAAGAGTTATACTGGTCAGGAACTATCGTGGGATTATCTTGAATGATCTTTACTTTCTCTTTCATATCTTTGATCAGGTCAGGGTTGATCATATTTCGATCTTTCAACTCGAACCAATTCAATGGTGTTCGAAACCTTCTTCCATATAAAGCCTCATTGGAAGCCATCTTAATACTTTCTTGGTAACTATTATTTTAGGCAAACTCTACTAAAGGCAAATATCTTTATGATTGGGATTGTCAACCTTTCCCAACATTGAATCCTTTATGATTGGAACTACTAGTCTCTAATCTACTCAGATATCGAAAACCAAAACCTCTGCCCCTCTTAGACTGGAATGAAGCTAAAGATTTCCCTAATATTTTAGTTGGTTAAACCCTCTACTCTGCAAACTTCTCATTCTGAGCCCTTTCTAGTATTTTGGCTCTGTTCACTGTCTCCTAGAAGGTAGGCAGATTTAATGCCAACATAAATTCCTTCAATCTTTGGAATAATCCCTCGATGGACCATTCACATTTTTCATTTTCACTAGGGACCAACTTGGAAGCAAACCGACTCAACTTGTTGAATTTACACTCATACTCATAAACTGTATGGTTGCCTTGTTTCAGATTAAGGAACTGCTACTTCATCTTTCTAATAAACTGGGAACCAATATACTTGTTCTTAATCTCCTCCTCGAAGAACTGCTAAGTGATTTGATCTAGAGGAATGTGCATTATGGCATTCGTCCACCAAGTTCGAGCCTAACCTTGCACCAACAACACAAGTCCATCTAATTTCTTTGGGTTCAAATAGTGAAATCCATCTAGCATCACTTTCACATCATTCAGCCATAAGTCTATGGCTACATGACCTTCATCACCTTCTCCTTTAAATTCTGGAGCTCCCAAACTCTTTAGTCCTTTCACGATCGATAATCGAGAAACTAGTGGAGCAAGCGGGGGAGAAGGCTGAAATCGAGCAAGGATCATCTCCAAGGTCTGGAAAAACATCCTCTGATCTTGCACAAGCACTCCCTGCTATGTCAGTGCATCCTGTTGCTCTGGCTGAGCAAGTTGCTCGAGGTTCACCTCATTGCTACCATTAGTTGTCCCCTCTAGGACATCCTGCTTGGTCGCCTGATGCAAGCCTTCAGTTTCTAACATCTATACATACACATTTTAAACTTACATCAGTAAGGAGTAGCATCAACATCAATTTATTAAACTATTCCAAATCAGTAACACGAACATCCTAGTGTCATGTACAATTTTTAAACCACATTTAGACTTGGTTTAGGCTAAGAATTGGATAAACCTGTAGCTTTGATACCAACAAATATAATACTTACTATTCGAAACTGTAAAAATTTTGTTCCTTTTTAAAAATTTCAAATCGAATATAAAATTTAAAGAAGTAATTCATAAAAATCATAACTTAATAAGAAACGTCAAAACCAAAATCAGTCGAAAACTATAACTAAGCATTTTGATAATATTAACTACTACTACCTATCATTTAAATGCTATCATATTTCTAATAATAATAATAAATATTATTTTACAAAACCATGTGTTAAAATATTAATACTAGAGCCACTGACACATTAAAAATATATACATGCCACTACAAGTATAAAATATGAAAAAGTGATGTCCTTACTCATTGAGATGGTAACTAATTTTGATGATGTGATGCTAAAAAAAGACTCCTCACTCGGCAACTTCTTCTTTTCTTTTCCTTACATGTGAAACAATCACACGCTAAGTATTTCATACTTAGTGAGGTATTAAAGAGTTTTAATTAAAATCGAACTATATAAAAAATATAGCATTTAAATTCAATAATAAATAATTATTAAAATAACAACAAATTCATAAAATTAAACCTATCAAAATAAATCACATGTAAAACATATAAAGATAAATTCAACATCTAATAAAACGCTAAATAATCATCAACTCGTATAACTTTTATTTTTCTTTATATGTAAGCAATATAAATCATACCTTTTCATTTCCTCTATCATGTAAACTTATACTATTATTTCATTCAACTCGTATTTTTCATTTAATTAAAATTATAGCCTAATGTATCTTAACCGAGAATATTCGGTACATGAGTCACATCAAGCGTGCACGCTAATGTACATAAAAGTGCCTATAGTTGTATATAATTGCACTCGAAGGTGCCACGTAGTCATGTATGCACTCGAAGGTGCCACGTAGTCATGTATGCACTCGAAAATGCCTCACAAAATTGCACTCGAAAGTGCCACGTAGTCATGCACCATAGGTGCTATACACACATGTAACATATAATCGTTCCACCTCATGGCATGACATTTGTACCTCAAATTCACAATATAAATACATCGAGCTTTTACTCAAATCATTTATCATCCCTGTATTCATTCATTCAAGTATACGAATAAAACAAAAATATTAGAAAACCGTTTATTTTGCAGTTCAAACCTAGTAATATTTAAATGCCATGTAATGAAACATTAAAGAAAAATATATTTTAAAACAGGTTATAAATTCTTTTATTCTAATAAACTAAGGTCGACTCTTCGTAAGTCTTCCTTATCGTATATAAATATATAAAGAAAAAGTTAAATGCACTCACCCGAAGCTTTACTTGTAGCTCAAATTGTCGAGTTCGAACCACTATCCAGTTCGTTCTCCTCTTTTCGTTTACTTAAACTTCGATTACGATCGCGATCTACCGAAATTCAATTATCTGAAAAAATAAATTTCAAACATATATTATTATCTAACTAACATATTAAGCACATATTCGAATAAAATCTCGAAACACAATAAATGTATATTTGATATTGTTTTCTCCAACTTAATTCATTTCTAACCCAACTTTTCCAAAATGCCCTTCTTAGTCCTTGAAATGAATATTCCATAACCAAAATTCACTTAACTTCCCATAATTTCACAACTAACCCACAACTACACATTTCTTTAAATGTAATCCCTGTAATTCTAACATCTCACCCATTATTACATATGCATCACTTAATTCCATGTTAGTCACCATTTCCAACATCAAATAATATTTTCAAATCAAATACTTCAATCTTGCATTTTTTTCTATTTCATCACCAACTCTTCCTAAACTTCCAACTTAATTCTTCATTATTCACCATCTTCCAAAATAGTCCAATTCACTATTTTAACACTAATTTCCAACATAATACTTCAATTTCCCAACAATTACCGAATAATCTTTCAACTTCACAAAACCTAGAAACAGATCCCTTAAGCTTAAAATTACTCCAAATTGATCCAAAACTTAATTCCAATCACATGAAATCATTCCTACATCCATTCTAAGCCTTAAAGAAATTTTTTCAAACTTTTTCCTAATTATTTCCACCTAGGCCTAATCTTTCAAGCATTTTTCCTAATGGTATCCAGCTTTGTTTCAAGCTCAATTTCATCACCTACAACTCAATTTCATCCATTACCAATCATTTTCTAACTATTTTCATAACAAAAATTAACATTTCTCATGAAACCCATACATGGTTGAATACTTACAACTTGGTCTCTTAGTGGTTTTTAAATAACTTTTAAGCTTGTATATGATTCCATAACACTTCGAAGATCAAAATTCAATCTTATTTAATTGATTTATCACCTCCCCTTCAATCACCATAAAAACACATTTCACTCTTTATGCATGAAATCTTGTAAAAATTATACCAAAAGAAAGATAATTTAGTGGAGAACATTTTCCTATTTCAATCTTTAGTCCAAATTCTAATTAAAATGGATTAAAAATGAAAAAGAAAATTAAACTCACCTTGGCTATAGTGTTTCGTCCAAAATATGAAGAAGAAGAGAGAGAGAGTTTAAGAAATTTCTTGTAAAATATCTCTTTAATTCCCCTCTAAAAAGCCATTAAAAATGAATTAAAGATTCAATTTAGTCCTAAAGTTTAATTTTCCATTAATGAATCTTATTATTTACTTTCGTTCTATCATTTTATCTTCATTTTCATAACATTATTTAAATAAAAAAATCCTATTTATAAAATTTTACCTTTGTCACTCCAATTTTTGAAAAATTCAATTTAGCCACTAAATTCCACTATTCTAATTTAACATTGAAAAATCCACTTAATTCAACCAATCCATGTTAAATTATACCAATTAAAAATATAAAAATAATATTTCTAACCTCAAATTTCCCTCCTTTGAATTTTTTAAGCTTTCGATTTGATCTGTTTATCTGAATATTTAATAGACTTTATCACTTTATAGCTTTTAATTCAATCTCTGAATCAATATTCTAGTTCCCACTAATATATTACTCTTGGGGAGAACTTTTCATTAATGGCCGAAATATATAACTTTTACAAATTAAATTTTTAGTCCTTAAACTTTTACAAATTTATACTTTGGCTACTAAACTTTCAAAATTTACATTTTAGTCATTAGTCTAAAATTCGGGCTATTAAAATTCTCCCCTTAAGAAAATTCATCCTCAAATTTTCACTACATATTTACATCAAAAAGGTGAGGAAAATGTATCTCCATGTCTTCTTCTCTTTCCAAAGTTGTTTCTTCCAATTTTGATTCCCTCCGAAGGACCTTCACGAGCAAAATCATCTTGTTTCTTAATTCCTCCACTTCACAAGCCAAGACCCTTATAGGTTATTCCTCATATGCCAAGTCTGGCTAAATCACAACTTCCTCTAGTGTGATTACATGTGAAGGATCGGATCAATACCTCCTGACCATCGACACATAAAAAACATTATGAGTCTTGTCCATTTCTAGAGGTAACGCCAACTGATAAGCTATTGGACCAACCTTTTTTGCAATCTCATATGGTCCAATGAACCTTAGACTCATCTTTCCTTTTATACCAAACTGTAAAACTTTCTTCTAATGAGATACTTTAAGAAATACTTTATCACCTACTTGGTATTCAATCGTCTTTCTCTTTAAGTCTGAATAAGACTTCTACACGTCAGCAACTATCTTAGGATTATCCTAAATGATCTTTACTTCTTCTTCCACTTCTTTGATCAGGTCAGGGTCGATTATATCTCGATCTTTCAACTCAAATCAATTCAATGGTGTTCAACACCTTCTTCCATATAAAACTTCATAGGGAGCCATCTTAATACTTGCTTAGTAACTATTATTTTAGACAAACTTCGCTAAAGGAAAATACCTTTCCCACGATCCTTTGAATTCTATCACACAAGCTCGCAACATATCCTCCAAGATTTGAATAGTGCGCTCTGACTTCCCATCCTTATGTGAAGGAAAAGTCATGCTAAAGATGAGTCGAGTACCCAAAGCCTTATGCAAAGACTTCCAAAATCTCAATGTAAACTTTGGGTCTCTATCTGATATTTTCAAAACAGACACTCTATAAAGTCAAATTATTTCTTTAATGTATAATTCTACATATCTATCCATCGAATAATGCACTCGAACATAGATGAAGTGAGCTATCTTGGTCAATAGGTCAACTATTACCTAGATTGATTCCTTTTTATTTGGCGTCAAGGGTAGCCCTGTTAAGAAATCTATTGTAACTCATTCTCATTTCCACCGAGAAAAGAAAATCGGTTGTTGAAGTCCTGAAGGTACCTGATGCTCTGCTTTTACATGTTAACACGTCAGGCACTTGGAAACAACTCGGTAATAGCTCTTTTCATACCAGACCACCATAAACGACTTTTCATATCCATATACATCTTATTTTTCTCCTGTATGCATAGTCATAGGACTGTAGTGTGCTTTAGTAAGAAGCTCTTTCTTCAACTCATCATTATTTGAAATATAAACTCAACCTCTGTAGTATAAACATCCATCAGACTTTATCTTAAAATCCTTGGTTTCTCCCTTTTCTACTTGCTCTTTCCAAGCACTTTTCATCATTTCTATGAAGTTCTTTCATTCGTACCAACAAAGTCAGCTTTAACCTTAATTATACAACTAAGTCACTATCATCTCTCATCGATAACCAATCATCTAAGGCTCTCAATGTAAAGAAAGTCTTATGGCTTAACGCGTCAGCCACCACGTTAGCCTTTCCTGGATGATAATCTATAACCACATCCTAATCTTTCAAGAGTTCTATTCATCTCCTTTGACTCAATTTTAACTCATTTTGAGTCAACATATACTTCAAACTTTTTTGGTCTGTATAGATGTAACATTGCTTACCATACATGTAATGACACCGTATCTTTAAAGCAAATACCACTGCTGCTAACTCGAGATCATGAGTCAGATAGTTCCTTTCAAGTGGCTTGAGTTATCTTGAAGCATAAGTTACCACTTTTCTTTTCTTGCATTAATAAGTATCCCAAAACATTATGAAACGCGTCACTATACACTACATAATCTTTACTTGACTATGGTTGTACTAGAACATGGAACTCTTTCAAAAGACTTTTCAAAGTCTTAAAGCTCTCATGACACTTCTCTATCCAAATGAGTGGCACGTATTTCCTTAACAGCTTCATCGGTGGAGAAGCAATTATTGAGAAGTCATTTACAAATCTTCTATAGTAACCAACCAATCCCAAGAAACTTCAAACCTTAAAAACATTCTTTGGAACTCTCCAATCTACTATAACTTGTACTTTCTTGGGATCCACCCTAATTCTCTCTGCTGACAATACATGTCCCAGAAGTATGACCTCCAATAACTAAATTCACGCTTTGACAACTTGGCATACAACTTCTTATTTCAAAGTGTATGTAGAACTATACGAAGATGGACATCATGCTCTTCTTGAGACCTCGAGTAAACCAAAATATCATCAATAAACAAAACCACGAACTGATCTAAGTACAACTAAAATACTCAGTTAATCAGACCCATGAATTTTGCAGGAGATTCGTCAACTCAAATGGCATCACTAAAAACTTGTAATGTCCATACCGAGTCCGAAAAGTAGCATTTGGAATATCCTCTTCCTTAATCTTCAACTGATGGTACCCAGATCGAAGATCAATATTCTAAAATACCACAACACCATTTAATTGTTCAAATAGATCATAGATTCTCGGGAGTGGGTACTTGTTCTTCACTGTTACCTTGTTTAGCTATCAATAATCTATACATAACCTCATCGATCCATCATTCTTCCTCACGAACAGTACTGGTGCACCCCCAAGGTGAGATAATTGGCCTTTTAAACCCTCGATCTAGTAACTTTTAGAGATGCGCCTTTAATTCCCTAAGCTCGATCAGAGCCATACGATATGAAGCCATCAAAATAGGTGCAGTTCCCAAAAATACTTCAATCACAAACTCTACCATTCTATCCAGAGGTAATCCTGACATATCTTTTGTAAACACGTCTGGGTACTCTCTATCAGTCGGGATATCTTCTAATTGGACCTCCGAGACTCGAGTATCTATAACATTTTCTAGATAAGCCTGACAACCTTTCCCCTACAACTTCTTAGCAAAAACAACCGAAATCACATTAGTTAAGGAATTAACCCTTTCTCCAACCATTATCACTTCTACACCATCAGATTCCTTCAATATCATTCTCTTTAGGTGAAAATCCACCATGGCATGGTAACAAGATAACCGATCCATATCCAGAATTATCCCAAACTCCTCAAAAGGAAACTCTATCAAGTTTGCAGAAAACTCGATGCCCTGAATTTTTATCTGACAATTTCTACTTATCTGATTTACTCTAGCACTCTGGCCCAAAGAATTTGTAGCCACTATATTACTTTAGATGCTTTCTAAGGGAATACCTCGCTCTCTAATTAAATTTCCCAGGGTCAATTAAAACAAACACAAGTGCAAGATACCTGCTATGATCTCTGGGTCATCCCGATCCTCGTCAGTCTTGATATGATATACTCTGGTTGTGGCACATCCTCTTGGCTGTGTAGAAGACTCTAATGGCCCAACTTATTTACCTATTCCTCAGTCTATTTGTGATGCTACTACAAATATCTTACTCTGGACTAACCTCTCTCCAAACATCAGATGAAATCCTGAATAAAATGTCATAAGTCTCAATATTTAAAACAAGATCCTGTCACCATTCAGCATGCCGCAACATGATTCTTTCCACATAATTGACATGGAAAAATATTAATCTGGCTCTGTGCAGATCTGCCCATTCCTACGGTAGCTGACTGGGATTGTCGATTTTTCCCAGCATTGAATCATATACGATTGGAACCAGTAGTCTCTAATCTAATTGGATATCAAAAACCAAAACCTTTGCCCCTCTTAAACTAGAATGAAGCTAAAGATGTCCCCAATCCTTTAACTAGCTAAACCCTTTGCTCTATAAACTTCTCATTTTGAGCCCTTTCTAATGTTTTGGCTCTGTTCATTGTCTCCTAGAAGGTAGGCAGATTTAATACCATCATAAATTCCTACAATCTTGATCACAATCCCTCGATGAACCATTCACATTTTTCTTTCTAACAGGGGTCCAACTAGAAAGAAAACTGACTCAACTTATTAAATTCACCCTCGTACTCATAAATTGGTCTCTCAAATCATCCGTGTGGGCCTCTCCGATATACTTCTCTCGAAACTTCGATAGAAAAAATACTCCTAGATAGGTCTCTCTGGCTCTATCGCCATCTCTACTGTCTCTCACAATTCGATCGTGTCACCCTTCAGAAGAGTGATCACATAGTTTAACTTTCCTTCAAGAGTGAGGTGCAACTGACATAATGTACAAAGTGTCTCCCTAAACTATTGATCTATAAAGATGGGGTCATCATCCCCATATCCATAAAAGTCAATAAACTTAACCACTAAACCGAATGTACTAATGGGGGATGTGACACGACAGATACATTAGGAATGATACAAACTATCTTCCTAAAGATCGATGTCAAGTCTCAGAAGAAGGTTGCCTTATCGAATCCTACATCAATCAGTATCTTAAACTCATAATCTATGATGAAGTAATCACTGGTTTCGTCAGTAAGGGAAGTACAAATCTCCACTCTACCTTTATGACTAGGAGCTGGGCTATCGGGCATCGTCTAAGTCTGCATTCAGAAAGGAAAGAGATGTCATTATCGTCGTTCTAGAGAGTTATGTATTCTTGACACCCTAGGGGTATGTAATCATATAGAAACTTATTGAATCTAATTTGCGGGTCTTAGGAACGACTAAACCTGCCTGATAACTCCATAAAAAGACTTAATTTATAGTCTTTTCACTTAAGTTATTCATTGTCTAAACAAAGTATGCATTGCATTTTTAGTTACATTTAGTTGCATATAGGTTATATTTGCTTGTGGTGGATAAGTTTTGCCTAGGCAAGATTTATTTGTCTTAACTGATACTGCTGAGAAGAAGGGGTTGTTTGAGTTGTGTTTGTGCACGAACTATACAGAGGAAGAACATTCATGACAATGAAAAGTTGCAAAGGCCAATGGAGCAGATGAGAACGTGAGGAGAAGATTTATCTCGCCGAGGCAAGATTTATCTGAAGAACTCTGAAGCACATGTGGCAAAACCGCCTATGTCACATGCCAGTTGAATGACCTACTTCACGTGCAAGCAAGCCTTGATTATTCTGACAGCGCCAGCCACATTTCCTTTTTAAGTTTGGGAAATTAATAACGGTTAATTAAGGAAACTCCAAAAGCATGAAAAGCCCTATGAGATTCTCCTTATAATTACCAGCCGTAGCCGCAAAAAGAAGGAGGCAAGGAAGAAGAAAGAAGAGCTTTATCTTAGGCGTGAGCAAGCATCTGCAGTGCTTTCCCTCCGTCTACCCCCCAGTCTTCCTTGGTGTCCTCCATAGCCAGACGATAGCAGAGCGGTGATCAAGCCTCGAGAGAGGGTGATCACCAAGCCAGGCGTGGTACTGATCAAGATTGTCGTGACAGAGCCCCGATTTTGGGAGTCGTTCTTCCTTTGTTTCTAAACTCTAATTCTATTTGGGGTTATATTAAACGGTTTAATCTTGGATGATCTTTGATAACACCATGAATGCTTTACTTGGTGTTAAACTTTGTTTTACCTGAACAATATTATATGTTTATGAACGATGAATTATGTTTACTTATGACTGTTTTGCTCATAGTTTAAATATTTTGCCTTAACACTATAAGAGCATCGAGAAATCACCTGGGGTTTCGGTAAAACATGTTTGGGCATTGTAAGATTATTGAGAGATAACCTTTTGTCTAGAAAGTGATTATTGAATTCGAGAGAATTAAGAGAGATCAACGTGAGCAAAGGAATGAATCTGGGATGGTGAAGTTCTAACTTGTCTACCTTAGAGATAAGGAGTGAGTTTTAAACGACTAAAAGGGATAAAGGCTAGAGAAGGTTAAGACAACGTCTATAGTTAACGCCGAGAGGTATTGTCATAGCAACCGTCTAAGAATACCTAGTAATCCTGTCGGGAGTTTAGTGAGTCATAATAATTCATTATGGGCTTAAAATAATTGTTACCGAGACAATAGTTTAGCATCAGTGCTCTGTGACACGTCTGAATATGTGAGGTTGTTTGCATTATATTCAATCCAATACTTGTTTTGTTTTGTTTTATCTGTCTACATATTTTCTTTGTCTCGACCACACTTGTCTACAATCATTGAATCATTATTCTTAGCTCCCTAATATTAGTTCTTATCTTTAATACTTAGTAGAATTAATTTGTGGCATTAGTTCTAGTTGTGGTAAAAATATATTTCTAATCCAATCCCTGTGGAGACGATACTCACTCACTACTATATTACTTGCATCGATTGTGTATACTTGCACAGATTAGCTTGCCTTAGCATATACATTCACAAGCGATCACTGACGCTCTAATACCATTAAATGTAAAATCCTAATCTAGTACGATGCGAAGATCGTACTGTTAAAGCGTTACACAGGACACCGAAGTGGCTAACACAAAATTTTCCATTCAAAATATTTATAAAACGTTCATAATCCATTATAATAACATGAATGAAGGATCATAAATTAAGGTTTACAAAATATGAGAGTCTCTCAATAACTACAAAATACAACCACCAAGTTTTAAATAAAAACAGAGTTATGACTCGAAATAAATACAAGGTCCACATAAATATATGCCCTCTAACATACTCAAGACATACTCTGTAACGACTATTCTGGAATATATTGGTACGATAGTCTCCTCGTCGATTCTCTATTGACCTGCGCACGGAAACACATTCCATACGTTGAGCTTACAAGCTCAGTGTCATGATAATAACTATGAAATTCTACATGCATTCATTGTATTAACATGCCGGTGCATAAAGTCATGAAAATGCAAAAGTAATTAATAAATATGAAATAGGTGCAGAGGTGTGGTCAGAGGAATTTTATATGTATCTCAGACAACACACTAGCCTATCTTGAGACGGAATAATCTCTGGGTAAGAGCCAAAATTTTATGTGCATCAGAACTTATTTCCATTGCCTATTTTGTCTACTCGAGAGTTTCGGACTGAGGACCGAAATTTTACATACATTGAAAGCTCAAATCCCAAACCCCTATAGGCTCTTGAGTATTGGGTATGATCTAGAATTTTACATGCATCAGATGTGTACCTGGTCAAACAATATCTGGATATTTCACATAGAATATGATCATCATAATCCTAGAGTAACTCAGGTGTCTTGATCATTTTTCGAGAGTCACACAAAGACCACTTTTATGTCATCCTAACTTACTTGATTTCTAGGGTAAAATTAGTTACTTTAGTTTTTTCTCACTTATATTATGGTACACAAAGTTTATATGATCTCAAAACCCCCAAATCTGAATACCTGAATCGATTGGTAAAATTGCCTAATTCATGACATGGTATCGATACTGTGCCAACAATATCGATACTAACCCTTGGGTATCGATACTCGGGGTGAGTATTGATTCCAGAAATAGCTTCGACGTTTTGAAAATAACTCAGTATCGATATCCCTATGGGGAGTATTGGTATTCACATGAGTATCGGTACCAAAAATAGGCCACTGGAATCCAAAGCTTACCACCGGTATCGATACCACCCCTTGCGTATCGGAGACCATACCACGAGTATTGATACTCCTTGAGGAAGTATCGACACTACCCTTAGAAATTGCCCTTGTTTTTACACTGCACGAAAAAATAGTATCAATATTGTCCTTCCCGTACCGATACTGACGACTTGGAATACCCTATTTTGGGCATGAAAATTGCATCCTAACTCAGCCATTCACTCCCATAAGGCTAGTAAATATTACTAGATTCTTATTTAGGGTCTTAGAGGTCGAAATGAGTAATCTTTCATTATTACAAACATCAAACATAAAATTTACCATAGATTACTCTAGCATGCTTCATGAACTTAACTAACCATTTATGCACATATAATGATTTACATGTGGTATGGACAATTTATAAACGTGTTACCTTAATGTTTAGCTACTGAAAAAATCCCTAACTCGCCAAAGGACTAGCTTTTCCTTGCCCCTTGCCTTAGTGCTTTCGCCTTTTTATTTCACTAATCAAAACAAGGAAAATGAGTTGTTAACTCGTTTTGGAATTTCGAGAAATGCTAGAAACAATTTTTTATAATTAAAATCCTCAATACGATCTGAAATCCTAAGGTTCCATAAACCCCACTAAAACTCCTTTTTGGCTAACTCAACCAAAACTTATAAAGAAGGGCTTGAATTGTAGCTTGAAGAGACTAGATTATAGTCCTTACCTTGGAAATTCCAGGATATGCTTGGAGTTCTTAAAGTTTCAAACTTTTCTTAGCTCTTGAGTGAAGAAGGAAGATGAATTAATGGGGAGAATAAGACAAATATGAGGTGGAAAAGAGAAGAGGAATTTCATACGTGATATCATCCCATTAAATGGGATTTTAGCTTTGCTTTGAATAAATGGATTATTTAATTATTTAATCCTCATCCCATTGGTCCATGATTAAAATCATCCTTTTTAACTCCTATTGAGCTCATCCTAAGCCCAAATTAAAACCCACTTGGATCACACCTTTCATAATTTAAGGGAATTTTATTTTGAAGACCGATGAAAAAAATCTGAAACTCCTAACCTGGAATTTGGGGAGTTACATGTGTACTCATGGTAAGGCCCTTAGCAGAGGATAAGGGAAGCATGAGACTCCTACTTCAAAGTTATAACAATTAAGCCCTAAGCAGGTAGCACTTGATCAAGATCATACATGTACCTACTGCTTAGTACCATGTCTTTTGCATGCTTATGTTTATGAAACTCATAATGCTACTCTATATTAGCGATTATACTACAAGGCTTTGTAAGCTCAGTGTTCAGATGTTTCCGTTTTGTAAGTAAATAGCTAGAGCCGTTCGTGGAGCACAGTCAGAGCATGACTTCCAACATCTCCTTCAGAGTATTGTACAGTAGCTTTAGTGGGCATATATATTCATAGGACCTTAAGTATTTGGTTTATCAACTCTGAGTTGTATTATTTTGATTTTATATTATGTGTCACGGAGCTCCGATTTATAAAATGTTTTATAATTATTATATACGTCTTTTATTATACCATTTAGTATGTTTGAAATGAAAATAAACATGTTTTGAAATTTAGGGGTTGCTTCAGCGGTCCAATATGACACTTTTTAATATTATATACGTCTTTTATTATACCATTTAGTATGTTTGAAATGAAAATAAACATGTTTTGAAATTTAGGGGTTGCTTCAGCGGTCCAATATGACACTTTAGGATCATTCAGATTTGGGGTGTTACAATTAAAATATCTTAATAAATTTTAATTTATTTATTAACATGATATATGTATATATCAAATAATTTTATTTAATATATATATATATATGTGTGTGTGTATGTATGAAAACTATTATACATGAAAACACATCAAAATAATTAAAAAAATATTTTTTAGTCAACATTCTTGTGAAAAAGCAATTTATATCTTTTACAAATTTAGTATTAAATTTAATTTTTAAAATTAATTCACTAAACATGTAAATTTTAAAGGTTAAGATACTAGAAGTGTTTATATAAAAATTGAAATTAAATTTATATATGAGATTAACATATTTTACGTTTGTTAAAATTTAATTTAAACGGAAAGATATGGGCCTCAAAATTTTCTTTAAACATGTTTAATTTGTAAGAGACTAATAAAATCTTATTTTTGGTTTCTTGTAATATTTTAGGGTAAAGTACATAAATGGTCTCCTAACTATTAAAAGTTACAAAATAGTCACCCAATTATAAGTCATTGCTTTTTTGAGTCCCTCAACTATTAAAGATTATAAAATGGTCACCCGTTAATTCATATATTCCAATATTATTCTTTTCCATTAAAAATTAATTGTAATCCAAGTTGTATGTCAATATGTTGACTGAAATATGATAAAATATATAAAAAAAACTATCATATCATAGTCAACATGTTAATGTCTAGCTCAAAAGATCGTTAATTTTTAATGAAAGAATAACAAGTTTGAAGCATATGAATAGTCGAGTAATCATTTTGTAACTTTTAATAGTCAATAGACTTAACAAACCAATTATTTAACTTAAAAACTATCATATCTTAGTCAATATGTTAATGTTCAACTCATTTTGTGATCATTTTGATAATCGTCACCCTGTTGTTAATGCTCAGAATTAATCACAATTTTAATACAATTTTAATGATGTTGTATGAAAAGATGTTTTTTCCCTCACTATTTAGCTTATAAATAGTGGGTAAGTCTTCTCATTTTACATCATCCTAAGCAAATATTTGCTTTGAAACACTCACCTTCTTCGTAGTGCTTTCATGATGTTTATGAGTCCTAATTCAAAATTTCGAGAGAAAAGTAGTCTAGTACCACCAAAGTCCACTCTACTTTTTTGGTGTACAAATTTGTAGAGTCATGCTAATATCGGAGGACCATTCGTCCATTATAGAGATTACACACATCGGCCAATTCGCTTCTAAGATAGTGGATTATCACGACACGATTATCGTTCCATTTAATTATTTTATTTAAGATTTTCCCATCAATACTAACGTCTCGTACTTCATCAATCTATTTTCCAACAATTTAAAAGCGAATTCAAATTATTGCAAAGGCGGTTCGGAAAAGATATATCTTGTATGTTTATGTCAATACTTTATCTCTTAGTAGACTTACGATGGTCTCAATCTACATTCGGTTATAAGAAAATAATACTAAAATATTAATATAGTGATTGGAAGCATATTTTTTATACCCAAGTGTACTAGTATAACATAAATTGCATACTCTATGAATTTAAAGCATAAAACGATATGAGTTATTGCATATAAATGCTTTATGAATTTTTATATTCAAATGTCTAGTTCTTTAAAAGATTTGAAATTGACTTAAGTTATTCTCTGTTTGTCTTTTTGCATTATAATTATTATAATTATGCAAACGGTTAATTATTTTTTTAGGTGTCGTCAAATTCAATTTAATGATTACAATTTAAAGGATTAGCAATTGTTATCATTAAATATTTTAACATTTATTATGATTATAAACGTGTTAATATTTGTCGTATTTATTTATTAAAAAATATAACGTCTATAATTAAATGTTTAAACATTTTAAATTTGCAAATTATAGCACCTTTTCTTTTTGAAGAAACATTTTTTTAAAGATACTATAATCGGTGTTGTATTTGAAATAAGGAAATGAAAATGATGAAACCACTATAATTGGAATTCAATTTGTGATTTAAATTGAAGAAATCAATGACCATTTAACGTTAATGCAGAAATACATGAGTTTAATACATATTAATGCTCTGATTAAGAAATGCATGAGATTAATGCCATATACTTTAAAATTTATTATAGCATTATTAATCTTGCTTTTTATACTTTTTTGAAAGACATGTTATAACTTATAATTTTATAGTGTAGTTTTTAATGCCTATAACTATTGATTAAAAGGCATGTTAATGGATTGTTTATTATTACATGTTTTGAATGTGATGATCATATTATCCAAATTGTCATTAAATTCTGAAGTGCAAAAGGTACGATTCTTAGTGATTTATGATAAAAGTTCATTGTTTGTCATTGAAACATCGTTCATTTCTTTTGTAGCCTTAATTGGCTTTAAAATGTATTTATAGCTTTTAAATAATTATTTATATTATGATTCATACTTTAAAACATTTTAAATCATGTTTAAAATGAATTTACTGATATCTAGTTTGAGAACACTAGATTAATTTTTTATGGTCAAAATTTCTAAAGTTTGGCAGTAAATAGTATTTACATGCTTATTGATGAACTGCACTATTTGTTCTCATGTGAAGTAAAACTTATTTAGCTCCCGAAAATTAAGGTAAAAATAATTGTGAATTATTTTTTTGAGAAATTTATAAAGGTAATGACAGTTAGAAATTGGGTTGTAAAAGATTATTTTGAGTTGAAGGTAGAAATGATAAAGTTGGAATGAAGAGAAATAGTTCAAAAGATACGAATTTATTACTATTAATTATCTATTAATGTTGGTAAATCATTTTTAGACTAAAAATTTAAAACCTTCATTTGGGTGTAAAATTAACAAATTTAAAAGAGATGCTAATTTGAATGAAGTGACTGTCATGTTAAATTTTGGGCCTTTCTGGTTAAAGATGATGATGCGAAGAATGAAGTTGTACACATGGTGACAATGAACAAGTCTGTTTGGGATTTATAATTCTACCTGTGAGATCAAATTATTTAGACTTGTTCAATATTAATTTATTCTTAGAATGATACATGAATTAGATTAAATAAGCTTTTTTAATCTAGCCTTTAAAACTTGGTGGATATACTATGTACTGAAATAGATCACTAGTAAAAGGACTACGGCTAAGACTAAGACTATGGCAGTAGGAGCACAAAATGTGTATACTTAATAAGATACTATTTTGAGTAAATGTGTCAAGCATAATTCTTTAAGAGACCTTAATTAAAGAAAGAAATAATTCATAAATGATTTTGGGAAGTAGTGTGATAAGTATAAAAGTGCATGTTTAGGATTGGTTCTATGAAAGACATGATATTTAAGAGTGCATAGTACACCACCTCTCTTTAATAGAAACCTACTTGGTGCATTATTCATTACTATGCTCACTGTTCTAATTTATAAAATACTATGACAAAATAAGAACTCTTTAAACTTAGTGCAGAAGTTAAAAGAGTGGAGATTAAATTGATAGAGTAGAATACCAAATTTAGTCATAGTAAATAAAATATGTGATAACCTCTTTAAGGCTAATATATTGAATATTATGAATGAAAAGGTGATAAAAACTACTACTAAAAGTTGGTTGTAGCTATTAAATCTCTTTGAGTACTTTTCCTAAGTAGATGAAAGAAAAGATATGGTTTATTTAAGGAGTTTGTTAAAATTTATTGTAGTAAACTTGAAATAATTTTTCTATTATTAGGAAAAATTGAAAACTCCTCACAATATTCATTATTTCCTAAACACTTTTAGGAAAAAATGAAATTCCTTTTGAATGAACAAAGTCATGGAGGACTAAAATATGATATAAAGAATGTCATGAGCATTCGAGATTATGAATACTAATCTTAATGATTAGTAACTTCACAAACTTTTGAGAATATAATATATGCAAACAAAATTTGAGTTTGTTAAAGCATAATTTTATGGTTAAAATTGATAACAAACATTACTCTAGTATGATTGAATATGTGTGTAAGATAATTTATTTACACATTGTTTAAGACACTTTGGATTTATTTATATCCTAAAATATTAGAAATGTGGGGATGTATTAAATGATGATCAAAGCGAGAAATGAATCTAGTGGATCCGCTTACCAAAGATTAGAGTCACAAATTGCTTCTCGATTCATCGAGGACGATGGGTCTGAAGCCCATTGGTTGAGGAATTCATGGTGGATACCCAACTTAGTTATCTAAGTTCAATACGGTCAAAAGAAACTATAGAAAGACTCATAGTGTACATTTCTACCTATCTATCCCTATCACAAATAATGTACATGCACATGATGAACTTAATTGCTCTTAGTAAATCCATAGCCAAGATTTTGGGTGTTTTAGTGAGAAAGACTTGAATATATATTCTTAATAAGTTTATAACCTAAAGTTGAGTGGGTAGTCTTAATCGCAAAGGACTAGATGAATTTACAGTTAGAGAGGATGAGTTTTATTAAAACTCTTACTAAATTCAAACCTAAGAGTTTGGGTGTTCCTAGCGAGAAGGATATATTGAATTCACTGATTAATGAGTCTGAATATTTATTCTTAATTATTTCTTATTCTAGAGTTTGAGTGGTTCGTTTAATATGAACTCGAAGAGGATGAGTTGCATTAAAAAAGCTCTTAATTATTTCATAGCCCATATTTGTGTGGTTTATGTTGAGATAAACATGATAAAATAACCTATATAAATGAGAAGGATTAGCCACATTCTAAGAAAAATGTTGGATTGTTTTTCTAGTATACTTACTAGAATCCTGAGGAAAGATGGTTATATATATACATTCGTATATATATTTTAGAGACACATTGAGAACTTCGGTGGATGAAGGGGTAAGTTGTGTGTTATGAGTTTACCCTGGTCTTAAAAAGTTCAAGATTCGTTCACTTATTTAAGAGAATAATTACTCATCATCACTATGTACTAGTTTCAGATACGTTCATTAGTGCTTAAGCAACTAATCTCTCTATTGCTCTTCTCGTATTGAACTTCAATGCTCTCATTTTTTACAAAAGAATTCTTTTGCATTAGTGGAGAATGTTGTTTATGCTCAAAATTAATAACATTTTTAATGCTATTGAATTTGTTTTAAATAGCATTTTAATGTTGTTGTACGGAAAGACATTATTATCCTCACTATTTAGCTTATAAATAGTGGGCAAGTATTCTTATTTTACATCATCCCAAGCAAATATTTTTTTAAAAAACTCTTATTCTTCATAGTGTTTTTATGATGTTTCTAAGTTCTAATTTTGAGTTTCGAGAGAAGAGTAGTACTACCAAAGTCCACTTCACTTTTTGGGTGTACAAATTTGGATAGTCGTGCTAACCTCGAGAGACCATTCGTCCATCGTAGTGACGACACGATCATTCAATTTAAATATTTTATTTAATGTTTTCCAGTCAATGCTAATGTCTCGTATTACAACAATCTATTTTCCCTTTTTTTTAAGTAGGTTGGATTACTGGATCCTTTAAAATTGGAGCTAAAGTTCAAACCAAATTTTGAGTGAGCTTAATTCATTTTTTCTGGTACATATGACTAAACGACTATGTTTAGTAGCTTACCATCTTAAAGTTTCAAGACCTAATCTGTCTGCCCTGAGTAGACTTTCTATTTCTTTCGGTGATTTGGCTAAAGTGTGAACGTCTTCCTCCTTATCGAAGGCAAGATTTGTCAATCGATCTGCACAGCAGTTACCTTCCCTCCAGGTATGCTTGATTTCTAGGACCCAACCTTCTTCCTTTTTTTTTAGATTTCGCAATCTCTAAAAATCACCATTTTTTTGAACATCGTCCAAACTTTCCCTGTTTATGGTTTCAATCATCCACTTCGCATCTACTTCAACTATGATTTTCTTTGCACCCAGAGATTTTGCTAGCAGTAATTCTTGACGGAGTCCCCAAATTTCGGCCATGGTACTAGTTGATTTTCCAATATTTATCATGAATCCATGAACCCAGTTACCTTCCTCGTCTGAGTTTAAGATCCCACCGTCTGAGTTCCGCCGTCGCGTAACCAGAATTTGTTTTACAAGCACCATCTGAGTCTAAGATCCAATAGCCCCTTGGTGGTCGTCTCCATTTCACCCACCTGGGTTCCTTAAAAATTCTGGTATGTGAACTTTCCAACGCCATTTTAATGTTTCTTGAAAAATTAAGACTATATTATCTGATTTGGTTAGTATTTCTAGTACCATTATTGAAGACTTGGTCATTTCTACCTTTCCATAATCCCCACAGAATCGATGAAAAAATAGTTCCCCATGGGATTCCTTCGAGCCCTAATTTTTGTGAGCGACAATTAATTTTTAGCCAGTCTTTGAAAGTTCTTGATTGAATCTGGTTATCTATGCTATTTGTATCAAATCCATTCCATACCGATTTTGCAATTGGCCATTCCCTTAGGATGTGTTCAATAGACTCTGTTATTCCCTGGCAGTGGTTGCATTTCGAATTCTGAGTCATCTATTTCCTCATTCTCAGCTCATTTGTGTTTAATCTATAAAGGTAGCATAGCCAAACGAACATTCTAATTCGTTCTGTTGTATCAATGCTCCACACCCTTCCGAATTTTTTCATTTTGTTGTTCTTCCGTTTTTGTACTAATGACCTTTTTGTAAGCGAATTTCACTGTAAATTTTCCATCCTTTGAATAACCCCAGCTAATAACATCATCTTCCTCTAGTTGTGTTGTTAACGAAATAGGTACGCTCCTAATTTGGTCAATTATGCCTTGTGTAACCAGGTTCTGAAGCTTGTCTATGTCCCAGTCTTTATTCTCCTTGATAAAATTTTCTACTTTATCACTTCTGTAATTTTCTCATTTTGGATAATCGTTTGTAAGATCTGCTTTCCCTGTCCACCAATCATGCCAAAACCTTGTTTGTTTGTCAGATCTTATGTAGTATCTGCACCCTTTCTGGATAATGTGTCTGGTCTTTAGCATCCCTCTCCGAGTAGACAAGCTATTGTCTCGGGTTTCCATATTCAGGAACTTTCTTTGTTTAAGGTATTTCTCCCTAAAATTTCCGCACCAAAGAGTATCATTTTCTTTAAACAATCTCCACCCATTTTTGGCCATCAGGACGAGATTCATGTGTCTGGTTTTTCGTATTCCTAAGCCTCCTGTTAACTTTGATCTACACACTATATCCCAACTTACCAAATGATTCTTAACCTGGTCCACCGCCCCAAAGGAAGTTGCGATTAATGTTGTCCAATTTGTTGCAAGTTGCATTTTGGAGGATGGTTGTCTGTATTGTATGGATATACATTGCTGAGGTAACCGACTATATGAGTGTTCGCCGTCCTGCTAGAGATAGAACCTTTCCTTTCCATCCTTCTAACTTCTTCAGCATTTTCTCTATTAAAGGCGTGTACGTTTCTGAGTTTGTTCTTTTATGAATAATGGGAACTCCTCGATAGACCCCCAAATTGTTTGTTTTAGGAATTTCACTGATCTGACATAATTGAGTTGCAGTCTCCTCATTCACGTTGGGAGAAATGAACATCTTTGATTTTTGAAAGTTAACTTCGAGTCTTGAAGCCTTACTGAATTCTTTTAAACACTCATGAACAACCATGACTTGGTCCACTTTGGCTTCGAGGAATAATAGGAGATCGTTTGCAAAAAAAAAAAGTTGGCTAATTTTAGTTCCCCCTTGCTAATTGAATAACTTTCCAAGTACCTCTATCAACTTTTTCTAATATCAGTTGTGAAAAACGTTCCATAACAAGAATAAACAAATATGGGGATAAAGGATCTCCCTATCTTAGGCATTGTCTAGGATTAAAGTACTCCATTTTTTCTCCATTCCATAAGGGATTGATGCTACTTGGTTAAATGCAGAACATTATAATATTGATAATTTTTTCGGAAATTCGAACTTTTGAAGTGTCTTTTTTAGGAAGCTCCAGCTCACTTTATCAGAAGTTTTTTTTTAAATCGATTTTCATGATAGCTGCTCCTTTTTTCCCTTGAAAGTTTATGAGAGTATGAACTGCTTCTTGA
This sequence comes from Hibiscus syriacus, assembly GCF_006381635.1. Lineage (NCBI taxonomy): Eukaryota > Viridiplantae > Streptophyta > Magnoliopsida > Malvales > Malvaceae > Hibiscus > Hibiscus syriacus. The sequence continues at coordinate 2,849,095 of NW_024062641.1, read as the reverse complement.
ACCACCAAGATATTTTTAGAGGTACCCCTTCCCAGAAGAAAAATGTTTTGGAAGGGACCTATAATTCTTTGAAGGATGGGCCTGATACGATCAAACAGGAATTTGGTTAAAACTTTGTAAGAAGTATTAAACAGGCTTATAGGCCTGTAAAGAGTAAGATTGTTAGCCACCTCCCTCTTAGGGATAAACACTATATACACCTTAAGGATTTCAGTGTCAACCACCCCAGAAGTCATAGTTGATCTAACAAAGTTCCATAATGTTTCTTTGACAGTATCCTAATTGTTTTTATAAATGACTGGTTGAATTCCGTCTGGCCCAGGCGCTTTTAAACTTTTCATGGAAAAAACAACAGCTTTCACTTCCTCAATTGAAACTTCTCTGTTTAGCGTTGTTTTTCCTTCTTCGGTTAGGGAAGGTTTAAGCTTTACATATGGCTCTTTAAGTTCATCAGCTTCTTTTTGTTCAAACAACTTATTGTAGTAATCTACAACATGTTTGCTTAGACTCTCTTTGTCCGAGCACCATGTATCATCAATGATCAACCCAGAAATTTTGTTGCATTTACTTCCAACTTTACTGGTGAGATGAAAAAATTTGGTATTTCTTTCTCCTTTCAGCACCCAATCCAATCTCGGTTTTTGCAGCAACATGAATTCTTCTTGGTTTAAGATCTTTTGGTACTCCTCATTTTGCTTCTTTTCAAGATCCTGAAGTCGTCTAGAACTCAAATAATACGGGGACTTTTGAATGCCATCTAAACGGTTTCTTAACGTATGCTTATGTTTGAATATGTTCTCAAAGGCTGAATTCTTCCAATTCTTAATCTGCTTAGTCGTCTCTTCAATTGCTTCCACAATCGACTCTTTTTTGCTGATCCAGGCTTTGTTAAACACTTCATTAAACTTCAAGTGCGTTTTCCAAAAATCTTCAAAACAGAAAAGCCTTTTTTATTTGGAAAAAGTGCAGGCCGTATTAGTATCAATTAAGATAGGATGATGATCAGAATAGTGCCTTGGAAGGACCATAACTTGTAAATTTGGGAAGAAATCCATCATGTCAGTGTTGTATAAGGTCCTGTCTAATCGCTCTTGGAGAATCACCTTACCCTGGTATTTTCTAACCCAAGTGTATATGTTACCTATCCAACCAACATCCAGAAGGTTACATTTGTCCAAATGTTCACGGAATTTGATGATACGCTCAATACAGTCAGCATTACTCTCAAACCTGTCATCAACCGAAGCAATGTCGTTAAAATCACCTATCACACTCTGGGGTCTGTTCATAGCATCCGCGTAATTTCCCAAGTCCATCCAACATTCCTCTTTTTTATTTATGTGTGGTTGAACATAGACAAACGAAGTAAACCAACTTTTCTCATCTTCATTCAATTCACAATGGATAGTTTGATCAGTATTATAGCAAATTTTGATTTTTACTTCACACGAGTTCTATAAAAGAATAATTCCTCTAGTCTTCCTTGAGTAGGTACTTCAAAAAAAATTTCAAAACCTAATTTTTTCCTAATCGACTCTCCCATTCCCACTTGTGATTTTGTTTCCAAAAGGCTAATTATCGAAGGTTTTTTTGCCTCTATAATTTCCTTACAATTTCTGATGAAATCATTGTTTCCCACTTCTCTACAATTCCAAGAAACTATCTTCATAATTGTTTAGTATTTGTTGAATTAATTTCCTGGCAGCAGGAGAATACTCTTGTATTTCTTGGATATTAGTTGTTTCTTCCATGGCTATTATCTCATGGTCTTTCGAGCATCCCACTTCATCACTGGTTCTCTGGTAAGTTTCCTTGTTTATATTCTCAGTCGTTTGTAACTTGAGTTGGTAAGCACTGTTATTGTTCTTTTGAAATTCGATATCCTTTTTCAGAGAGTTTGTGTCTTTACCTTTTCTGTTTGATTTTTTACTTCCAATATTGGTAATTTTGGCAGTATTTTGAGGCGTCGAATAGTTATGGGCAGCCTTCGGACTTTCTCCTGTTCTGTTTCCTTTCCCAATCTGTCTTTGGGTAGCCAAAAATTTCTTTATGTTATTGTCACTTCTCTTTTCAATATCATTTTGTGTGCATTGACATCAATTTCCATTACATTTCCGGGGATATCTAATTCCTTCTCCATTGCCATAAGTGTTGTATTAGTATCATTTATTGTATTAGTATCATCTAATTCCTTCTGTTATCAGTTTGATTCTATCTTTTGCGCTTTGAAATTTCACGGCATAAAACCCGTTTCCAAGGTCGATGTAGTCAAAGACACTTTCCATATTCCACATTGTAGTTATCCTGTTTAGCAGAATTTTGTAGTTTATGGTCTTTACCAGTAACTTGATTATTAAGGCTTTTTTTTTTGCTAGGGTTTTCTGATCTTATTCTTTAATTCTTGTGAAATCTTTATTGTTGGTACGCCATCTTCTTATGGTTCTTCCTCATCCTCTGATTCGTAAACCTCTTCTTCAATTCTACTTAAACTTTGGAACATGCCCTTAAAGCTGGGTGAGTCGGCTACTATATCGCTCCAAGATTTTGTCCATATTTTTTCTTCTGTTATTTTTTCATCCAAAGTTCTAACTCTTTTGGAATTTTTCCTGTAGGTTTTGTTGTTGTTGTTGCCGTTTTGGTCACCTCTGTGATCGGCGACCCTCCTGCATGGAAAACTCAGTCGCAAGATGTCAACATTTAGATAATAGCACAAATGAAGAAGAAGTAAGAGCTATATGAAAGAATATTGATTTTTACTTTTCATTCTGTATTATGTACACTCAACTAATATATTTATATACACTAATTAACCACTAAACTGCTGTTAACAAACTAACTCCCTAACTAGTTTGCTAACTAGCCTCTCAACACTCCCCCTCAAGTTGGAGAATGATTCATGTCTTTTATTCCCAACTTGACCTTCAATCGTTCATGTTGGTTTGACCATAAGCTTTTTGTGAAAATATCAGCCTGCTGATCTTTAGTTGAAACATGTTTGGTACAAACAACTCCCTTTTGTATCTGCTCACGAATAAAGTTACAATCGAACTCAATACTCTTCGTTCTTTCATGATACACCGGATTTGCAACAATGTAGAGTGTGGCTTGATTATCACAATACAACGTTGTTGGCTCATGATGCTCAATTCCTAGTTCCTTAGTCAATCTTCTCAACCAAACTAGATCAGCTACAATAGATGACATACACGAGTATTCAGCCTTAGCTGATGACCGTGAGATTGTACTATGCTTCTTAGATTTCCAGTAAATGAGAGTCTCCTAGCTTAACACAATAGCCAATAACAGAACGCCTCGACATCAGGCAAGCAACCCAATCAGAATCACAAAACGTAACCAAGTTGGGCTTACTTTTGACTGAAAACAAAAATGCCTCTGGATTTCTTTCCCTGCTAATTCTTGAAGATATAACTGATTAAGATGAACACATTTGACGTATGCGTTAAGTAAAGAAGCCTTCCAATCAATCTTTGATACATCCGAATATCTTATAAAAGCTCATCAGAACGGTGCTCAACTTGCATATCATACGCAGATGAAGTAAGCTTTTGATTCTTTTCAAGAAGAGTAGAAACACTAAGTGCATTCCCCAAACTAGAATCTACAATAAGCTCCAAAGCATATTTTTGTTGACTTAGAACGACCCCTTCTGTTGTTCGTACAACCTCGATGCCCAAAAAATACTCGAGTTACCCCAAATCTTTCATCTTGAAATTCTTGTGAAAGATGTTTTTCAAATCTTCTATTATCCCACTATCATTGCCCGTGATTAAGAGATCATCCACGTAAATCAACATTATCACTAATTTTTCACCCTCTCGTTTCGTAAACAACGAGTAATAATGCAGGCTTTGCACATAACCATTGGTAGTAAGAGCTTTAGTCAACTTTAAGTTCCATTGGTGATATGCCTCCGTCAGACCATACAATGATTTGAGCAACCCGTATACTCGAGACTCCCCATGGTTGCGAAAACCATATGGTAGCGTCATATAAACCTCTTAATGAAGGTCTCATTGCAAGAAAGCGTTGAAGACATCCATATGATATAACTCACAACCAAACATAGCAGCCATGACAATAACAGTGCGAATAGTAACCTGTTTTACAACAGGTGAAAAAGTATCATGGAAGTTAACACCTTCACATTGACTATACCCTTTAGCAACTAACCACGCTTCAAACCTTTCAACCGAGCTATCAAAATTATATTTGATCCGATATACCCATTTTGCATCTAATGGGTCTTTTATCCAGGGGAAAATCAACCACTGTCCAAGTACCATTTGCCTCTAGAGCATGAATTTCATGTTGCATAGCCTCTACCCAGCGTTCATCACGAACTGGCTCATGGTAAGTTTTAGGTTTAACTAAAGATATTGAAGAAGCAATGAAAGCTTGTGTTTGTAAAGGTAAATGGGAAGAAGAAATACAATTTGAAAAAGAACGTGTACCTGTTTGCAGCGAAGTAGAAGAAGAGGATTGAGAAGGAAAAACAAAATTAGATAACTAGGAAGGCGGTTTAGTGACTCGGGTAGAACGTTGCAAAGGTGAGGAGCGAGATACAACTGGTTGACTTGATAACCGAGAAGATGAAGGACACGAATTAAGAATCAGACAGGCTGAACCAGTGTTATATTTTGAGCATTTGTAGTTTCAGGGTTACATGGAAACTCAAGCACAAATGAAGACTCATTTAAGGAAGACTCATCACGTGAATTATTTGGAGCATGCGACGCAACAACAGGGATATGCAAAAAATCACGATCAAGTTCATCAGGCAAGGTTGAAATAGGAAACAAAGGAGGATTTTTAACTGGAAAATGAAAAGGAATTATAGACTCATGAAACACCACATCATGATTAACAAAAGAAGATTTAGAACTCAAATTAAGAAGGACATAACCCTTCTACACCAACGAATACCCCATAAAAATCGAAGGAACATACCTAAAAGAAAAATTTATCATGATTGTTAGGGACTGTGGCATAACAAATGCACTCGAATACTCGAAGATGTGAAAGACTAGGCACCTGCCTATGAAGCATTTGAAACGGTGTTGTCCATTGAAGAACCCTGGTTGGCAACATATTTATTATGTAACAAGCAATTTGAATACACTCACCCCAGAATTTAGTTGGAACAAAAGATTGAAACTTAAGGGCACGAGCAACGTTAAGCAAATGCTGGTGTTTTTTATTAGCAACCCCGTTTTATTGGGGTGTATGGATACATGAACTTTGATGAACAACCTCTTGAGAAGAAAAGAAATCACTGCATTCATTACTAAAAAATTCCCAACCATTAACACTTCTCACAATTTTTATTTTACCAGAAAAATAGTTGTCAACATAGGCAAAAAATGTTTAAGGGTAACAAACGCATCACTTTTAAGCCTAAGTAAAAACACACATGTCATACGCGTATGATCATCGACAATAGTTAAAAAATACTTATGTCCACTATGCGTTGAAATACGATATGCTCCCCAGAGATCAATGTGAATAAGAGAAAAAAAAGTAGACTCATGAGAATCACTCACAGGAAATGGTAAACGAGTTTGTTTAGCAAGTGGACAAACACCACAACTTTTAACATGATCAACATTAGACAAATTGTTATTTAACTGAGACATTTTATTCAAAGTACTCAAAGAGGTGCGCCCAAGTCGTGCATGCCACAGTACACCATTATCGGAATTTAACAACGTAGAAGACAAGCAAAAATCTGTGCTGGAAACGGCAGGACAAACCGACGAGCTAGATGATGACTTTAAGATGTAAAGACCGTCGTGAGATCTACCAATCCCCTTCATCTCTCTCCACTGCAAAGGTCCCGTATAAGGCAAAAATGCGGATAAAAGACTAAGCAACGCTTAAGTTCTTTGATTAGTTGCGATACAGACAACAAATTGTAATGAAAATCTGGTACATGCAAAACATTGGTCAACGTTTGAGTAGGAGAAAAAGCATAAGTTCCTTTATGGGCTATCTGGGTGGTTTTACCATTTGGCAATTGAATGAACGAAGAGGAGTCACAAGCAACATAAGAACTCAACTGCTCAAGATCAAATGTCATACGATTCGTAGCACCAATATCTATAATCCAATCATGATGCAAATTAACAAAACGAATACCAGTCATATGTGCTGCAGCTTGCACAAGTGGATCCTTTCCCAACAACTCAAGAATTTGCTGATATTGTTCACGTGTAAAACTAGGAACCTTAGCAGGAATAGAATTTTCAGCCAAGGAAGAGGTTGATTCTCCTTCATTAGTCAACACAACAATGTTAGCAACAAATCCCTTACGCTTTTTAAACTTGTAATCAGCTAGATAACCAATCAACTTGTAGCATGTTTCCTTCTTATGCCCTTTGATATAAAAATAATAACCCACTCCATGGAAACGTTTCTTGACCTGAGTGCTAGAATAAAGTGCAGTAGGTTCTAGAATACTAGCTAACCTTCCTGTATTTTGACGTTGACCTTCCTCTTGAACAAACATAGAATATGCTTGATTTACATAAGGTAATGATTTTAACAACAATATATGACTATGCACCATAGAATAAGAATCATTCAAACCCATAAGAAAATGAAAAAGTTGTTGTTGATGAACATGTTTAGTATTCTGCCGAGAAACCTCACAATTGCATACAACGAAAGGGCCAATATCATCATATTCGTACAAGAGCAAACAAAAGCGGGTATAATAAACCGAAATAGAAGATGTACCTTGAGAATGAGAAACAATTTCCCTATGCAAAAAATAAACACATGAACAATCAATTTTGTCAAAGCGTTCTTAAAGATCTTCCCAAACATGCAATGCATTCGAAGCAAAGACTATCCCCGTAGAAAGATCTTGTAGCCGTGTTCAAAATCCACGAAAGGATAATAGCATTGCAACGCTCCCACTGTGCCAAAAGATTTGAAGAAAGACTTTCACAAGAACATGTTCCATCAATGAATCAAATTTTGTTTTTTGCTAGCAGGCAATGCACATAGATCTGCTCCATAGATTGTAAGTTTCCACGCCAGTTAGTTGATGAGAAACGAGCAACGTTCCTGGCGTATCCGAAGGATGAAGATAGAGAGGATGATTGTAGTCAATATGAGTCGTCTCCGGTTGAACCATGATTGTACAAAAACAAGAAAACCATATCGGAAAAAACAACAACTAAATCAACTTATCAACAACAAATTGACCGGAAACAACCGTCGGCGATGGCTCCGATACCATGTAAACATTTAGATAATAACATAAATGAAGAACATAAAGTAAGAGCTATATGAAAGAATATTGATTTTTTACTCTTCATTCTGTATTATGTACAGTCAACTAATATATTTATATACACTAATTAACCACTAAACTGCTGCTAACAAACTAACTCCCTAATTAATTTTCTAACTAGCCTCTCAACACAAGAAGTCGAGTTAAGACACAAGAAGTCGGGTTGAAGTTTTTAAGAGATGAGGTTTGGCGTGAGGCTTAATTCATTTATTTAATATTATCGTTTCAGGTTTAAAACTTTTATCCAATCCTATTAAAATTTGGGTGAACCAATGAAACCCTCAAACAAATTTAAAATTTAATTATTATAAGTTTAAATAATTTAAATTTTTATCATCAACTATTTAAATAATTCTAAATTAGATTATTTCTTCCCTATTCAAATCAGGTGATTCTATAATTAAAGTGAGTTAAGAGTTTAAATGATTAAATTTATATTGCTTTAATGAAAATTTTGATTCCAAATTAAAAAAAAAATAACTGATTCATTGTGTCCTAACAAGGGGATGATTTTATTTTATAATCAAATTCTTATTATATAGTTAACTCTCAAATCAGCCCAAGCACACAACCATTAGCGTGGGACTGTAATCAAATATGAACAGGGATGGGCACGAGACATGAACTCGATAGGTTTCGAGTTGGTCTGATTTGATTAAGTTATATTTTTTAAAATTGAGCTTGGGGTTAAATCGAATTGGATTCGGTTTTAGGATAAAAAAATCTGACCCGCTCCAAAAATAATATAATTATACTTTACATATTTAAATATAATTATAATAATATTCATTTTTATATTATTTTTCAATTAAGTCTTTAATTTATTGAACAAAATTAATAATTTTAAATGATTTTGGGTTGAGTTAAAGTCGAATTTTATCTCAAAAGTCAAATTAGATTTCGAGTCGGTTGAATTACTCTAAACTCGAGTTGAATCAGATTGCAAATAGAAAGTACAAATTTTTTGAATCGGATCAAATTGATCGAAAATCTGACCCATGTTTTTTGTTTTTGAAATATGATTATATGAAGGGAGTGTATAATGCTTTCTCTTGTTATGATTGTAATAGAAAGATGATTTTCAAGAATGTAAAGAATGACAAAGTTATATATGTTTGATATATATGATTAAAATATGAATTTATAATATTTTAATTGGGATTTTTAAATCTTTCATTCTAATTTACAAGTTAAACTGAAAACAAAAACGTCTTGGAACTTTTAGAATTTATTTAATCATTTTTTTCTACCTTATCTTTTATTGAACATAATATAAATTTTCCATAAATATCCGTGCATATATAAAACCATGTATTTACAAAGATAAAACTTGTAACGATAATTTGAGTAGACATATTTGGTTGGTTGACCAAATTATGTCTCTGTTTTCTCATATTTTCTCACGTTATGGGTTTTAAAATCACTAAAAGTACTTCTCTTCCTTCTCTTAGAATATCGTTTCCCCTCATCTCTAGGTATAATTAAGATTATATTTAGAATTTGTCAAAAAAAATGTATTGATAATCAGCGTAACACCCATCTCGTGTTAGTAGGATTGGGCTAAACAGAGAGCATTTTCGTCAACCCATTAGCCTTGTAGGAATGTTTGGTCCAAATAGGAGTTGGATTAGGCTTGGATTTAGCCTAATTATAGTTAAAAAGGGCATTTTTAATGGTGATCAAAGCTTAATGGACCAAGAAAGTAATTTACTTATTTTTTATTTTGAAAGGTTGCAATCTTTTAATTATAGTAAGGTCACACGACAAACTTCTTTTTTCTTGTCACATCCTTATTTAGGTGATAAATTTCATTTATTAATTTCGGGGATTAAATCGAATTTTGAATTAAATATTGAATAAAATTTGTAACTTAGGAATGACTCGAGGTCCTAGGCCATAATTTTCCCTTTTTCCAAGTGATGGGAGTTTAAAACTCCCACAGTTTTAGAGAATTCCAAATGTAGGAAATCCATTCTCTCCCCCCCACCTTTACTCTTTTGTTTTTCTCTCTTATCCAAGAAACTTGAAACGCCATTTCATTGCCGTTCGAGCATTGGTTCACGACACCGTCGGCATCATTGTGTTCCAGAAGTTTCGAGGAGTTGGTCGGTGTACTCAGAATCTGCATCGTCACCGGCATGAAGACGGGTGAGAAGGTTGGATTTTTTTCGTTCGTATTTTGGAATTTACATCGTTCTTTATCACAAAACAACATCGGTAAGTGACTTAAAATTTGATAGGGATGAATTCTATAAATTTATGTGGCCAACTGACCACCATGGGTCGTCGTACACGCCCTGCACGCCACCCTACGTGCGTATGCTTGTCTACAAGCTAGGGAGTTTGTTGAACCAGTTGAACCGATCTATTGAGCCGAGTCGAGCCATAAGCTGAGCCGAGCCAAGCTGTTGACTTCTATTAAACGCCATTGATCGGCGTAGACTGATCGTCGACTTTTACCTAGGCCACCCATCCTAAAGTTTTTCAACGTATTGAGTATGATTTTGGGGTCTATTTCACCAAATTCAACCATGTAAGCTTTTTTTAGTGTTTTATCTTCCGATTCGATCTGTTTGCCCTATTAAGTTTCGTTTCCGATGTAAATTCTTTTGCTATGTATCCGAGATATTTTGAGATGTTGAATTCAAGTTCAATGGAGATCAAATAAACTTTTAATGGTCGATCGATGTATCTAAAAGATCAAGGTAATATATTACTACTTTTTGCATGCTTTATGGAACACATTGATATTGGTCATTGCATGAAGGGATATTTTTAGTCAATTTTGTATATTTAATTATTGATGGGCTCGAATTGAATACAATATAAAGTTAATAAACTGAATAAGACTCGAATTACTCACATAAGAAATTAGAAGACCGATAAGAAATCTACTGATGCACTTATTAAATACTTGCTTTGTTTATAAAAATCCCGATAACCGATTTTAACCTCTGAGATACTGAAAGACTTAGAATTCTGATTCTTGAATAAATACCTAGAGACTAATTTACCTAAAGTAATGCAAATGATAGAATTAAATAGAATTACTAAAATACCATTGGGATGAAAAAGAGACATAGATTTCCCTTAATATTGGAAATGACCTAAGAAATCATTCTTGACTTGATAGAAATTCAGATTCACTAATTAAATGCCCGATCTATTTGAAAAACCCCATAAATTAGTTTCTACCTTTGGGATTTTAAATTATGATGTTTTCTTGATTTTTGAATGATCATTTAGGGACTAGATTACTGAATGTACGACACGTCACTAAAGTATTTAAAAGGATTATATTATCCTCGAGTACTAAAATAACTTAAAATAATGGCATGCCCTAGAAAAAAGCGAATGTCTTTGGATAATTTTGGAAACAATGATGAACCTAATTGTTGTATCACCTTTGAAGGTTATGGAGCATAACCCAAGCATGTCGGTCTTTCTTGAATACTGTTGCTATGGAGAACAAAATAAATACCATTGGAATACCTACTAATCTCCCCAAGATCCAATCAATGATGATTTTGAAGGTGATCAGTTCAACAATGCAGTCAATATTAGGAAGTGAAAAACCGTCTCAACCCGAATGATTAGTGAGTATCTTAGTGTTGGCTGTTTAATTTGATTTGACTTAGAATCCTGATAATTCGATATAAATCTTGAATAATGGAATCACCCTAGATATATATGAATTTTAAATAATTCTGATGTAAAGGTTCCTAAATACATTCCTGATGCACCAGAATCTTAAATGGTCCTAAAGTATACATCTCTGAATGTCTAATTAGTTCCTAAATAATTGAACCTTGATTCTAAAAATCTGATCAACTTGCAGAAGATCATGTGTCCCTTCTTGACGATTACTGTATGCCTTTGAAAAGAATTTGAATCATCTAGTGTGTTCCTTGTGTTATATATGATTGTTTTATTTGATCTGAAATATAAATGTTTTATCTTATTGATATCATGATTTCCTGATTTACTATTTTTGAACTATGTTTTCCCAATACATGCTCACTAGTTACATGTTCTTACTAGAAAATATAAATATGTATGACTTACGGAATCCAGATACTACTGTTTACTATCTGCAACTTTCTTACTAGGTACTTTCTGGGATGTATTATGGAGTTCTGAGATTTAGCTCTGATCAACTTGGTAATTCTTTATAGACCTAAGGTGGCCCTTGGGTAGGCCCCAAAGTACTCCATTGGGTAGGCTCTAAGGCCCCAAGGTACTCCCTTGACTAGGCCCTAAGGCCCCAAGGTACTACCTTAGGTTGACTCCTACGCCTAATGGGCCTAGGGTCTTTATGGATACGATTTTGGGGAACTTCATATCAGTGGTTCAGATGGAGGATATTACTATGATTTTTGAAATATGTTTTACTGAAATAAACTACTATTTTTGGTTTTGTTGGAACACACAAGACTCCCAACTCCATCTTCTAAATCCATCTCTTTGAATGTTTTCACCATATTGTAAGCTTCCCAACTGTTACCTGGAAACCATTTACTGGTTTTTTAACTCATCACCAGGACCAGTAAATTTCAGATTTATTAAGGAAGTTTCATGTTATACCATATATCTGTTTGCCCTTTAGCATCATTCGGTAGTTATGTATTACTGAGTTTTTTCAAAACTCACTATGTTACTTACCCTTTCAGGTTAAAAGAATCGATATTGTGCAGTTTTCTACATCAATAACGAGTGTTCCTTCATCTTCGCATACATAGTTCAATACAAATGAAATTAGGGGGCATGTAGGTCACATTTTGTTTATATATGAGAGTTAATAACTTGTTTTGATATTTATGTGTTATTGAATTCTATTTTAATGTCTGAACGATTTATGATTTTTTTTTAATTTATGTTTATCATGACGACTTTTTCACTTGGCGAGAATTTGAGAGTCGCGTGTTTGGTAGAAAATAAAATTGCTTGGAAAATGTTAGAGTTGTCATCGACCTTTGGGATTAGGTGGGTCGAAAACCCAATAAATCATTTTTTTAAATAAATTTGAATAAAATTAATTAAAAAGACTAGAGTGGTCTACATTTTAAGAAATTATGGGTCCGAGACTCATTTACACTCGGGGAAGGATTAAAACCATCGCAACGCCCAAAATCGGTACTGTCAATTATACTGTTGTCCCTATTATTAGAAATTTAAGGATTTGAATTTATAATCCTGTAATTCTCAAAAAAATTTAAAATTAATTTTAGATAAAAATATTATTATTTATTTATAATTAAAAATAGAGTGACTCCCAGTTGTGTTGTGTTAAGAGAATTATTTCTTATGTTTTAATCAGAATATTAGAAAATTATTCAGTTTCTAAGCAGTTTTTTTTTTAAAACAAACCTAAAAGATGTCTATTATTATTTCTAATTAATGAAGAAAATAACTCTCTATTTATGATAAGGAATTTATTTCTTATATTTTACTTGAAAAAATATTGGCATATTCTATTTTTTTAGAAAATTAGGAAAAATATTACACAATTTGTTTATTTTAATTAATGAATAAAGTAACTGTCTAGAATCATTTCTTATAAATTAATTAAAAATATTTAAAAGAATGTCGTTTGAGTTTTGATAAAAAAAACAAAACAAAAAACAAATAATAACCCCAACAAAAAACTAAGAATTACAAACTTAATTGAATTATTGACGAAAGAAGGAATTAACATTTATTTATTAATTAATGGGACCTAATTTAGTTTTATGTTACCACTTAAAAAAATTCATTTATTTACTAATATTAAAATTGAGGGTCTAGTTGTTTTAGGAGCACTCTTTTCAATATCAGAAAATAAACAAATACCTTTTAATTAATCCCAATCATGTGCTTTTAACAAGATTCTAAAATTTCTAGAAGAAACTAAACTTAAAGGTTTATTTCTAATCTATTTAGCCTAAATAACTAATTAAAGAGAACTTAAGCCCTAAGGCTCAAATTAAATCTTAATAAGTGACCAAGACTAAAGATCTTAAAATTGGAAGGCTCTAAGGTATAAATACACACATGAAAAAATAGAAAATTTGAAAATTAATACACACATTCAATAAATAAACACATTGATAAGCAAGTTAAAAGGAATCGGGGCCAAATCGAATTAAAACAAAAATTTAAAGTTCATGAATTACAATTTGATGATGACCAAAATAAAAAAAATAAATGTCATAGCCTCGAACCAAAACACGTTGATAATGGTGGTTTTATGAAGCAATTTTCCCAAAATTTATTTCTAAAATAAAACCCCCAAAATTTTAGGGTAAGGTTCATTTTCACCCAAAATTTTTTTTCATCCGCTCCAAGAACTCTCTCAACCAAAAAGCTTTCTCTCTCCCATGTTCATCCCATGTTCTTCTTTGTTCATTTTATATTCAACCTTGTTCATTCAAAACGCCTCCTTTGATCTAACACGAACACCCAAATACTTTCAAAACATGTTTCTTTAAGATCAAACGCCGAAAAACCTCAAGAATGCAAACTTGTTCATGCCATTTTTTTACACTTTGATCCGAAACAAACACCAAAATAAAATCCAAACTTGTTCTTCAAGATCTAAAATAAACAAACTTCTTCATCTTCTTAAATCAAAACCTAAGAACCCAAGAACATATCCCAACAAACCTAATGTTCTTCATCTACCCAAACTTAAATCTAAACCTTGGTTCATGAGAACCAAACCCAAGCTCCTCCCACATATGCTAACTGAAACTGAAAACCACCATGCTCCGACCGTCCACCGTAGGCCACTGACCACTACAATTGCCGAGCACCAATTGCCAACCACCCAAATCTAATGATCACCCTTTTACTCAAAATAAATAAAGGACCAAAGTAACAACCAAAGCTCACCTTCGATGCAACCCTACAAGCAAATCCTGAATTTACAGCGATACTCTGACGAGACTCCTACGAGGGTATATTCTTTACTTTTCACTTGTTTTTCCTCCTTTTCTTTAGTATAGTTGGTGCTTTTAATCTGTGTCGATTATGGTGTGATTAATGCTCATTTATACTAAAACAAATGGCTCTGGTTTGCTACTAATCCCGCTTAAAGTTTGTTACAGCTGATTCTTTCAACAAACTTCATTTTTTAGATGATAGAAGCTTTCTTCCTGCTTTGATGGTGACAAAGACGCACCGACGACGCGCTGACCAGACTCTGAGGACAAAATGGTGCTGACATGGCACTTTCTTTACCTTTGGATCTAGATTTAATCAATGATTCACACTAATTTGTGACTTTTTCACTTGTATTGCCAACTTGGCACCTTGAAAACATAAACTCTCATTCACCATGCATCTTCCCAAGGAATGAAAAGTCAAAATTCCCGCCAAAATCAAAGCATTGAGCGGAAAACAAGGGGGCAAAAATAGGGTTTTAAACATTTTATCACATATTGGGCTTGTATAATTTTGGGCTTTATTTTGAAAAACTTGATTTGTAAATTGTACTTGTATTTATTAATGGACTCTTTTTATCTAATATATTGGGCTACATATGATTTATTTATTTTGTAAAAATAGTGGGCCTATCTATTATTTATCTATTTAATACACTAATCATATTTGAAAATCCAAATATTAAGACATATCACATACCCAAAACTAATTATACCAACATTAGAACTAACATGTAACAAAATTAAAATAAAACCATATACTATATTAAAACTATACAATAATATAATATATATTTTAAAAAACATTAAAAATATACATTAAAAAAACTTTCACATTAAAATTATATATTATACACTATCATATTAAAGCTATATTATATTTTTAAAACTACTATATTATTTACAAAAACTATAAACTATATTTTTATTACAAAAAATATAATAATATTATTTATAGAACTATATGATAAAAATATATTTAATAATAGCCCATTAAAATGTCACCACCCGTATAAAGGGTGATGAATTCCGTCACTTTTTGCTCATTGCTGTGGAACGGGAATGAAGCAAAGTAAAAAAGCATCAATTTTATCTAGCCAACCACTATTAATCCCCAATTTCTTCTTCATATAAACCTTTCATACTCCAATAACCGTCAATCTTGAAATTTTAGCAAACCTCTATAAAACGTTTACCAATCTTCAACTGTCTTGGGCAAAATAAACAAGACTTCCCATATAAACCCAAAAAAATCAAGATAAGGTCGAACAATACCTTATGTATGAACTTCTCCTCCCTTCCTTTCTGAAAAGAACATACAAGTTTTCCTATATAAACCATCCATCTTCCACAAAGGCCATGTCTATATCAAACAAGTTCTCTCATATAAACCCATTCTTCTGCTAAAGTGATGATTCACCTCCTTCTGTGATGAAATCAAGCAAGAGACAACGCTGAATCACCTCATTCTATGATGAAATCAAGAGAAATAAAAATGTTGACCCACCTCCTTATATGATGGTATCGGATAAAGTTGATGTTGACCCACCTCCTTCTGTTATGGAGTCAAGCAAAATACTAACGCTGATCTAACTCCTTCTGTGATAGAATCAAACCCAAGAGGGGTGCTGATCTACCTCTTTCTGTGATAGAATCTAGTAAAATGACCATGTTGATCCACCTCCTTCTATGATGGACAAACAAAATATCAACGCTATCCCACCTCCTTCTATGATGAAGTCAAGCAAAATAGTGTCGATCCAACTCATTCTGTGATAGAATTGAACACAAGAGAAATGTTGTTCCACCTCCTTTTGTGATGAAAATGAGTAAAAGGTTGAAGCTGATCTATCTCCTACTATGATAGAATCAAACGCAACAAAGGTACTGATCTGCTTCAAACTGTGATAGAATCGAGCAAAATGACTATGCTGATCCAACCCCTTCTTCGATAAATGAGTGAAATCACCATATTGATCCACCTCCTTCTATGATGGAAAAATAAAGGATTACACTGATCTAACTACTATTGTGCTAGAAGAGCAAAATGAACATGTTGATCCACCTCCTTCTGTGATGAATGAACAAAAGGGTTCTGCTCTAACTTCTTCTGTGATATACGTAAGCACCGAAAGTTGATGTCGAAACCGGATTAACTCTCTTGTATGAACTTCTCTGACTTTGAACACATTCCTGCTAAAGGTAATGTTTCAAAGTCATTGAACTCCTTGTTGAACTCTAACTTCTGATGAGAATATCTTCTTAGAAATCTTGATATTCCTGCTAAAAATATGAAATGTTTGAATGATCATGCATGCTCCTATTTCAAAATGCCTAAATATGAATGCATGACGTTAATTATATCTCAGCAACAAATTTTTCCATCTTGGAGAATTGCACCACTTCATTAATTAATCTTTATCTCCATGATCTTTCAGGGTTTTAACTCAAGTCTTTAATTTCATGACTTTATCTCATATTCAGGATCAATCCCTTTTTATTCATTCCCTTCAGGTTCATTCCTCAATCGCTCTAAAGCTCCCTTCCGGGTTTTTACTTTAGATTCACTTTTCTCAAAGTGCCCTTTCGGGTTTTCACTTTGGTTTTTTCTGTTTCTGTTTCTTTTTATTTTTTTATAAAGTTTCTAAAGCTTTCGACAAATAGTAAAATCTCAATAAAACTTACTTCAGGGAGAACTGAAATGTCAACTTTTTGGACTTTACTTCAAATCTCAAGCTCTCAAATTTCTTTCTTTCTATAAGCTCAACAACCACTCTTTATCTATAAAAATGAGTGTCAAGATCATGAATATACTTCATATCCCCTTTTCTTAAAAGATTAGCTCAAAGTAATACCATGAAATCTTAGGTTTTTATGCGTGTACCATGTTAAATCACTCGTAAGATACTTAAAACAAAGAAAGGCTCAAAATAAAGAGAAAAAAATTTATTGATGAAAATTTGGAATTTTACAAAGTTATAAAAATCATAGAAAAGATAAAAATCAAGAAACACAGTACAAATGTCTCCAACCATTATTAGCACGAAAATTCCCGCACTAATCAACTCTTGAGTGCTGAGGTGAGCCTATGTATAGAAGATCTTAAATGTTGCCAAATGTATACATACATGAAGATTCTCCCAAAATATCATACTCTCGAGAAGGTTTAATTTCCAGATGCCTAACATCAAAATGCATTTGAGCCGGCCTTTCGGGTTTTCAACCCAAATCATTCATTTGGTTTCAATACACCCTTTATGGATTTTCATCTTCCTCATTTTATTTTTTATTTCTATTTTCTATTTTTCTTCAAGCGTAATATTTCTTGTTAGAATTTGAGTTTATTGGATTTCTCATCTCATCTTCATCCATTTCTGCCAGAATCAATGCTCCTTCAGGAAATGCCTTTTTGATAACATATGACCCTTCCCAATTAGGCATCCACTCCTTATAGAAGTATTTGTGAATTGGAAAGATCTTTTTAAGCACTAGATCTCCCTCTCAGAACTCTTTTGGATGAACCTTTTCACAATGACCTCGTATTATTCACTTTTAGTACATATGACCGTGACATATAGCTTTCAATCTATTTTCCTCAATAAGGTTTAACTGATTTTATCGATCCAAATCCCACTCAATCTCCTCTAAATATACCTCTTTCAATATTTGAATTGATGAAATCTCCATTTCAATAGGTAGTACTACCTCCATCCCGTAAACCAAGGAATACGATGTTGCCCTTATCGAAGTTCGCACTGAAGTACAATATGCAAACAAACCGAAGGGTAACTTCTCATGCCAATCTTTGTAAGTGTTAGTACTCTTTGAGATAATTTTCTTGATGTTATTGTTAGTCGCCTCTATTTCCCCATACATCATCGAATAAGATGTTACAGAATTATGGTTCCTTATCCTGAACTACACGTATAACTTTGTCATCATGTCATTGTTCAAATTAGTGGCATTGTATAAATTAATCCTCTCCGACAACCTATACCGACTAATTATCTCCTTCTTTATGAACTTGCAAGCTGTTGAATTCGTGATATTGTCATATGAAGCAACCTGTACTCACTTAGTGAAATAATCAATAGCCACCAGTATGAAGCGATGACCATTGGAAGCTTTTGGTGAAATTACTCTAATGACATCTATGCCCTACATAGAAAATGGCCACGATGCATTCATTACATTTAACGGTAATAGAGGTGCATGAATCCTATACACATAGATCTAACATTTTTGACATCTTCTTGTATACCCAATACAATCTGTTTCCATGGTGCACCAATAATACCCATATCTCATTATTTTTCTAGCCATAGATAGGTCATTCGTGTGTGTTACACATATCCCAATATGTACTTCCTTAACAATACTTCGTGCCTCTTGAGAGTCAACACATCTAAACAATACATGATACCTACCCCTTCGGTACAAAATTTCACCATTAAAGACATATATGGAAGCCATTCTTCTAATCGTCCTCTTATCAATTTCGAAAGCCTGTTGCAAATAAGTTTGATACTTAATGTATTTTAAAAATCATAATACTATTGGCGACCGTCTACCTCTTCTTTTAGACTATAAAAATGTGCCAGAGTTTTATACACTTTCATCAAGATTGGCATCATATCATCCCTTTTTGTGGTTTGAAACATTGCAACCAATGTAGCCAAGGCATCTGCCATTTGATTTTCCTATATGGGGAGATAAAAAAAGTGACTTCTTCAAATTCATTTACCAACTCAAGGATCAAATTTCGATATTCAACCAACTTGGAATTCTTTGTTTCCCATTCCACTTGCAACTGATACACCAATAACGAGGAATCTCTATATAATTTCAGCACTTTTATTTTTCTTTCTAAGGTTTCTTTGAAGCCCATGACATAGGCCTTATATTATGTCATATTATTTATGCAGAAAAACTCCAATTTACTTGTAAATGGATAGTAAGCATTCTCTGGTGAAATTAATATGGCCCTAATTCCTCGTCACACTGTATTGGACGCTTCATCAAAAAAAAACATCTTCCATGATTCAATGCTTTCAACATCTTCTTCCTGGATAGTGATACACAAAAGATCTTCTTCGGGAAAATTAAATTTTAGGGGCTCATAATCATATGAGGCACGACTTGCGAGGAAATATGATATAACACTTCATTTTATTACTCTCTGGCTCACATAAACAATGTCAAATTTTGACAACATTTGCCACCGATCCATTCTACCAGTTAACACTGTCGATTCTATCAAGAACTTCAAAGGATCCAATTTTTGAGATTAACCATGTGGTATGATACAATATATACTCCCTTAGCCTCCGGGTCATCCACACCAAAGAACAAAACAATATTTGAATTGGAGGGTACCTCAACTCATAATTAGTGAACTTTTTGCTCAAATAATAAATCGCTCTTTCTTTCTTTCGAGACTCATCATGTTGCCTCAACACACAACCCATTGAATTCTCAAACACTGACAAGTAGAGAATCAATGGTCTTCCAGGAACTGACTCCACTAAGATCAGAGCATTTGACAAATACTTCTTGATTATTTCTAAAGTTTCTTGGCACTCAGGATTCTAAAACCCAATATTATTATTCCGAAACAACTTGAAATCTAGATCACACTTAGTCAACTGAGAAATGAACCAAGAAATATAATTTAACCTTCCTAAGAAACTTCAAACTTCTTTTTGCGTATGAGGAGGTGGGAGATTTTTAATTGATTTTACTATATCTTGGTCGGTTTTAATTCTCTTTCTACTAACCACAAAGCCTAAAAGCTTGTCTGACATTCTCCAAAGTACATTTTGCAGTGTTGAGCCTCAACTATTACTTTCTTAACCTCTGGAACAATTTCCTTAAATTTGAAATATGTTCTTCTTCTGTTTGGGATTTGATGATCATATCATCCACGTACACCTCAATTTCCTTATGCATCATTTTGTGGAAAATGGTCACCATAGCACTCTGATATATTGCTCTAGCATTTTTTAGCCCAAATGGCATCACCTTGTAACAAAACGTTCCCCAAATGGCCATGAATGTTGTTTTCTCCATATCTTCTAGATTCATCTTGATTTGAATATACCTTGAGAAACCATCCATGAATAAGAACCATGAGTGTCCCGCAGTATTGTCCACAAATATATAAACATGGGGCAAAGGAAAATTATCTTTAGGACTTGCTTTATTCAGATATCTATAATCCATACACATGTACAATTTTCCACCTTTCTTTGGTACAGGGACTATATTAGCTACCCACTCAGGTATGGCTACCTAGAAGAATCCAACAATAATTTGTTTTCTCATTTCTTCCTTAATCTTCAATAACATTTATGGCCTCATTCTTGTAAGTTTTTGCTAAACTAGTTTGTACTCGGGCTTTATCGAAAGTTGATACATCACCATATTTGTATCCAACCCTGACATATCTTGATAAGACTAGGCGAAGATGTCCCTGAATTCATACAACAACTCTATCAAATCTTTCTTTGTCTTTGGTGACTTAGTAGTGTCAATCTTCACTTCTCTCTTATCTTCATCAGTCCTTAAATTAATAGTCTCAGTCAGAAACGTTCGTGCTATTAATATTGGAAAATCTATAAAAAAATATGTAACGAATATATACTTTGGAAGAGAAATGATACAAGCGTAATAAATATAATGATTGAATGATTGAAATACATGAAAAATTGATTGTAATTTGAGAAATTGAATGAAAACATCTTTTATCAAAAAAGAAATGAGTGAAATCAACATAGTTGCCCATACAAAAGATCCTTTAATGCTCGTGGGCATAAGCACAAGGGTTAGCTCTGAACATTACTCTGGTTACTACTATAAACTACATGGAGGTTCTCCGCAATCTAGTTGTTGAGCTTCTCTCTTGGGAAACATAGGCAAATTCTAGTTAAAAATCTTCTAGGCTTGTTATTTCCTCCAATTATGTTTATAAACAACCTTGCGATTGACTCATCAAACATCTCTTGATCTTTCAATTGTTCCCCCTTTCAGATTTTACTAACCAACTGCTCTTTAGTATCATACATTCCTTCAAAGACAAAAATACACTTCTTGTCAGGGTAAAATATCTGCTCTCAGGGAATATCTTCTCCTCTCAGTCAAGTTTTTCTTGCATCCAATTTCCTTTTGACATTGCTGAAAATTAGTTTTAAATCCAAGCCTAAAATAGTCCCTCTTCATTACAACAAGTTTGGGACGTAGAATTCCTTGCAGGTTCTTTTCGAAACTTTTCCATGTCTTTTCTCCTCTGCCGAGAGTCTCAGGTAAAGATATCTTTACGCAATTAGACAATCGAGGGCGAGGAAACTTGGCCAATTCAGCGATGAACGTTCACAAATTCGAAGGCCCTGAATGAGCATTCTCATTCATCTCAATATAAGGTGCGCCAGTGGTTAGTGAAGCGATAATGTCTTGCTCAGCTCCAATACTGATTAACTTCCCATCAATGACAAATTTTAATCTTTGATGCAACAATGAAGGAACTACCCCAGTGGAATAAATCCAAGGTCTCCCCAATAAATGGTCATATGTCAAATTTATATCCATCACGACTAGCTCCACATTGTAAATTGCAAGCCCAATCAATAACGGGACATCAATCTTCCCTATAACATCTCTATGAGTTCCATAAAAAACCTGGACGACATTTTGATAAGACTTTATGTGAGAATCATCTATTGACATTCTCTGCAAAGTTGCCAGAGGCATAACGTTAAGTGTCGAGCTGTTATCAATTAATAATCCATGTAACACATTCCCATTATAGTGATTAGTAATATTTAAGGCCTTTAAGGATCCCATTCCTTCTTTTGGGATCTCATCATCATTAAAAGTGATATAATTATCTGCAGCGATGTGCCCCACTATACTATCAAGCTTGTTCACATATATATATCCACGGGCACAAACGTTTGATTGATCATTTTTAATAAAGTATTTCGGTGCACCTCTAAATTCATTAGCAAGTCTAATATGGATATTTTTTCATGTTGTTTGTACAACTGCTTGATGATACTGTACTCACTGTATTTTAGAAATTTCAAAAACTGTTGAGCCCGAGCTTCAGTCACCGTTTCATTAATCTTTGACGGAGGTTCCTTCTCAAAAATATTTTGAGGTGGTGGTACGTTGGGCTTACATTTCACCATTTCAACATCAATCAATTTTTCAGGGAAAAAATAGCATCTTCCACTTCTCGTGAAATGTCCTACTTCAATTATCATTTTCATTGGGGCTTTTCCTTTCTCATTTGGTTTGACATTCAGTTCTTCCAACAATGTAGGTTCTTCAACTTCTCTCGATACATAAATATTAGTGGTATAGCTCCAAGGGACTTTACGAGTATCCTTGAAAGGAAATGGTATTGGAGTGTTGACTATTGCTTTAGGAGTTATTGGTCTGGACTAGCTGTCTTTGGTCTCATAGTGATCACAACATGTTTCCTTACTCCATACTCGGATGTACATACGTCCACTTATTTCATATGCTCAACCATCTCAAAGAAATCAATCTCCTTGTTATCCATCATTGATTGGATAAAACTTCTAAACTCGAGACAGTGTTGAATCTCGTGCCTTGCCTCCTAGTGAGACTAAAAAAAATTCATTTTCAATGCGATTACAACTTATAGCCTTACTAATCAGCCCAACCTCAGTTACTGCTTGAAAACCCAACTCAACGGAGATTTAATTTCAAACAAGCATGTTTTCAATCTCTTTCCATTCTCCTTATGGATGGCATTCACTCCTTGAACCCCATGATTTGGAAATGGAATTTTTGCCACAATTGGGGTAGAGTTGAAGGCAAAACAACTTTTGATCGAATACCCCATAACACCAATGTGGTACTCACAATGAACGTTCACAGCATACCATCGAGGATAAGGTGGCTGAAGTGGTTTGATTTGATAAAGGCGCACCAAGTCCGTCTTTAGAAGCGCGACGTAAATCTCAGAATATGGTGTTGGTACTGATGTGAATTTCACTCTTTTAGATTCTCTCCTCTGTCCTTGGCACTTATTCTTTTTAGAATCAAACTCCGCTGTAGCATCCCTCGGCTGATTAATCATTATATTCTTAGCATAACCCTTATTGTAAGTACTCGTAATGTTCATTTCATTCTCCTTTTTTTAATGTTCTTTTCTCATCCCCGTCTATTTTTATACTTTTTGATGGCAGCCTCTATTAATTCTCTGGAATTACCATGTCAACAAAACTTTTGGAAGAATTCCCCAACATGCGATCCAAGAAAGAGCCTTTTAGAGTATGAAGGAATAAAACTGTAGTTTCCTTGTCCATTAAAGGTGGTTGGACTTGGGAAGCCATATCACGACCTTTGGAGTACTGGCGAAAAGTCTCATTAAGCTTCTTTTCCATGTTCATCAGACCCACTCGATCATGAATCATATCGGTAACATGTTTGTATTGCTCAAGAAACACCCTGGATAAATCCTTCCACGATCTAATGTTGATACAACTCAGCTATGCGTACCATCTGGCTGTAGAACTAGTGAGACTACCTTGGAAATAGTGGATAAATAACTTTTAATCCTTCAGAAGCCACGACCATTTTTATATAATACATGGTTAGATGAGTAGATGGACAACCAGTACCGTCATACTTTTTGAATTCAGGAGCCTAAAAGTTGTAGGGAAAAATCAGATCTGGTATAAAACTCAATTCACGAGCATACATGCCATATTCCTCAGTTTATTCTATTGCCTTCACTTTTTACTTCAGTTTCTTGTAATGATCCTCGTATTACTTAGTTAACTCAGTCTTGGACTTATCAACTTCATTTAGCTCGTTAAAATATGGAATTTCATCTTCATGGAATTCAAAGCTTTCATTCAATTGAACAAGATGTTTTGCAAATACTCCAACAAGATTTATTTAAATTCCCCCTCCGGTTAACACTTTTTCGGGTTGTTCCTTCATATGAGATGAAGACATTCCGTGCTCAGCCATTTTCGTTCCCCTTTCAGGACCCTTCTCCCTAGGGTCAACGATACACATCATAGCAGTAATTTAGCTTACGATATCTTGTTGAGCTTTAGCCATTTTCTCTTTCAGATTATTTTTTATATCTTGTAGGCGATCCTCTAAATTCTTTTGAGCCTTCTCCATATCTTCCATTCTTTTTTCCATTGTTTCCTTGACTTTACTTCGGGTATTATATGAATGTGATGAGTTTGGAGCTAGTATAATCCCGAGTAATGATCTTCATTAAAAGTTTTAATGTGTTAATGTATGTAAAAATGCAAAAAATGCAATAACATAAATGCGAATAAATATATAAAATGCATGAATGTAAAGGTATTGATCCAAAAAGTTCAATTATCATAGAATACTTCAATTCGAAAAGTAAGGTTTAAGTACAAGATGATCAAACTCTAAAAGTATGGCATGGCTCTCTTGCTCAAATCCAAGATCTCTTCAACTAATGCGAGGAACATTTGACTGCCTTCCAAGATCGGGTCAAAGTGTGAACCGACTACTTTAGCCCTAATGGCCAACTCTCCCAGATATTAATCTACTTCACTCATTTTTATCAGCGCCTCATAAACTAGATGACTTCTCCCTGCAATCCGATCCTCATATGTGTCGACCACATTCTGCCACCATTATTTTTTACTGAACTTCGTGGTCTAAGTCAGTCACTTGCTCCTGGAAAATCCGTAATTATTCTTCAAAATCATCACACCGACTCTGCAATGAGTCAACCAACTCACTGAGATACCCATTCCTTCTTTGGGTATTATCATGGAATAGGGACTGCTCTAACTATGTAACATATCGGAGGAACACAACATTTTTTGCTTGATACTGAGCCCTATGCTCCTCACCCTGGGTCTTCTCTTCTCGCAACTTTCGCTCTAAGCCTGTAACCTGATCAGTCCGATTGCAGTACCTTTGGATCCAGTCTTGAGTGATCTCTTGCTGGTCCTCAAGCACGATCTCCCTATGCCTTTTTTCCAGCTTCCATCTTTTCCTCTAGATCTCAAGTTGCTCGAGCCTTCTAATAGAAATATCTAGTTCGGTGAGCAAGTGATTTAACTCAGCCTCAAAGTTGGCCATTGAAATAACACTGTTGGCCTCTATCTTAACCACCTTACTTTTTTTTCTTATTTCAGATCCCTCTTTGGGCCTTGAATCTGACGATCATCCTATTTAGCCTGAATTATTGCTCGTCTCTTTTCATTCTCCAAATATTTGATCTTCCTTTGCTGACACTCGTTCTCAGCCACTAAGTGTTAGACTCGCTGTTTCTTTGCAGTTAGCTCTTAAGTCCACTATGCAGTGGTTTTACTAGACCTGGGCACTCTACTATTCTTCTGGAGATTTTGGTAAAATTTCTTTAGTTCCTTCAACTCTACTTCGATTGAGTCTTTACTTTCCTTCACCATTTGGAATTGAGCAGTGTGGAATTCAACCTTAAGGCCATTCAAATACTCGTTGTTCCTTAATTTCTGTAGTTCACCAACCAGAGAGACTTTTTGGCTTCAAATTCATTTTTAAGAATCTCAGTATGGGATGGAATCACCCGAATTACTTCTTCCATTGAGACAACCTCATTCTGTGTGGAATTCAACCTTAAGGCCATTCAAATACTCGTTGTTCCTTAATTTCTGTATTCACCAACCAGAGAGACTTTTTGGCTTCAAATTCATTTTTAAGAATCTCAGTATGGGATGGAATCACCCGAATTACTTCTTCCATTGAGACAACCTCATTCTGATCTAGGAGGGGGATGTTTTCATTCTTTCGGGTATGCCTCCAATTAACATAATCAGGGGTTATCATGTCTTTGGCCGGCTCAACCTGAGTGCAGAAAATATCTTTCCAAGTCTCAGATACTTCTTTAAGGCCTTTCTTATAGTTGTCACCAGAAAAAACTACCTCGGATGTATGATGTCCCATAGTAACCGGGATATACTGTCGTCCACCAAACTGTCGAGAAACCAATATTGGTGCGTAGCCAATACTACCCAGAGGTCGAGCAAAATTACCCAGTTTATTTTTCCACATCTGTATAAAAAAATCTCTTCAAGTTTTCCAGAGGGCCTGCTATACTATATATTATTCTCTGATATTTTTGAATACCCTTATCCAATCATCTTATGATATTTCTTCAAAAAGTTGGGCACACCCTAAGAAGCAACTTCCACTTTTTTTCGACATAATTTTAGGGAAAGAAATGTCACATCAAGTATGGTTGGAGTTGGATTTGTTCCTCTTGGAAGTTGCTCGAATAACTTGACTACCGCGGACTCCATGTAATCCAGAGCTTTTGGGAAAATCACCAAACTGTAAATCTTTAAGGCCAAAACAACCAAACAAACTCTCTTTCACATTTTTACCTAACTTGAGTGGATACCCTGTCTTCATGAACTCCAACAATTTTGGACAATTTTGGTTTGAACGACTGAGTCTTGAGGGATTTGACATAAACTTTGGCCTCTCAAACCTTCTCCATACGCATCAAAGCGGTGTACTCTTAAATGGTAGGAACCATGTCCTCCCCATTACAAGTGTAGCAGACATACCTCGGATTCCAGAATTGAATCAATGTTCTCAACAAATCGTCGCTCACCTCTACAAACAGCAGGTAAGTGATATCTCTGTAACATTGATAAAATTTTTGCTTCAAGTCTGGTCCCAAATTTTGCCAAATCTCTTGGAGATCGGAGATGTCATTTCCGTGTAGGGGAACAAAAGCGTAACAAGGCATAACCGGAACATAACCAGTAGGCGTATTTCCCTTATGGCTTTGCAAATCCTCTTACAACTGATGTATTTCAGAGATATGGGTCATTTAACTTGTTTTCTTTGTTTCCATTTTCTTCAAGTTTTCTAAAACTGATTGTTGACCACATATCAAATACCAATGTTTAAATGATGATACGATGGAGAAGATAAATATAAAACCAAGAAAATAAACAAACAAGTCAGTAGGTTAAAATAAACAATAATAATAACAATAGTAATAACAATAAGTCATAGTCCTCATGATATCTAGTTCGTATGCAAAATTCAAAAATAAAATTAAAAAGAAAGAGAGAAATGATATCTCCTTCGTGTGCTCATTTAGGTACTTAGGGAAATTTCGGTAGAGTTTTGTATTGGGTGGATCTATGGGTTTATTATATGATGGATTTTGGCTCTAAAGGATTCAGGTACTCAAATCTTCCTTGTTGCCACCTCCTTGGGCTAGTCAGACCTTCGATCCTCACCCATTACAGGTTTGCGGATCAAGTTTAATTTCGAGGAGATATATTTCCCTATGCCTGACGCGAGGAATAAATTTCCACGAAGACATAGATACTCTAGACCTCGAAGGCTGGTCGGTAGGTCTAACATGGAGAATAAATTCTCACGAAGACGTCGCTTTCACCCCCCACATAATAAAGGATAGTTTGGGTATAAAGCTCATGTCATGAAATGTACGTGAGGTGTGAGGACTCAAACCTTTAAATGAAAAAACCAAAGAAGATAATCAAATAAATCACACAATATCGGAAGAAATATAATATCTGAAAATCACTCAAATCAAACACTAGTACAACTATTTAAAAATACATAAAAAAAGATAAGAGAAAATTAAAAGTTAATAAAAAATAAAATTAAATCAATTCTTAAATTTTAATTAAGGACAAAGTATAATTGTTTTTTTATGGCTAAACTCACTAAGAAACTAGATATTCTGGGTTCAATCGCTAACATAGTCACCAAGCTATCATGAAGACTTTTTCGCTCGATGAGAATTTAAGAGTCACGTGTTTGATGGAAAATAAAATGCTTGGAAAAGATTAGAGTCGCCATTGACCTTTAGGATTAGGTAGGTCAAAACCCAAGAAATCATCCTTTTAAATAATTTTAATAAAATTTATTTAAAAAAACACAAGTAGTTTAAGTTTTGAGAGATTTTTGGTCCGAGATTCAATTACGCTTAGGGAAGGATTAGCTTCCCATCACGCCCAAAATCGGTATCGTCAATTATATTGTTTTCCCTATTATTAGAAATTTTAAGAATTTGAATTTATAATTTCATATTTCTCAAAATATTTTAAAAAGAATTTTAGAGAAAAATATTATTATTATTTTTAATTAAAAAGAAAGTAACTCCCTAGTTGTGTTAAGAGAATTATTTATTGTGTTTTAATCAGAATATTAGAAAATTATTTAGTTTCTAAGTATTTTTTTAAAAATATATATATATAAATGGTCTATTATTATTTCTAATTAATGAAGAAAATAACTCCCTTGTTATGTTAAGGAAATTATATATTATGTTTTAATTGAAGTAATATTGACATGTTCTATTTTTTTAGAAAATTAGGAAAAATATGACATAATTTGTTTATTTTTAATCATCGAAGAAAGTTACTTTGTAGTTATGTTTAGGTAATCATTTCTTATGATTTAATTAAATTTGTTTTAAAAGAATGTCATTTGATTTTTGATAAAAAAAAGCAAACAAATAATGACACCAACAAAAAACTAAGAATTAAAAACTTAATCGAATTATTGACGAAAGAAGGAAATAACATTTATTTATTAATTAATGGGACCTAATTTAATTTTAAGTGACAACTTGAAAATTATTTATTTATTTACTAATATTAAAATTGAGCGTCCAATTGTTTTAGGAGCACTCTTTTCAATATCAAAAAAAATAAACAAATACCTTTTAATTAATCTCAATTATGTGCTTTTAACGAGTTTCTAAAATTTTTATAAGAAACTAAACTTAAAGGTTTATTTCTAATCTATTTAAGCCTAAATAACTAATTAAAAAGAACTTAAGCCATAATGCTAAAATTAAATCCTAATAAGTGACCAAGACTAAAGATCTTAAAATTTGAAGGCTCTAATGTATAATTACACACATGATTAAAATAGAAAAATTGAAAATTAATACACACATTCAATAAATAAACACATTGTTAAGCAAATTAAAAGGAATCGAGACTGTATCGAATTAAAACGAAAACTTAAAGCTCATGAATTACAATTTGATGGTAACCAAAATAAAAGAAATGAAATGCCACAAACTCAAACCAAATCACGCTGATAATGGTGGTTTTATGAAGCAATTTCCCTAAAATTTCTTTCTAATATAAAAGCCCAAAATTTTAAGACAAGGTTCATTTTCACCCCCAAAAAATTCCCATCCCCTCCAAAAACTCTCTCAACCGAAAATCTCTCTCTCTCTCTCTCTCCCATGTTCATCCCATGTTCTTCTTTGTTCATCATATATTCAACCTTGTTCATCCAAAAAACCTCATTTGATCCAACACAAACACCTAAATACTTTCAAAAGCATGTTTCTTTAAGATCAAACACCCAAAAACATTAATAATGTAAACTTGTTCATCCCATTTTTTACACTTTGATCCGAAACAAACACCTAAATAAAATCCAAACGTGTTCTTCAAGATCTAAATTAACAAACTTCTTCATCTTCTTAAATCAAAACCCAAGAACCAAGAACATATCCCAACAAACCTAATTTCTTACTGGAAAATTAAATATGTCTGACTTACGGAATCCTGATACTACTGTTTACTATATGAAATTGTCTTACTTGGTACTTTCTAGGATGTATTATGGAGTTCTGAGGTTCATCTCTGATCAAGTTGGTAATTCCTTACAGACCTAAGGTGACCATTGGGTAGGCTTTTCGGCCCCAAAGTACTACCTTGGGTAGAAACTAAGGCCCCAAGGTACTCCCTTTGGTAGGCTCTACGGCCCCAAGGTACTCCCTTAGGTTGAATCCTACGCCCAATGGTCCTAGGGTCCTTATGGATGCAGTTCTAGGGAATTGCATATCATTGTTCAGATGGAGGGTATTAGTGTGATTTTCAAAATATGTTTTACTGAAATAAACTACTATTTTTGGTTTTGTTGGAACACTAGACTCCTCAACTCCATCTTTTGAATCTGTCTCTTTGAATGTTTTCTCCAGATTGTATGCTTCTCGAATATTACCTGGAAACCATTTACTGGATTTTCTAACTCGTCACTAGGACCTGTAAATTTCATATTTATTAAGGAAGTTTCATGCTATACCATATATTCGTTTGTCCTCTAGCATTATTCAGTAGTTTTTTATTACCAAGTTTTCCCAAAGCTCACTATGTTATTTACACTTTCAGGTTAAAGGAATCGATCTTGTGTAATTGTCGACATCAATAACCAGAGTTCCTTCATCGTCTCTTATATAGTACAATACAAATGTAATTAGGGGGCATATATGTCATGTTTTTTCTATATATGAGAGTTAGTAACTTGTTTTGATATTTATGTGTTATTGAATTCTATTTTAATGTCTGAACGATTTCTATTTTTTTTGTATTTATGTTTATCATCGACCTTTGGGATTAGGTAGGTCGAAAACCCAAGAAATCGTCCTTTTAAATAATTTTAATTAAATTATTTAAAAATACACGAGTGGTCTGTATTTTGAGAGATTATGGGAATGGGCTCCACTCGGGGAAGGATTAGCACCCTCGCTACGCCCAAAATCGGTACTATCAATTATATTGTTATCCCTATTATTAGAAATTTAAGAATTTGAATTTATAATCCCATAATTTTCAACATATTTTAAAAAGAATTTTAGATAAAAATATTATTATTATTTATTTCTAATTAAAAATAAAGTAACTCCCTAGTTGTGTTAAGAGAATTATTTCTTGTTTTTAATGAGAATATTAGAAAATTATTTAGTTTCTAAGTAATATTTTTAAAACAAATATAAAATGTCTATTATTATTTCTATTTAATGAAGAAAATAACTCCCTAGTTATGTTAAGGAAATTATTATGTTTTAATTTAAATAATATTGGCACATTTTATTTTTTAGAAAATTAGGAAAAATATTACACAATTTGTTTATTTTTAATTAATGAATAAAGAAACTGTCTAGAATCATTTCTTATAAATTAATTAAAAAATATTTAAAAGAATGTCATTTGCGTTTTGATAAAAAAAACCAAAAAAACAAATAATAACCCCAACAAAAAACTAAGAATTATAAACTTAATTGAATTATTGACGAAAGAAGGAATTAACATTTATTTATTAATTAATGGGACCTAATTTAGTTTTAAGTTACCACTTAACAAATATTTATTTACTAATATTAAAATTGAGCGTCTAGCTTTTTTAGGAGCACTCTTTTCAATATCAGGAAAAAAAACAAATACATTTTAATTAATCCCAATCATGTGCTTTTAACAAGATTCTAAAATTTCTAGAAGAAACTAAACTTAAAGGTTTATTTCTAATCTATTTAGCATAAATAACTAATTAAAAATAACATAAGCCCTAAGGCTCATATTAAATCTTAATAAGTGACTAAGACTAAAGATATTAAAATCGGAAGGCTTTAAGGTATAATTACAAACATGAAAAAAATTGAAAAAATTGAAAATTAATACACACATTCAATAAATAAACACATTGATAAGCAAATTAAAAGGAATCGAGACTAAATCGAATTAAAACAAAATTTTAAAGCTTGTGAATTACAATTTTTTTGAAACATGTTTTATAACGATTTGATATAAAAATTAAGGAAAAATTGTTTTGGACTTGATTGAATTTTTCAAATTTTTCAAAAATAATTCAAAGTCCATTAAATTAGAATTTGAGCACAAAACAACTTTTCTGGGTACGTAGTACCAATACTGTTCTTACAGTATCGATACAACATGAACATTATCGATATTGTTCATGTGGTACCGATACTAGAGATAAGAGAAGTATCAGTACTCTCTAGGTAGTTTTGATACTATCAATTGTTTTCCAAATTGCTAAAATTCTAGAATGTGAAATAGGTACCGTTACTCAAAGGGGTATCGATACTACTTTACACAATAGTATCAAAACCATGAAGCATAGTATCGATATTGGTCAAGACCAATGGTCTTTACCCATACTCATTAAAGGAGTACCGATACTCCCTATCCTGAGCATTTTTATTTTACAGAAAATTAATCTCCAACGGCTCCAAAAACATCCCCAATGGCTAGAAATAACCACAAACTTATTCCAAGATATAAAAACATGTTGAAGACACTTGAAAAAGGTTGGAACAACTATCCAAGCAATCAAACACAAGAGAAGAGCTTTTCATTCTTATTTTCCTTTCTCTTGTGAATATTAGTGTTTTAGTCAGCTTAACTTTTGTAAACACATTCCTTTGAGAGGTTTTCTTGTTTACATATTTTATTCCTTTTTTAAAGGGTATTGGTTATAGCTCAACCTTTGAAAAGCTAGGGAGTTGTAAAAGTTATCTTGTTACCCTGGAAAAAGAAAGAACAAATTAGTTAATTTGTTAGAAAATCCTAAGTGAGGAGCCTAGGTAGCGGATGCAGACTTGGTTGAGAAGTCGAACCACTATAAATCCTTGTGAAAATTGTTTTATCTTTATACTCTTTACTCCTTATACTCAAAAAGCCAATTCACCCCCTCTTGGCAAATCATTCAGTTTATCAATTGGAGATTCATTGAAATCCCATCAATTGGTATTAAAGCTTGATTCATTAGAAGGTCTAACAACCTTGAGATGATCCTTGAATAAGTTATACCAATTCCCGACGCAACCAAGAAGATGGATTCGACCTTCGGCTCTTACTACATTGAAGACTCTAAACCGGTCAATAAGCCACCTTATTTTAATGGTGAAAATTATGCCTATTGGAAGAATATGAATATTCTCTTAATTCAAGCCAACAATCTAGGAGCATGGAACATAATTATTAAAGGATACTCAATTCCAACCGATGAGATGGATGATTGGAGTAACGGAGAGAAGAAAAAGATCCAACTCAATGCAAAGGTTATGCACATTCCACTTTGTACATTAGGCCCGAATGAATATGGAAGAGTCTCCTCTTGTTCTAATGCCAAGGATATTTGGGACAAACACCAAGTCACTCATAAAGGAACCAATGAAGTAAGGGAAACTAAAATTAGTCATCTTAATCAAAGCTATGAGAATTTCCAAATGAACTTGAATGAGGATATTAAAGCTATGACGGATAGATTTTCTGTGATTTTCAACGGTCTCAAGGGATTTGGAGAACTTATCCCTTATGAGGAGCTTGTGAGGAAGATGATTTATTATCTTCCAAAGTCTTAGCAATCGAAGAAGACGACGATCATCAAAGCTAAGAACCTAAAGTCTTTTACTCTTGATGAGCTTATTGGTTCTCTTCTCACTCATGAGTTAATGGTAAAAGAACAAGAAGATGAAGAAAAGAAAAATAACAAGAAGAAGGAGGTAGACATTTCCTTCAAATCCACCAATGAGAGTAATCAAGACTCAAGTGAAGAGATGGACGATGATGAAGAATAAGAGATGGCCAAGCTCTTCAAAAGATTCAAGAGATTAATGACTTATAAGGAAGTGAAGCATGAATCAAGGAAAAAGAAGGGTCCCTCAGTGTTCTTAGAATGTCAAAGAACACGACATGTCAAGTATGATTGTCCCCTCTTAAAAATGATGGGATCAAGTAAGAATAAGGCATTTGTGGCTGCTTGGAGTGATGAAGATGACTCCAATTATGAAGATGAAGTGACCAATCTATGCCTCATGGCCATCGAAGAAGATTTAATGGTAACTTCTAGCTCTAGTGAATTAAATTCTTATTCTTTTAACGAGTTACAAGTTGCATATGATGAATTATATTTGGAATTTGAGACCATGAATTCCAAATATAAGAAATTTATTTCAAAATTCAAAGTTGAAAAAGATTTTCTCTTGAAAGCTAAATTCAATTTTGAAAAGCAAAATGAAACTTTGAAAAATGATTTTCAGCTTTCAAAAACCAAAATGAAGATTTGGAAAAAGAAAATCTTGAATTGAAAGTTAAGCTTGAATGCTTAACAAAAGAAAAAGAAATTATTACTAAACAAATTATCTATGTTAAAATGGTAAAATGATCACATTGCCATTTTCATGGTTATATGAAACATACTTATCATATAAAGTAAGGGAAACATTTTAAAATTAGACAAGTATGGGTTCCTAAGGGAACAAGGGGCATTGAAACTAATGTCCAAAGATCCAAAGCAATTTGGGTACCGAAATCCAAATAAATGTCTCTTGTAGCCACACTTGAAAAGGAATGAGTAACCTCTAAGCTTAATGTTTTTGTTTTGTTTAATTGGTTGCCTATTTGTTGTATGCATGCATATGTTTTGATTTTAAATGATTTTATGCTTTTTATCTCATGTATGTTAAAAAGAATTGTGATGAACATTTTCTAAAGTTTTAATGATTTTTTCATAATTTTTAGTTCATCATAATGACTTTTGGTTAAAATTGGTTTTAATGTTTTGTTTTTACAAAATTTAATTTTTGAACTTAATTTAAATGTTTATGCATGTAATTTTTTGCAAATGATATCTCTCTAACAATTTATATCAATTTTTCAAATGCATAACATTTTTAGATAGCTTTATGCACATGCACTTAAATACAACAATTGCTATGCATAAAATATATTAGAGTTAGATATATCGAATTTCATGTGTTAATAACATGTTTGTCCATCTTTGTTGAAATTCAATGTCTTTTAAGTGTCAAGCTTTTAAAGTCAAATTTTTGTTTTGGAATGCTTCTATTGAGGGGGAGTTTTGATTTTTCAAATGATTTTATGTTAAAATTTACCACTTCTCTCCATTGTTATTTTTGAACTTTAAAGTTGAAATATTTTTTATATAACAAAAACGGGGAGAAGTATGAGTTTGAAAAATTCAATTTCAAGAATAAAGAGGTGGAGCTTTAATATTTTCCAAATATTTATTTTTTCATTAAATTTTTTAGTAAGGGGGAGTTTTGCCAAAATAATTTTTCCAATGTTTTGTTATATCAAATAGGAGGAGATAGTTGAAACATGTTTTATAATATTTTGATAAAACAAATTAAGAAAAATATTTTTGGACTTGATTGAATTTGTTCAAAGTTTTAAAAAATAATTCAAAGTCAATTAAACTAGAATTTTAGCACAAATCAGTTTTTCTGGGTACGTAATACCGATACTATTCTTACGGAATCGATACTACATGAACAATACCGATATTGTTCATGTGGTACCGATACAAGAGGTAAGAGAAGTATCAATACTCTCTAGGTAGTATCGATACTACCAATTATTTTCCAAATTGCTAAATTTCCAGAATACAAAATAGGTATTGATACTCAAAGGGGTATCGACACTACTTTACATAGTGCTATCGATACCATGAAGCATAGTATCGATATTGGTCAAGCTCAACGGTCTTTAACGGCTAGTTTATTTAAATATTACAAAGGTAGTACCGGTACTCATTAAAGGAGTTCTGATACTCCATGTCCTGGCAGTTTTATTTATAGAAAATTAATCCCCAACGACTCAAAACATCCCCAACGGCTAAAAAGAACCACAAACTCATTCCAATATATAAAAACAAGCTGAGGACACTTGAATAAGTTTGGAACACCTATCCAAGCAATCAAACACAAGATAAGAGCATTTCATTCTTATTTTCCTTTCTCTTATAAATATTAGTGTTTTAGTGAGCTTAACTTTTGTAAACATCTTCCTTTAAGAGGTTTTATTGTTTATATATTTTATTCCTTTTGTAAAGAGAATTGGTTCTAGCTCAACCTTTGAAAAGCTAGGGAGTTGTAAAGGTTATCTCTTTATCCTGGAAAAAGAAATAACAAATTAATAAATTTATAGAAAATTCTAAGTGTGGAGCTTAGATAGTGGATATAGACTTGGTTGAGAAGCTGAAACACTATAAATCCTTGTGCAAATTGTTTTATCTTTATATTCCTTACTCCATATACTCAAAAAGCCAATTCACCATCTCTTGGCAAATAATTTGGTTGATCAATTTAAGCATCATCCAAATCCCAATAATTGGTATCAGAGCTTGATTCATTAGAAAGGTCTAATAACCTTGAGACGATCCTTGAAGAAGTTCTACTAATTTCCAACGCAACCGAAAAGATGGCTTCGACCTCCGGCTCTTACTACATCGAAGACTCTCAACCGGTCAACAAGCCACCTTATTTCAATGGAGCAAAGTATGCCTATTAGAAGAATAGGATGATGCACTTCCTTCAAGCCAACAATCTTGGAGCTTGGAACTTAATTATTAAAGTACACTCCATTCCAACCGATGAGATGGGTGATTGGAGTGATTGAGAGAAGAATTTCTAGCTTAATACAAAAGCTATACACATTATATTTTGTGCATTAGGCTCGGATGAATATGTAAGAGTCTCCTCTTGTTCTAATGCTAAGGATATTTGAGAAAAGCTCCAAGACACTAATGAATGAACCATTGATGTGAGGGAAATCAAAATTAGTTTTCTCAATCATAGCTATGAGAATTTCCAGATGAACCTGAATGAAGATATCAAATCTATGACGAATAGATTTTCCATGATTGTCAACAGTCTCAAGGGATTTGGAGAAGTTATCCCTTATAAGAAGCTTATGAGGAAGATGATTTATTCTCTTCCAAAGACTTGGCAATTGAAGAAGACGACGGTCATCAAAGCTAAGAACCTAAAGTCTCTTACTCTTGATGAGCTTATTGGTTATCTTTTCACTCATGAGTTGATGGTAAAGAAAGAAGAAGATGAACAGAAGAAAAACAAGAAAAAGAAGGAGGTATACATTACCTTCAAATCTACCAATGAGAATAATCAAGACTTAAGTGAAGAGGTGGATGATGATGGTGAAGAAGAGATGGTCAATCTCTTCAAAAGATTTAAGAGATTTATGACTTCTAAGGAAGTGAAGCATTAATCAAGGAAAAAGAATGGTCCCTCGGTTTGTTTCGAATGTCAAAGAATAGGGCATGCCAAGTATGATTGTCCCCTCTTAAAAAAGAAGGGATCAAGTAAGAAGAAGGCATTTGTGGCTCTTGGAGTGATGAAGATGACTCTATTGATGAAGCTGAAGTAGCCAATCTATGCCTCATGGCCATCGAAAAAGATTCAATGGTAACTTCTAGCTCTAGTGATCAAATTCTCCTTCTTCTAATGAGTTACAAGTTTCCTATGATGAATTGTATTTGGAATTTGAGACCATGAATTCCAAATATAAGAATTGTTTTCAAAATTCAAAGTTGAAAATGATATTCTCTTGAAAGCTAAATTGGATTTTATAAAGCAAAATGAAACTTTGAAAAATTATTTTGAGCTTTCAAAAACCAAAATTGAAGATTTGGAAAAAGAAAATCTTGAATTGAAAGTTAAGCTTGAATGCTTAACAAAAATAATTATATAAAAATAATTCATTTATGTTAAAAATGGCAAAATGCTCACATTGCCATTTTCATGGTCATATGGAACATACTTGTCCTATAAAGAAAGGAAAATGCTTTAAAATTAGACAAGTATGGGGTTCTAAGGGAACAAGGGTGTTGAAACTAACGTCCAAAGATCCAAAGCAATTTGGATACCGAAATCCAAATAAATATCTCTTGTAGCCACACTTGAAAAGGAATGGGTAACCTTTAAGCTTAATGTTTTTGTTTTGATTAATTGGTTGCCTATTTGTTGTATGCATTCATGAGTTTTGATTTTAAATGATTTTATTTTTTCTATCTCATGTATGTTAAAAAGAATTGTGATGAAAATTTTCTAAAGTTTTAATGATTTTTCATAATTTTTAGTTCATCGTAATGAATTTTGGTCAAAATTGGTTTTAATGTTTTGTTTTTACAAATTTTAATTTTTGTCCTTAATTTAAATTTTAATGCATGTAATTTATTGTAAATGATATCTCTATAATAATTGATATCAATTTTTCAAATGCATAACATTTTTAGATAGTTTTATGCACATGTACTTAAATACAACAATTGGTATTGCATAAAGTATATTAGACTTGGATATATTGAATTTCATTTGTTATTAACATGTTTGTTCATCTTTATTGAAATTCAATGTCTTTTAAGTTTCAAGCTTTTAAAGTTAAATTTTTGTTTTGGAATGCTTTTATGGAAGGGGAGCTTTGAATTTTCAAATGATTTTATGCTAAAATTTACAACTTCTCTCAATTGCTATTTTTGAACTTTAAAGTTGAATTATTTTTTATATAACAAAAAGAGGGAGAAGTATAAGTTTGAAAAATTCAATTTCCAGAATGAAAAAGGGGGAGCTTTAATATTTTCCATATATTTCTCTTTTTCATTAAAAAATTTATTAAGGGGGAGTTTTGTCAACAATAATTTTCCAATGTTATGCTATATCAAAAAGGGGGAGATTGTTGAAACATGTTTTATAATTTTTTGATATAACAAATTAAGGAAAAATGTTTTTGGACTTGACTGAATTTGTTCAAAGTTCTCAAAAATAATTCAAAGTCCATTATACTAGAATTTGAGCACAAAACAGTTTTTCTAGGTACGTAGTACTGATACTGTTCTTACGGAATCGATACTACATGAACAGTACCAATATTGTTCATGTGGTACAGATACCAGAGGTAAGAGAAGTATCGATACTCTCTAGGTAGTATCGATACTACCAGTTGTTTTTTCAAATTGCTCAAATTCCAGAATGCAAAATAGGTATCGATATTCAAAGGGGTACCGATACTACTTTACACAATGGTATCGACACCATGAAGCATAATATCGACATTGGTCAACCCCAACGGTATTTAACGACTATTTTATTTAAATATTAAAAAGGTAGCGATGCTCATTAAATAAGTATTGATACTCCCTGTCCTGAGTAGTTTTATTTTACAAAGAATTAAACCCCAACGGCTCCAAAACATTCCCAATGGCTAGAAACGGCCACAAATGCATTTCAATATATAAAAACAAGTTGAAGACACTTGAAGAAGGTTGGAACACCTATCTAAGCAATCAAACAGAAGATAAGAGCTTTTCAGTCTAATTTTCCTTCCTTTAAGAGGTTTTCTTGTTTACATCTTTTATTCCTTTTATAAAAGGGATTAGTTCTAGCTCAGCCTTTGAAAAGCTAGGGAGTTGTAAAGGTTATCTCTTTATCCTAAAAAAGATTTATCTTTATACTTCTTACTCTCTATACTCAAAGCCAATTTATCTCCTCTTGGCAAATCATTTGGTTCATCAATTTGAGCTTCATTGAAATCCCAACAAATTTGATGGTGACCAAAATAAAAGAAATGAAATGCCACAACCTCCAACCAAAACACGCAGATAATGGTGGTTTTATGAAGCAATTTCCCCAAAATTTCTTTCTATTATAAAAGCCCAAAATTTTAGGAAAAGGTTCAGTTTCACCAAAAAATTCTCCTCTACTCTAA
Source organism: Hibiscus syriacus (assembly GCF_006381635.1). NCBI lineage: Eukaryota > Viridiplantae > Streptophyta > Magnoliopsida > Malvales > Malvaceae > Hibiscus > Hibiscus syriacus. The sequence continues at coordinate 2,809,505 of NW_024062641.1, read as the reverse complement.
AAACTCTCTCAACCGAAAATCTTTCTCTCCCATGTTCTTCTTTGTTCATCCTATGTTCAACATTGCTCATCCAAAAAGACTCGTTTGATCCAACACAAACACCCAAATACTTTCAAAACATGTGTTTCTTTAAGATCAAACACCCAAAAACCTAATGTAAACTTGTTCATCCCATTTCTTACACTTTGATCCGAAACAAACACCAAAATAAAATCCAAAGTTGTTCTTCAAGATCTAAAATAAACAAACTTCTTCATCTTCCTAAATCAAAATCTGAGAACCCAAGAACATATCCCAACAAACCTAATGTTCTTCATCTACCCAAACTTAAATCTAAACTGTGATTCAAGAGAACCAAATACAAGCTCCTCCCACCTAGGATAACCGAAATTGAAAACCAAATGCTCCGACCATCCACCATTAGCCACCAACCACTACGACTGCCGACCACCAATCGCTAGCCACCCAAATCTAACGACCGCCCCTTTACTCAAAATAAATAAAGGAACAAAGAAAAAAACAAAGTTCACCTTCGATGCAAGCCTTCAAGCAAATCCCGAACTTTCGGTGATACTCCGATGAGACTCTGACGAGGGTATATTCTTTATTTTTCACTTGTTTTTCCTCCTTTTCTTGAGTTTAGTTGATGATTTTAATCTCTGACGATTATGGTGTGATTAGTGCTCATTTATACTAAAAAATGGCTATGGTTTGCTACTAATCCCACTCAAAGTTTGTTAAAATGAATTATTTCAACAATCTTCAATTTTGAGATTCTAGAAGCTTTCTTCATACTTTAATATTTTTACAATTTTTATGATTTTTTTCGATTTGAAATGATGAAAATCGGTGACCAGTGCTTGGAGGACAGTGGCGCGTGAACTACATGCGCTGGTGGTGACAACGACGCTCTGGCTACACGCCGACGAGACTCCGGTGACACTCTAGTGCTGACGTGGCACTTTCTTTGCCCTTGGATCTAGATTTAATCGATGGTCCACACTATTTTATGGTTTTTTCACTTGAAAACACAAACTCTCATTCAATGCATCAAATAAATGAAGGGGCCCCATAATGCATCTTTCCAAGGCATGAAAAATCAAAAAATTCCCCTCAAAACCAAAGCAATGGGCGCCAAACAAGGGGCAAAAATAGGGATTCCAACATTTTATCACATATTGGGCTTGTATATTTTTGGGCTTTTTTGGAAAAAAAAATGATTTGTAAATTAGACTTGTATTTATAAATGGACTATACTTATCTAATATATTGGGCTACACATCATTTATTTATTTTGTAAAAATAATTGGCCTATCTATTATTTATTTAATGCACTAATCATATTTGAAAATCCAAATATTAAGACCATGTCATATACCCAAAACTATTTATACCAACATTAGAACTACCATGTAACAAAATTAAAATAAAACCATATACTATATTAAAACTATACTAATATAATATATATTTAAAAAAATTTAAAATATACATTAAAAAAACTTTCACATAAAAACTATATATTATACAGAATCATATTAAACTATATTATATTTTTAAAACTACTATATTATTTACAAAAACTATAAACTATATTTTATTAGAAAAACTATACTAATATTATTTATAGAACTATACTATAAAACTATATTTAATAATAACCCACTAAAACGTCACCACCCAGATAAAATGGGTGGTGAAAATATGTTGACATGGTTTTATGATTTTAAATTGTGTTTGGTAAATTTTTAATCTTCCTTGATTTTTAATGTGGGTCACTTCGGTGTCCCTAATGTAACACCTCAGATCGGATCGGTTCACCTGTATCAGTCTGGGGGTGTTACATTTATTCCCACATCTTTTTCATTTTCTTCTTCCTCCAACTCCATCATTCTCCTTAGAAACTTGAGAAAAAGGTTGAAGCTTTGTTGGTCTACAATCCTAGTTCAATTTTGCTAAGGTAAGGAATGAAATCTCCTCATCATAAGCTTCCTTTTAAGCCCACAATATGAAGGTTTGGCCATGGAAACCATAAATGGGGTTCAATGGGGTTTTAGAAAACAATAAATTTTTAGTTTGGTTTTTTTTTATAGATTTAGGCTATAGGAAGTGTTCTTAACTTCGATTAAAGTTCCTAAATGAGTTAGTAACTCATTTTCCTTGTCTAGGATTAGCGAAAGTGGTTGGAGATAGGGATGGCAAAGGAGCGGGGTTGGTGTAGATACCTGTTCCCCCATCCCTATATACACCTAATATATTTGTATTCACCACCTACTCTCCACCCACGATAGATAAAATTATTAAATCCACACCTTCCCAGGCGGGTATATTCTCAAATCCACCCCCACATCCACTACCCAATTAATTACCCACCACCCATCTCATACCCGTCTGTATCTGTCCATACCCACCTAACAACAACCTCACAGATTATATAATACGGTTTTCAATTCTAAATTTTTTTTATACTTTAACATTTGGTTAAATTATAAGTCATTTCCTATAAAATCTCAATATTTATAGAATAATCTTTAAAATTATACCTAAATTCAAAATGGTCCAAAATTTATATGGCTGGTAGTTAGTGGGCGAGCGGATGTGGGGCGGGTGAATGCAAGGTGGGTGGATACAGGGCAGGTAAGGTCTCAAACCCATCACCTACCCACTACCCACAGTGGGTATGACTTTTTACATCTACGACCGTCCACTACCCACTAAACTTATACCCATCCCGCCCTAAATTGGAGCGGGTACAATGCAAAATCCACAAAATTATACATGTCTGTCATCCTTAGTTGGAGAAATCTCAAAGACCAAAGGCAAAAAGAAGTTAGTTCTTGGTTGAGTGAGAATATTTTTTTCAGTAAACTAGTAACAAGGTAACATATTTCTAACTTCTCTATACCCCTTGTAAGTCATTAGATGTTCTTAATTAGCTTGCATGAGTTCATGAAGCTTATGAACACATTCATGGTAGATTTCAATTATGATGTCATTTAACATGAAAATTGGCCTTTTATAAATCATTTAATCATACAAAAGACTTAAATAACATTTAAGGCCCTTAAAGGGCAAATGGGTAGAGTTGGGTGTCATCTCCATGCTCAAAATAAGGTATTTCTGGGTTTGAGTATCAGTACTAGATGAACAATACCTATACTATTATTGAGATAGCTTAAAACAAGGGGTTTTTTGGCTAGTGGTATTGATACCATGTTCATAGGGTATCGATACTATTCGTTCGGTATCGATACAAAAGGGTAAGGTATAAATACAATCTTTAGATGTAAAATTCTAGTAGTCATTTTTGGTATCAGTACTCATGGGAGTATCGATACCATGTGAAGCAGCGGTATCGATACCCTATGTAAGGGTATCGATACTGAGATTATTTCCAAAACATCAAACCTAATTTTGGTATCGATACTCAGGATGGTATCGATACCCTAGTACAAAAGTGTTGAGACTCTAGTTAAGAGTATCGATACTATCAAGTTTTCTTAGATTCCAATAACCAGCTTTAATATCGGTACCAAGTTGAGTATCGATACTCAAAGGTCAATATAAATACTAAAAGGCTTAGTATTAGCACCCTCATATTGAATTTGGTAAGAAACTCAATTTGATCGAGGGGTTTGGAAATGGGTCTAATAACATTAGACTTCACTAATAAAACTACAAGTGAGAACAGTTAATGAATGGAGATACAACTAGGAATGATATGAGGTAAGAAGACATAAAACTAGCCATTGTGTGACGCTCGTGAAATAATCAATATACACGGTTTACTTTAACAGTATGATGATTGTCTTATATGGCTAAAATATTTGAATATATCTCAACTAGTGCCAAAGCACTTTAGTCGCTGGCCGGGCATAGATGCCACATGTTCTCACAAGGAGTAGGTCAGCCAGGTGTAAGTTTCTGATGCAAAAATTTCAGATCTCACCCTAGGTATGCTAGAGGGGTGTGTGTCTCGAAATACGCAAATCCTTCAACCACACCATGACGCCTACCTCAATATGTGTGTTTAGTATACTTTTATGTTTATGTATTTGCTTGCTAGCATGACCATGTAGTGGACGCATGTAGTATAGTTTAGTTATTAGTGTGGTATTGAGCTTGTAAGCTCAGTGTTCGGAATTTTTTTTCCGTAAGGAGATTCTGAGGAGGAGCGTCGAGGAGTTTATCGCACAACTAAAATTCTAGACTTTTCAGAGCAGCAACAGAGTACCTCTTGAGTCATTTATTAGAAGACATGTACTATTCATAGACCTTTATTTATTCTATTCGTAACTCTATTTTGAAAATATTTGAATTGTATTATTTTAGAACCTATTTGAGAGCTCATAGTCTGTAAGCTTAAAAACTCATTCTTTTACTTTATGGTTTTAATGATGGTATTTAAATATTAATTTCCATGTGTTTTAAAAAAAATTGGGTTAGCCACTTCGGTCATGTCATGTAATACTCCGGTCGGGCGACCTTCGGGTCGTATAGTATTAAGGTGTTACAATATAACTGTAAAAATATTTGAATTATTTAGCTGATCATATTATTTAAAAGTAAAGTGCACAAATGGTCTCTCATCTATAGGTTACTATTTTGTTGAGTCTCTCGACTATTAGAAGTTATAAAATGGTCTCCTAATTATAGGGTTTTATTTTATTGAGTCTTGTAACTATTAAAAGTTACAAAATGGTCACTAAACTATAGGGTACTATTTTTTTGACTCCCCCAACTATAATACATTGTTTTATTGAGTCTCCTCACTATTAAAAGCTGCAAAATGATCATCTGACTAATCATATAAACTATGCAACTCAAATAGATCATCCATTATAGCTCATTATGTCATATATGATTTTATCATATCACATACAACAGGTTAATGTCCAGCTTAGATGTATGCCAATTTTTCAACAAAAAGGATGAGCTAGTTTGAAACATATTAACAGTCGGGTGACCATCTTTTTTGTTACTTTTAATAGTCCAGAGACTCAATAAAGTAGCACATTATAATTGGGGGATCATTTGTGTACTTCACCCATTATTTAATGTGAACCAATTTGCTTTCTTTGACGCTAACATGCATGATGCATTTAACCTTTGAAAAAATTAACTTAACAAACGTTGGATTACAAAATAAGTAAAGGATATGCTAAATACTATCAATCAAGACTTTATTTCAAAACACTGGCCTATGAAAGAAACATAAGAAAATATTTGAACAATTTCATCATATTTTCTCCTTTCCTGTAAAACGCAGTCCCACTTTTAAATGGCTTTTAAGTTTTATAGATTATTTGATAAAAAGAAGTTAATAGATTGAAGGAATATGTTAGACGTAGGCAGCCTAGCTAATTAAGATAGTTATTGCAATAAATTAACGATCAAAACACAATGTGAAAGAAGCTCCTTAAAGGGTACAAACTATAAATTAAAAAGTGAAAGAGTTAATATTGTTAATGGATCAAGTTTGGTCCGTCTTGTAAGCTTGTAAATTAAACAAGATGACCAAATTTGTTCCATTGAAACCAAAGCTAGCACTTATTATTCTCCTAGCCGACTTAACGGCAAATATGATGATCAGTATATTTTCCTCATGATAATATATAGGTCCCAAGATCTTTAACATTTCCCTTGTCGCTTCCAAAGACAGCCGTTCTCAAGTTCATCCGGTGAAGTTATTCGGTGGTGGTGGCCAAATACCGCCGCCACTGTCGCTAGTCACAGAAGACATGCACGAAAATGGCACTAGACATAGACCTCGACTTCTGAGATCTCGCTGTGCTTCTTCTTCCTCCATCGGCGAGGCCTAAAACAATTTTCAGCATTGAAGTTATACTAGTAATAGGAATTATTTGAATTTCCATAAAATTAAATGAAGAAAAAGGTTATATTTTCCATTGGCAAATGTAGATAGGTTTTGCTTACCCCTTGTTTGGATCTGGATGTTTTATTGGGAGATGACTTCATATACGGAACGCTTAATGTCTGCCAAACACAGGAACTTTAATCATTCAATGATATATACATACATGAAGTAAGGACTGAGCTCTAAACTAAAGGGAGACAGTTTGTCTGCTGAAAAGAACTGAAGAAACTCCGAAATCTGATCAAAATCAAAAACAAAAATTCCCATGGGATGGTATGGTTAAAGGCTATCTACTACCCTACAGATACAGCACTATACGTTGTAATAGTTGTTCGGTGGGATGAATAAAATAATGAAGGACCTCAACTTGGACTTGGTATACTTAAGAGGAGAGAAGCGTATAATTATACAACCCTATAAAGAACCCTAATATTTTAGGGTAAACTTCTAGAGAGGATAGCAAGTTGGGGGCTTGCAGTCCCACATAGTGGCTGTTTCCGATGGGCAACAAATTGAGGTGGAATTAATAATTTAAGAATGTGTCAGAGAATAGTTAATAGTAAAATATAATAATGTAAGAAATCACAAAATTCAAGGAGAATGTTTTCGGAAGGTGATACTGATGGGTACCTCGATTTGATTTTGAAGGAATTTGATGTATCCAATAGCCTCCATTAGTACGGACGCTGTATCTGTCTGTAATATTCTCCCCACCAGCACCGCATGCAAAAATAACCTCGTCATTTTCCATTAATCACCCACTAATCAAATCAAAAACCTTAAACTAATACTATTACTACTAAATAAATAAATCTCTCTCTCACTCTCTTCTCTCTTCTCTTTTTTCTTCTTTTTATCAGCATAGCAGCTACTGGTAGTTGTTTATCATTGTGTTTCTTTCCTCTTTTACCTTGCCAAAAGGAGCAACCAATTGATGTAGAGCTGCAATTCTGTCTCCCAGTTTCTCTTTCCTAACCTGTTACATGTTGATGCAAAACCAAACATAATACTTAAGGTCGGAATATATGTAAATTAACAATCAATAATGTCAAGTTTAAGATTTTTGGTCACCTTAAAGGGAGGGCAGGAGGCGCTTGACTCCAAACGAGATTTTTTGTCTGCTGATGCTGTTGCCTTTGCTTCCGGTAAAATGCTGGGTCTCTTTGCCTCGGTTATTTCAGTGGGGAAGGGTGGTGATATCTTTCATGGAGTGCAAAGAGTAAAGATCAGTTAAATGATCATCCAAAAAGAAATGAAACAAAAGAAAATAAAGACATAAAGTTCTGCTGTAGATATAAGCATGCATCGATTAAAGCTGAAGAGTGCCCCCTATATTTTTCTTTTAACGAGTATAGTTTTGAACATGATAATATTCCTATATGAATAAAGGTTTTCAACTTTTCAATCTCTTTTTTCCCTTAGGATCTTTGAAGAAAGTGCTTCACTAATTAATCGTAGTCTACTTATTATTCGTGTTAATTAGTTGAGTACTAAATTGTATTATAGATATGCCGATATTCTAATCAGAATTCCATGATTTAGTTCAATGCATGAAGTAAAAAAACATGCAGTGTTATATTTTAAGCTTCAGACTTCAGAGCCATGACAGTGCAGTGTAGTATTAAGAATTACAATAATGTTTTGTACTTGGGGGATGGTTTGTAGTAGAAATGAATGCTGCTACAAGAAAGAATAGGAAGGACTTACTTTACTAGGGAAATAAGCTGCGGGCCTTTGATTTGACTGCAGCAAATTATGGTGGTGATGGAGACCAAAAGAAGGGCTGATCTCTTTGTATAAACCAAGATTATCATGATGATCTTCTGAAGGATAGCTAAATCTACTGCTTCTGCTAAATCTGGCAGGATTTAAGAGATCCAAGGCCTCCAAATTCATGTCAAAGGAGCTCGGGATATTCGGGGGAGAAGAAGCTTGGTTCAAACTTGAAATATTTATACTAGGATAAATCTGGCTGAAACTCCCTCTACTTGGTGAAAAACTACTCCTAGGGATAAAACAATTCTGGATACTTGAATAAAATACTGGTTCGGCAGAAAATATCGGGAAACCAGAAGACATTGTCTTGAGCAATAGTTTCTCGCTGAGATCATTCAAATCCCTTTGCTCGTTATTCTTCAAGTAGTTTGCTTGAGGCAGCCGAAGAAAATATCCGACGCTTGAGGAACTGTCGCTTAGGATATCAGTAAATCTCGTGGTGAAGCTCCCATCGCTGTTAGCCCAGTCTTGGATCATGGAACTGTTTTGAGGAGATGTTAACATGTCATTTTTCTGCCTTGAGTGCAATATATCCCCATTATAATTTGGATTGTTCCTAAAAAAACGGAGTCTACATTGAATAAGTATCTAAAATAGTGTACTCGGTGAACCAACAAGTTCTAGGAATCCAAAACCAATGCAAGAAAAAGAAAATATTCTCCGGGAAAAAAAAACTGATAAATAAGTAAATTTGAACTACATAATTGTGATTGATGCACATCAAATCAGAAAAGAAAAAAGGACGATAGATTTCGGAGTTAAAGTAAAATTCATAGTAGCCTGTGAAGCATGAAGAGACAAATATATATGTAGAAAGCTTCATGAGAGAGAAAGGGTAACTTACAAAGTAATACTCGGGGTAGTTGGGGTCCAAGAATGGGTGCTTGAAACTCCATAACAGGGAGAGATAGGTAAAGAAGAAGATAACCCAACAAGCTGGTCTTGAAGCTGGTGCTGGTGATGGGGATTTTCAGATTCCATAATGATAAATTTAAAAGGAACAAAAGAAAAAGGCTTGAAAAACCCAAGATTGAGTAATTAAAATTTTGCTACACTGCTAGTTTCTAGGAATCTCTCACTCTAATCAAAGAAAACAGTTCAGGTGACAACAACCGCATATACACGTCCCTTGTGATTCTAGCTAAGCAACTTTTCCCAGTTTTATTTTTTCCCTCTTTACTCTTTCAACTTTCCATCTTAAAGTAGTCTTTAAAAGGAAGAAAGAAAGAAATAAAGAAAGAGAGAGGAGCTTCAACAATCCCTTCTCCCTCCTCCCTTTAATTAATTATTTTTCTTTTCATCCACACTTTTTTGCAGCTATCCCTCGATACACGATTTTGCTTAAAAAAAACTCACTTTGTTTTTTTAAAGAAAGAAAAAGAAGAAAAGCTCACTGCAATTAGAGGGAGATGATTGATACTTCCTCAAGGCCATGATTAAGATCCCTGCCTTCCATCCCAAGACTTTCAACAAAGGTCTGAGAAGAGAAATGATAACAGCCATGCTCTCTCTTAAGATATACATCTCTCATCTCCACATGTTCAAAGCCCTATATATATATATATATATATTGCTTGTATAGTTATCTTCTATTTATAAAATCAGGAATACAGTGAACAAATATCATAATTTCTTCCCACAAACATTCTCCTGTGGAATATGATATAACCTTTTAAATTCTTCATCGGTGACATGATTGAGACACCTTAACTTATTTTTCTTTTGCTTCTCTTTGTGCTGTGATTGGTCATCCCAAAAAGTACTTAGCTTGCCCCATAAAATATTACTTCGTACAAAGTCCACAATATATATAAAAATCTTTATATATATGTTTTGTCTGAACTTAATAGTCTTATTTAATCATTAACTATATACAACATATGTCGGCTATAATAAAAAAAATCTTTAGAATTTGAAACATGAAGTTATGTAGTGAACTTTGGTCTATCCGATGCAGGTGGGATACCACCTTTTTACACTGCCATTAATGGGTTTTTGTGTGGATGGAGGAGGTGTTGTTCAGATAGATATGTCCTTTGTGATGATCAGACCAAGCCGTATACAATATAGAAACAGCTATGATTTTAGTGAAGACTAGCGAGAGACTGGGAATTTCCCAAGTGAGAGGGGCCTCCCCCTTCCCACGACTAAAATATTTTGGCAGTCACATTATTATATAGGGCATTGGTGATTAAAAGATGAGAGAGTCATAATATTCTTACCATTTCATTATGCATATATTGAAAACATGAAAATTGGCAATCCTTTTCCTTCCTTTTTAATGCTCCGTCTCTTATAGCCTGCCGTTTTCATTAATTTCTCCTCTTGCCCCTTCCCTGCTATAATTTACAGTTTTCATCCCCCCAATTTCTTTGTGTTGTGTGTAACTGTGTATATTATTTGGTTATATTTCAACTAAATTAATATTTAATAGTGTGTAAGTTTTTTTTCAAGTTGATATATTTCGTATAAGTACAATAACAATCAGTCCAATACTACAAGTATAAACACAATTATATAAGCCATCTAAGAAATATAATCAAAAGTAACATAGCACAAGAAGACATATTGTTGGTTTATCTAGATCTACGCACAATCAAAAGTAATCACTGTAGTACAATCAAACCGAATTGGATTAATTGATTTTTTTGAATTTATACACAATCAAATGTAATTATTGTAGTATAGTCAGATTGAACCGGATCAATATAGATCTTAATCTAAATTAAAATAATCTCGATAATAACCTAAACAAAATGATGAGATAAAAACTCATATATAAGAAAGACTCTAAAAATATTGTTAGGAGGACCCAAAATTAAACTATAAACTTTTGGAGAATCAAAATGTATTTTTTTATTATATTAATTTAAAATTTTATTATTTTAAATATTTAAAAACAAATAAAGTGATTTTAGGGTTAAAATCACTTCATGTCTCCTTTGCATTCGCCCTTTTTTACATGCGCGTAAATTTACGAATCATGAGTGAAAATTTATATTTAAAGAATCTTAAAATTTATCATTTTTCATTAATTGATTAGTACGAACCATGAACTCAAGTTCATGTTTTATACACTTTATTTTTTTTATAAATTATTTGCATTGAATGTTATTCACGTTAATATTATTATGAAACTACTTTGGAAAGAAATATAATCATTTCTTTTTTGTCATTATATGTAGTTTTTTAGGGGAGGTCAAAAGAATAAGAAATTGAACGTGAATGGAATAAGTTTCCCTTGATGTGTTATCATCATGATCACTTATATTAACCCAATAAAGAAGCATTAATTTGTTATTATTCCATGCTCCAACATATGTAACTAGAATAGAGTTTGGATACTCGTTTGCTTTTAAGTTTTTTTCTCCTAATTTTCTCTCGTTGGTACGTTGTTCATCACTTTTTTTATATTTATTTATTGTTGATGGCATCAACTTTGATGTTGATTATCGACCGCTAGAATTCTTTATTATCATTTTATTTTATTTATTTTAAATAAGTATTTCCATATGACACGTTTTCATTTATCTTTATGACACATTTTCTTCTATATTTTCGTATGTTTTTCGATAGTTTGGTCGTTGTTTTCACTTACCTTTTTTTCTAAGGGTTGATTTGATATCACCATGATTGATCAAGATGTCACTTATTTGTTATATTGTTGATCATTTTTGCTTTGGACCCTTGGATTAGATTTGAATACATGTTATGCGTTCGTTGATAGCTTTTCATGCCACTTGAGTCTGATATGCGATTTGTCAGTGGTCTTTTAGTAGCTTGATTTCCTTTTGTGGTTCATTTATTGATGCGATCAGATCTGTTTGTATATATATTTTTTTGAGCTTCTTGGTTAGGTTTTAATCTTTCCTTGTATGGTCCTTATGTGATCCCAAGTTGCTAGTTTTGTTTCAATGATTATAGGAAATTGTCCTAATTTTATGCTTAATTTACGATTATGATTGTAAATCTTTATTGTAATTTGAGATATTTCCTATTTTGAATAAAATTTGTGACTTATATTAAAAATAGAGTTTGGATAAAAATATTAAGTTTTGTCACTTGTATCATGGTTTCTCGGGTTAAGCCTTTTTTGTTAGAGGTTATTTCCAAGAGCCAGAGCGCTTTTATCCCTGGGCGTTGCCTAATTTTATGCTTAATTTTACGATTATGATTGTAAATCTTTATTGTAATTTGAGATATTTCCTATTTTGAATAAAATTTGTGACTTATATTTATAGTTGGATAAGTTTTGTCACTTGTATCATGGTTTCTCGGGTTAAGCCTTTTTTGTTAGAGGTTATTTCCAAGAGCCAGAGCGCTTTTATCCCTGGGCGTTGCATTCGTGATAGCACTTTGATGGCCCATGAATTAGTCAAAGAGTATAATAGGTCCTCTTTGTCACCAGATGTGCTCTGAAGTTAGATCTTCAAAAGGCATTTGACTCAGTGGATTAGCATTTCTTTATCCTGGTTTTGGAAGCTCTTGGCATGCATGTTGTTATGGTAGGCTGGGTTGAGGCTTGCATCACTAATCCTTTTTTCTGTATCTCTAAAAGGGGATTAATAGGGTATTTCAAAGTGTCCAAGGGGCTTCAGTAGGGGACCTTTTTCCCCGTATTTGTGTAATACCCAAAAATTTGGTTAGTGACCAAAATATAATTTTTGAAAGTTAAGTGGCTAAAGTATAAAATTTGGAAAAGTTTATATATTAAAGTGTAATTTTAAAAAGTTATGTAATCCATCCCCGTAAATGAATAATTTACCCCTAAGAATGACGTTTTCGTGGGAATAAGATTTTTCGTACGAATTTTGTATTAAAAGATATAAAGTGATAAAGTTTGAGAAAAATCCGATTAATCGGATCGAGTCGGATTTCTAGGAAATTTTGAAGGATGATAAATTAGGCTTAAAAATATTATTTCCACATATTAAAATGATGGAAAATAATATGGATCATTGGATTTGAAGATTTAACTCCATGTTTAATTTGGACCATTGGATCAAAGTGGCAATATTGCAATTTTTGGAAAGTTGCTTGGTAATATTGGAAAAGGGTAAAATATTTGGTTCATTTTTGAATTTGGAAACATGATAAGGTTATGTGGCTTGGTATTATTATAAATATAAAATTTCATTATGGAAAAATGGACATTTCTCATTAAATGAATATTTTATTCATTTAAGCTTAAATAAAGGTTAAATTAACATGAAATTAAAGGAAAATTTCATGAAGTTAGGTAATTTTCAGCCACCATTGTCGTTAGCCTCCTGCTAAGGTAAGAAAAAATTTCTTTTCAATTTTTCAGCAATTTCCTTTGGATATTAGATCATGTCGTGAAATAGAAAATTGTTCTATTCGAAAAAAATTATATCATGGTACCATTATTGCTTGCTAATTTGGTTTGTGTTGAAAGATCCCAAATTTTAGGGTTTTTGTTCACATTAGGATTTCTGGAATTGATGAAGGATTTTAATGTTTTGAGGTTGTAGAATCATATACAAGCATGATTGATGATTAAAATCACTTGTACATGGCTACATAAGCACATGTTGAATTTGGCCAAACCCTAGCTTTAGGGGAAAAAGTGTTTTGATGAAATTTGATTAGGCCTTTGATTCTATAGGTCTTGAAACGTTGAGTCAAGGTTGATTTCATGTTCGAACCTAGCGAAAATCTTGAACCCTAAACTACATACCATTTAGCCTTAAGGAAATAGGTTAGGAAAATTGTGGAAAAATTTTCATGGCTTAGAAATGATATTTGGAAGGTTCTACAAGCCTTAGAAAAATTTTGGGTCTTTTTCTAATTTTTCAAAAGTTGAGGGACCTATTTGGAAATTTTAAAATTTATGGTTTGAATGTGTAATTACTCAATAATTGATGTACACTGTTGGAAATTACTGTTTGAGGGTTGAAATTGAAGTCAGAATGTGAAAGTTAGCTATTTTGGAAATTTGGCAAAGTTTAAGTACAAAATGGAAAAATATTAGAAAAGTTAGTAACTTAAGTGGCAAATATGGCATTATTGAGGTATTGGGTTGGAAATTAAATGTTGTGAAATTATTGGGCCTTATTTGGGCTTGAATTGAAGAATTTATGACAAGTGCCCATTATAAATAAAAAGGAAAAGTTATGATGAAAATCAAAAGAATTCGAAAATAATAGTACTTTTGAGTATTATTATTTTGTAAAAATGTTAGTAAGGATACTAACATTGTATTTTATCTTTGTATATGTGATTATAGATGCTTCTATAGATAGTGATCAAATTCATGATACAACCAAACCAAAAGGCAGGGAAAAAGTTCAAGAATAGTTGGACTTCGTCAGTAAGGCATAATAGTGAGACATACTAGGTGACTGCATTTATTATGTATTTATATGATATGAGGATGACTTGCAATGAGTCAACCTTGAATATTTTTATAAAAGCATGTTTTACTGTATTTTGAAATATTTTCATAAAGTTTATGAAAATGATTTTTATGAATGATTTTAGGGTATGAACTGTCCTAAAACGAATGGATGTGTTTCATACAAATTATTATTTATTGATGGTTTGGAATAAATGTTTAACATTCGATTTGGATTTTAAAGGCTATTGTATGCACATAGAGAGTCATTTGGATTTTATAGGCTATTGTATGCACATGGAGAGTCATTTGGATTTTAATGGATGTGTTTCATACAACTTATTATTTATTATATGCCCTAGCATAAATGCGGGAGATCAATTATTGTGCCTAATAACTGGACATTGCCTCGATTTTAGAAATCATGATGCAATCTTGAGAATGATGTCGACCAATTTCGGGAATTACCAGTAGTCACCCCCTGAGCATACTTGCGGTAGATATACCACTGAGTCCCTAATAAGTGAACATTGCCATAAATTATAAAAAAAATGCAATCAAATAAATTTTTATTAATCCTAATTAAACTAAGGATATATTAAGGCGAGGACCAACTTAAATTATTCCCTAAATTAAAAGGACGAGATTGAAATCTAACTAAAGTAGAAGTTCTAACATTAACTTAAATTAATTTAATCAAATATTGCAATTCGAATAATTAAATTGGAACCTCGAGCAAAAGCGAGGACCAAATTAAGAATTCTCTTAATTTAATGATTGAATATGAATCGAATAATTAGAAGATAATGGACTAAATCTAAAAAGGTGACCCGTCAAGGACTAAATTAAAAGGATAAAAATAATAAATGCAATTTAAAATATATAAAAGTACTAAAATTAAAGTACAGAAAGAAGAATGGTAAAAATAGATAATAAAAAATAGTAAATTAAAGTAATGAAATTAAATAATTAAAAAGTAAAGGGCATAAATTTAAATGTGCATAAAATTAAATAAAAATAATAATGGAGCAATAAAAATGACTAGCATTAATTTTCAATATTTAACTAGGGCTGTAAATAATGCGAGCCGTACCCTGGGGTGGGTCGTCGCAAGGTCATACGATATTTTGAACATACAATAAATAAATAAAAATTAGCAGTTAGTGGTTAGCGGTTAGGAGTTAGAAAAGCTAATTGTTAATAGAGTTTGGATTGTAATAATGTGGGTTGTGCCCCGGATCGGGTCACCGGAAGGTCGTATCTAATATTTAGTGCAATATATAAATAAACAATGGTTAGAGTTAGAAATTAGTAAAGTCTGGATCGTAATAATGCAGGTCATACCCTGGATCGGGTCACTGCAAGATCGAATCGAATTAAAGCAATAAATAAAATATAATAGTGGTTAATATGCAAGAAAATAAAGGTTAGTAGTTAAATCAGAAATAAACAGTGAACTAAATGCGTAAATTGAAAATATAGCATCAAAATCATAACTAAATAAAGAAAATAGAACTGATTAATGACTAAACTGAAATAAATAGAAAAACAGTGACTAATTGCTAATAAATCATAACCCGAATTGATGATCAAATTAAAATAAAATGCAATAGGATGTTAAAATCGTAATAAATAAACAACAAAGACATATAAGGACTAAAATATAAAACTATAGAAAAGTTTAGAGGACATAAATGGAGATTTGACCCCTGAAAACTAGTGACCAAAATGGAAAAACACATCATAAGTTGGAGGACTGCATACGAAAATAACCCAAAAATTTAATTCTAAATAATCATTTATTCACAAAAATGCAAAATATCATAATAAGGACATATGGCTTTATAAGGATAAATGTTATAAATAAATAAGAAATTAATCATGAAATAAGTGACCAAATTATAAATGAAGGAAATGGCGAGGATTGCGGAAGGGATTAGACCATTGAGGCCAAAATGCACAGTAGCAGGTATGAGCAAGACAACGCCATTTTGGGTGCTCGGGCAGGTACAAAAATGACATCGTTTGGCGTGCCTTTAAATAGGTTAAACCCTTTCTTTTTTCTCATTTTCCCTTTACATCTCTCTCTTCACTCTCAATTCTCTCTCATCTCTAAAGATTCCCCCAAAGCCGAAGATGAGCGCAGCCACTGACCGCCACACCGATCATCGCCGGCCACCGTACCGCCACCATTGCTAGAGTCTGTTTGGGCCCAAACTTCATAGGCATGCTCGCCTCGTCATCAGGAT
The DNA here is from genome assembly GCF_006381635.1 of Hibiscus syriacus. Taxonomy (NCBI): domain Eukaryota; kingdom Viridiplantae; phylum Streptophyta; class Magnoliopsida; order Malvales; family Malvaceae; genus Hibiscus; species Hibiscus syriacus. The sequence continues at coordinate 2,793,247 of NW_024062641.1, read as the reverse complement.
CTTGAATCGGGCCACAGTTTTGTGAGATATGGTGTCTAACGCCATAAAAATGGCTGGCGACCTTTCAGTTTTTGGTGCTCCGATCTACTTTGGAAGCCATTGGATCGAGGTGATTTTGCAATAAATGGTTCATCGTTTCCCTTATCTCTTCTGACCATTTGGATCTGCGAACGGATGTCCCTATCGCTAATGAAGGCTCTGGCTGAAGGTAACTCCTTTACTCTCTTCTCGATCTTTCTTTTTCCTGCCTTTGTTTTTCTTAACTTTCGGATCAAGATTGAAAAAAAAGAGAAAAAATGCTATGGTTTTATGTTAGTTTTGAAAGAAAATAAAAAGCTGTTGGAAATTTCCATTTATTGTTTTCTGGATTTTTGGGGCTGACCCCTTATTACAATGTTTCATTCATGATTTGATACCCATGTTTCAATGATTTCTTTTTTTTGTTTTGTTGTGTTGCATGGAATGTGGAGCTTGGTGGTGGAAGGACAAGAAGGTGGCGTAGAGTAGTAATATTCTTGTATTGGGGAAGAAAACGGCAACATATGAGTTGCAGTGGTTGGGGTGGCTACACTATGGTTAGGGTTAGGTCCAAGTCGGGTTTAGTTTGGGTCTGGTTTGGGCTTGGCTTGGGTGTTATAATAAGGTTTGGTTTAGGGCTTGCTTGGGTTCTAGTTGGGCTTGGTTTAGGGTTTAATTTGGGATTTGATGGGTGTTAGAAAAAATGGCGATTACAGCTACCCCTCTTTGCTTATTATTGTGGAACGGGAATGAAGGAAATATATAAAGCACCTTTTTTTGGCTCAATCTATGTTCTTCAAGCTACGGGTTCTTCTTGTTAGGAGTTCTCTACTGGAAATATTGGTCCCACGAGTGAGGCATCGCTGGTTCGAAATACCATGAATTGAGCAAATTTTGAACAAGTTCTTCTCATTATGAACTTCTTCTCCCTCTATCAGATGAGTTATCATTATGAACTCTCAATTGGAAATGATAATCCCTCAAGTGAGGTATTGTTGTTTCAAAATGTCATGAATCGAGCAAAGGTTGAACAAGTTCTTCTCATTATGAACTTATTCTCCCTCTATCGGATGCGTTTTTCTCATTATGAACTCTCCATTGGAAATGTTAATCCATCAAGTGAGGCATCTCTGATTCAAAATGTTGTGAATCGAGAAAATATTGAATAAGTTATTCTCATTATGAACTTTTTCTCCATCTATCGGATGAGTTCTTCTCATTATGAAATCTCTACTGGAAATGTTGATTGGTTTGTCTTGTCTTTGAAGAGATTTAAACCTACAAAAGATTATCACGTGTCAGTGATTTATATTTAAAGTACCCAAAGGTAATGACCTAGTGGCCCTCAATTTTGTTGAAATCCATTTCTTTCAACGATGAAAAATATGGACTAATTCTTTGTTGAAATCATCTTATTCTTCATGCAGTCATGAAATGAAATCTTTGTTGACTCTTTGAATTCTTCAATGTTGCAAATTATATCGTCTAGTGAATCTTTTCTCCTTTATCTGTGCTGAGTTTTTGTCTTTGTTGGGTCTATCCCAGGAACGAAACTGCTCACTCACATTGAAGGAATCTTAAAAAGTCAAGTTGAAGAAAGACATTACTGGAAAGGTTTCTAGGGAAAAACCTTGATAAGGACTCCAGTGACATCCCAGAAAAATGATCCTAAGAATGACTCAAACAAATTTCTAAAAAAAGTGATGCTAAGAAAGACAAAATAGTTTTTCAAAATAAACTTTATAGGTATCCGCATGAGAGGGAAATCATAATTTATCATGTGTATGAAATGATGAAATGTATGATACAAATATGTAAATTCATGTATGAATGCAAGTTTCCTTGATCAGTTGGAAATAGTTCCAAGAGCAGTCTTCATTATTAGAGAAATCTTCATTCTTTTCCTGTTTGGCTGTCTTCTTTATCAGTCACACCTGAACGCATTCATGTGAATCTTGACTTGTGAATGGGCACATATTGTCCTAGTAAATTTTAGCCTTTGATAAATTTAGCTTCTCCCTCCATAACTTGTGTAGAAATCTAATAGAGCTTTCATATTTTCCAGAAAGTTTTGAAAAGAGAATCTATCATTTCAAGCTCTGGAGACCGTGTACTTGCTGCTACCTTTTGATGGAAAATTAACAACCACTGCCTAGAACTAATCCTTAGATAAAACTGGAATTGAAAGTGTTTGCTCAATTACTAACATCGAATTGAACCCTCTAAGCTTTGCATTGATTTTTCAAGGTTCTATCGCCCATTTGGTAGAAAGAGAACTTCCCGGTTATCCACTTTTAATCTCGGTGCAGACAGCACACAACCATCAATTTAGGTGAATTTAGAATTTATAGAAACCCCTTACGAACTTAATATTGGCTCAACATCATAACTACTGGCATTGCAAGCATTCATCATTTCTTGTGGCTTTGACATTTATGCACAATAAATCACCAGAATAATGTAATTATATGTTACGAGGCCTGAAGAACTCATCATCGAGAAACCTTGGAAGTCATTTATAGTTATCATCAAGAAACCCCTAAAAATCATGCTTAGGTTCTTTAGAAAATCATTAGAAGTAATCAAGAAACCCCTAAAAATTAGGCTTAGTTCCTTCCCAAATCCATTTGAAAACATCAAGAAACCCCTTAAAATCCGGCTTAGTTTCTCTCAAAATTCATTTGAAAACATCACATTGTTTAGGTAACTTCCCCCATATCAACGAAATGATTCTTCTCGATTGGGTCCTTGATCCTTAAGGTTTAGCCACTTCGAACAAAATCCCCTCCATTCAAGGCTTGAATCATGCTCTTTCTTTGCTCTCTCATTTTTTTTGGACAATCCATAAAATCTGCCTTGATGCACGAAATGTGAATGCAATAGATATGTATCTATATGTAATGCATGAGCTTCTTGAATGTAGAAATGTTGATCAACAATTCTTCTTCTATATCAAAGTGGATACCTTATTATTCTTTCACTTGTTTATCTTTGCATGGAACCTTCCTCAATATCGATGTAGCAACTTTCCAGCTCAGGTTTGCAATCTTCTGAGGATCAACCTGTTCATCTTGTAGTATTTTTTTTCTGTCTTCATTTCGGAGGAAATGTTTTCTCTCTCAAATTCTTGTTATGACCATGTATATGGCCTTGACACCATTTCTTTCCCTGACTCGACCACTCAATAAAATTTGTTTCTCAAAACTCATATTCTAATTGAAGCATGAATGGTATGTTTCTCTAGGTAAGTTATTTTTGTCTTCATACTTTGTCCTGGGCACTCAAAGTGGTGATGCTCATTCACCATGACTGCTTGACTTGAATCTTGTGATTTTCATGAGGTATGGTTTTGGGTGATGCCCCAGTGTGGGCATTCATGGCTCTTTTCGTGCCAAAATCTTAATATCGAATGGTTTCACTCCTATGTCACTACTTAGCAATGTTATAAAATAGTTTGAGGGCTTCTTTTCATGATACTACAATCAGATGGACACTTAAGAAGTGATCAATTCTTCTAACAGAAATGTCTTGAATCTTTACCGTGTGCTGAGATGTGTGCCACTTTCAACAAAGGTGATCATTTGCTTCTTGATGGATTATTGACAACGTCACAAGGAAGTGTTAGAAGTTCTATCCTCCAGTCCTTCAGATCTCTCGGACTATTTTCTTTAAAGAAATGCTTCATTATTCTGGCATCATTTGTTCTTTTTCTCTGATAGAGGCAAAACGAGCCTCACCATCTTCAAGGACCTTTTTTATTTGAGATTGTCCTGTTTGAAAGTGTTTTTTCTCCTTTAGAAAAAAATTTGTTGAATAAATTTCAAAAATGTTTTCATTTTCTTCCGGCTCACAATCAAAACAAATTTTAAAACAAGAGTTCATTGAACATCAAATAAGTCAACTTCTCTTTTAATCCTTCAAATATTATATACATTTGAAAAGTGTAAAGATTAAGGCTGATATAAGGCTTAGGTTAACTTAAAAAGTTGAAGTGTTCCAGGTTGATTTAGGCGAGGTAATGTGTTTCGGGTTGGCATCATACGTCTTTGATTCTGGTGTTCATTGATCTGATAAAGCAATATTTATTCTTATCTTCCAAAATTGTTCACTGGTTCCCAGCCCTCGTGAGAGCCTTTGGCTTGTATAGTGCTTTATCAAGATGTATAAGATCACCTTCTATGCAGTGATTGACAATCTTTGTATTCGTGCTACCTTTTCAGGTTTTTAACTCAAATTCTTTATTGGTTTCAAGACATCATCTAAAATTTTATGTCTTGAACCCTCCTTTTGTTATTTTTCCTATCATGCATTAAAGATTTTAAAAAACTAATTTGTGCAAGTAAAATTAACCCTAAGGGGCGTAACGAAATATGAAGTAGTCTCTCCACATAGAAATCCATGTACGATTAGAAGGGATTTTTTATGCATGTAACATAGCCTAGGGCTCACGGTTATGAAAGAAATGGATAAATAGGCCCAAACAAGTGTTTAAGGGGGGATTGAACCAAGGATCAATTCATTCTAGTGTCTTCAATCTTGTCTTGCTTGATTTGAATCTGCTTGTTCATCTTTTATTTTCCTTTGGAGTTCCATGATTTACTGGCGAATTGATTTGAGTCACTCATCTTGAATTGTCTGATCTCTTTTTTTCTTCTTCCTTTTCTTTCTTTTTTTTCTCTTTTTTTTCTTCTTTCTTTTCTTTATTTTATTTCCTCTCTTTTTTGTTTTTGTTTTTCTTCTTTTTGCTATATCTTCTCTTTTTTCTCTGTGTCGTCGACTTTATTTCATATTCATATGATTCGTATTTGGTCCACCTTGCGACATCTTGTTATCTCTTACTTTATTTCACCATGATTTGTTTCTGTAACAAAATCTGGATTGATGGCTTTTACTCATGCGAGCAGATTTCCTTCACCTTGCCCCCCCAGTGTGGAGGATGATCCTTGGTTAGGGTTGAATCAAAAGAAAATATTATAGGCTCAAATGGGGATAACAAGGGATATATATATATATATATTGAAAGGATAAATGAAACAAAGGTGTTCATCATTTCATACACGGAAGTCCTTGTAAAAGAGGTATCCCCAGGGGGAGGAGTATTTAGGATTAACCTTATTTACAATGAAAAAAATGTAAATAATGCATGATAGAATTATTTAAATGATTCGCTTTATTTCTACTTCACTTTGCTCCTAGTTTGCCCCAATTATTTGATTTATCTTGCAAAAACTTGATCCATAACACTCCATCTTATCTTTCTTGCAAGAATTGTTCTCATACACTTGACCCTCTTATACTTTATGCCCCTAGGTTTTATTGAGGTTGGGAAATGAATAAGTGAATCTAAAGCCATATATATTGGAAATTAAAGTGTTAAGGAAGAATCATCTCTGTCTGGGAAGGTAAAAGTACGGATTTTGGTGCCTCGGGAAGGATAAGGGCATGGCTTTATTATTTCAGAGGAAAATGATGTCAAGTTTTGGTCTTTTGCTAGTAAGCATATGTTCTTTTTGGTAAGGGACCAAGTTGTGGTTCTTTCGGCTTTGGACGGGGTATGGTAGGTCTAATCTTGCCACTTGTCAAAGATCTATAATCAATAAAGTAGTAAAAGAACCTTTAATTCATTTGATATTAAGAGAATCACCAGATTAAAGCTTGATTTATTGCTCATAACCTTGGAAAGCAACATAAGTTCATTCAACAAAATATTTATTTAGAAAATATGGAAAGAATAAAAAAACGTTCAGACATGACAAAGCTAATGCAATAAGGTTTCACGATGGATGAAAGAATTTTCCTTGGTTCGCACTTGGATTTCTCATTATTAAAGGTTTAAGCTCCTGGGTTAATTAAGTTCTGGACCTCAGACGGTGCTAGCATCACGTCCATAGATCTCAATTCTTTTTGGTATGAATGGGGTGACTTCATTTTACCTCAAAACTTCTATTGAAAGATTCTCTACGAGTTACTCTCGAGATCCATGATTAATGCATGTTGAGATGCAATGTATACCATGTAATGTACAATGTATATAAGGTAATGAAAAGATGCACATGCAAAGATGCAAAAATGGGGGGTGCAAAATGCGAGATGCAAATACAAAAAGGAATTGATCCCAAAAATAATTATTCATTGAACAATTCTTGAGAAACCAACAATGTCTCGATACACTGGGGAAGTGAAAATCTGGTCCATTTGTAAGTTGTCCAACTTCTGCGAGCTTTTGGGTATTGCAACGTCCTTCGTTAGTTTTAGGCATATTGAAATTCTAAGAAGCTTTTACTTTGTCTCCTACTTTAAAAAGTTTTTTGAGCTGGTTCGTGACGTTTAACTGTTGGCTTCAGTGTTAAATCTTCTCGAGTCCAACTTGTTACCTCAACATGCATACATTTGGCTTATCTCCTTAGTAGGTATGCTTTCTCTTGACGCTACTCGATCTACGTAGAGCATCTTTGAAATTATACCTAACCCAACGAAAGGCATTGTTGTAGGCATTGTTTTTCAAGAACCTTCTAAATGATCAATTATTTCAAGGGTCAATACCTTTGAAGGATATGTCATGCTCATGCAAAAATACAACAAAGCACAAGACTAGAAAAAATGAAATCAAGTTAGTTGAAATGATTAGTCAAAGAAATGTAATCTTAGCAAAAATAATTAAATATGACTCAAAGTTGAGACTGAAAAATAAGCATACAAAGGAAATTAAGAATCCTAACCACATGCATGCATTCTAGTTCCCCTAGGTTATCCATCCATATGAGTATAGCGGGGTAGGTCTACTAAAATCTCTATATGAGGCTGGGTCTAGCAAAGAGTTCCCAAGCTATCTTCACAACCTGCTAAGGTTGACTCCGATTCTGGCCCATTACAGACTTACGAATCGGATTCTGCTTAGGGGATTACACCACTAAAAGCGTGACTCAGAACTAATATCCGGACAGATAATTTAGGATGCTTTCCATAGGTACTTTGTTAGACCCACACAAGGAAGCCCAATGCTCCTCATGAGGTATGACGTTTATCCCTACTTAGATAAACTGAGATTGAGCTTGGGTTTAGAGCTAAGATATGTAACAGTCCTATATAAATTCATAGAAGTGTAAGCATTAACTAGAGAGAAAATCTTTTTTGATTTAAAATAACATGACGAACTGTAAATTTAAATAAGATCTAACTCATAATTTACAAAATCCTAAATATAAGGTAACCGAATCGTGGCTCGACTCTCAAGTTCTTTAAAAAACAAAACGTCCCTAGTGGAATAGCCAAGCTGTCGACACCATTTTTCACTCGGGTGGGGAAATACCAGTACCGACTTAGGGGTTTTTCTTTGAAAAGAATTTTGAAATGTGAGGAGTCACCATCAATCATTTAAGGTGCGAGTGGGATAAAAACCGGGTGATTTTAATAAAACTTTTATTTTTATCAAAATACCAAGTTTTCAGGTCTGCAGAAATCCAGAAATCAAGTTCGACAGTCGGTTACGCGTGGGGAAGGATTAGCACCCCCACAAGCGCCCAAATATTGGTACCTAGTTGATTACTCTATATTTAGAATCGGAAATTTTGAGTTCGAACTTCATTTAATTTAAAAAATTATTATGGATGCAAAGTTGAAAAAGGTATTCGTTTATTAATGCCAATAGCATTTGTCCCCTAGAATAAATGCAGGAGGTCAATTGTTTTGCTTAATAACCGGACATTGCCTCGATTTTAGAAATCATGATGAAATTTTGAGAAGGATGTCGACCTATTTCAAGAATCACCAGTAGTCACCCCCTTAGCATACTTGCGAGAGATATACTACCGAGTCCTAATAAGTTAACATTGCCTTGAATTTTAAAATAAAATGCAATCAAATAATTTTGTATTAATCCTAATTAAACTAAGGATATATTAAGGTTTTCTCTAGTGTACAGTGTCAAATTATGAAAATTAAAGAACCTGGAGGCATAAACCTAAAAATGTAGACTCTAATATTAATCTTATTTGATTTTAATCAGTTATTGAATCTAATAATTGATTTGGTCCCTTGAGCATTTAGGCGAGGGCCAACTCAAATTATTCCTTAAATTAAAAGGACGATATTGAAATCTAACCAAAGTAGAGGTTCTAACATTAACTTAAATTAATTTTAATCAATATTACAATTGGAATAATTAAATTGGAACCACGAGCAAAAGCGAGGACCAAATTAAGAATTCTCTTAATTTAATGACTGAATATGAATTGAATAATTAGAAGATTATGGACCAAATCTAAAAAGGTGATCCGTCAAGGACTAAATTAAAATGATACAAATATTAAAGGAATTTAAAATATGTAAAAATACTAAAATTGAAGTACAAAAAAGGAAGGGTAAAAATAGATTATAAAAAAATAGTAAATTAAAGTAATGAAATCAAATAAATAAAACGTAAAGGGTAGAAATTTAAATGTGCATAAAATTAAATAACAAAAATAATGGAGCAATAAAAAAGGCTAGCATTAATTTTTAATATTTAACCTGGACTGTAAATAATGTAAGTCGTACCTTGGGGAAAGTCGTTGCAAGGTCATACGGTATTTCGAACATACAATAAATAAATAAAAATTAGCAGTTAGTGGTTAGCGGTTAGGTGTTAGAAAAGTTAGTTGTTAATAGAGTCCGTACCGTAATAATGTGGGTCGTACATCGGATCGGGTCACCGAAATGTCATATTGAATATTTAGTGCAATAAATAAATAAATAAACAATGGTTAGAGTTAGAAATTAGTAAAGTTTGGATCGTAATAATTCGGGTCATACCCCAGATCAGGTCACTGCAAGATCGAATCGAATACTAACAATAAATAAAATATAATAGTGGTTAATATGCAATAAAATAAAAGTTAGTAGTTATATCATAAATAAACAATGACCAAAATGCGTAAATTGAAAATATAACATCAAAATCTTGACTAAATAAAGAAAATAGAATTGATTAATATTTAAAATCAAATAAATAAATAAAACAATGACTATTTGCTAATAAATCATAACTCGAAATGATGATCAAATTAAAATAAAATGCAATAGGATGTCAAAATCGTAATAAATAAACAACACATGCACATAAGGACTAAAATATAAAAACACGAAAAAGTTTAAAGGACATAAATGAAGATTTAACCCTGAAAACTAGTGACTAAAATGGAGAAAACATGGCAGAAGTTGGAGGACTGAATACGAATATAACCCAAAAATTTAATTCTAAATAATCACATATTCACAAAAAATGCAAAATATCATAATAAGGACTTATGGTTTTATATGAATAAAAAGGCATCACATGGGACTAAAGTGTAAAGACACTTGAAATGTCGGAGGACCTAAAAGAAAATAAACTAAAAGTTAGCATTGAAACATAAAATGGATAAAATTAAAAAATAAGGACATACATTCTAAATAAATAAGAAATTAATCATGAAATAAGTGACAAAATTGTAAACGAAGGAAATGGTGATCATTGCGGAAGGGATTAGACCACTGAGGCCAAAACGTACAGAAACTGGTGTGAGCAAAACAACGCTATTTGGGGTGCTCGGGCAGGTGCCAAAATGACACCGTATTTGCATGCCTTTAAATAGGTGAAACCCTTTCTTTTTTTCTCATTTTCCCTTCACTCTTTCTCTCTTCACTCTCAATTCTCTCCCCTCTCTCTAAATCTTCCCCCGAAGCCGATGATGAGCTCTGCCACTGACCGTCGCACCGATCACCACCTACCAACGCACCGCCGCCATCTTCAGTGGCCGTTCAAACCCAAACTTTGCAGGCACGCTCGCCTCGACGTTAGGATCTTGAATCGTGCCAAGGTTTTGTGATATTTGGCGTCTAATGCCACAAAAATGGCCGGCTATTATTTGGCTTTTGGTGCCCCTATCTACTCCGAAAGCCATTGGATTAAGGTGATTCTATAGTATATGGTTCATCGGCTTCCATTTTCTCTTCTGGCCGTTCGAATCTGCGAACGGAGGTCCCTGCCACCGATAGAGGCTTCAGCCAAAGGTAACTCCTTTACACTATTCTTGATCATTCTTTTTTCTGCCTTTGTTAACTTTTGGATCAAGATAAAAAAAAGAGAAAAAAAGGCTATGGTTTTATGTTGTTTCGAAAGAACACAAAAAACTGCTGGAAATTTCCTTTTATTATTTTCTGAATTTTCGGTGCTGACCATTTTCTATAATACTTCGTTGGGGGTTTTATATCCATGTTACAATGATTTCCTTTTTGTTTTTTTTACTGGTTATTTTGATGTGTTGCGTGGAGTGTGGAGCTTGGTGGTGGCAAGACATGATGGTGGCGTGGAGCAGCAATCTTCTTGCATTGGGGTAGAAAATAATAGGAGCTAGGTGACAGTGGTTAGGGCGACTACACTAGGGCTAGGGTTAGGTCTTGGTCGGGTTTACTTTGGGCCTGGTTCGGATCTGGTTTGGGCCTGGCTTGGATGTTATAACAAGGATTGGTTTGGGGAGTATTTGGGATTTGGTTGGGCCTAGTTTAGGGTTTGATTTTACGTTTGACATGTGTTAGAAAAAATGGTGATTACATGGTTGGAGTATTATATTATATTCAAATTTAAACTACTTTTTGATGGACTTTAAACGTTATATATATGTATTTGAAGAACGTTTTATAAACTATTTTATTAAACCGTTTATTTAAAGAAACAAAATTTTACTGGTTTTCAAGTACGAAAATGTTTTAAAAGTCATGTGACATCTGTGACTCATGTACTGGGACATATAAGGGAAATGGGTGTTACAATTTGTTTGTGTTTTCGATGAATGTATTTATCTAAATTGCTTGATAAGGAAGCTGAGTTTGGTGTTATTCATTTTCATCCGAAATGTCATAGGGTTAGGCTCACCAACCTCTGTTTTGCTAACAGTCTGTTGGTGTTCACCAAGGGGTCCATTGCCTCGGTTTTGGGAGTTTGGGAGGTACTGAAGATCTTTTATAATTTTTCAAGTTTGTAGTTTAATGTGGAAAAGTTTGAGGTTTTTCCTTTTGACAAGAGTATGGGGCTGTTTGTTTGCCTCTTAATGGAACCATTCAGTGCTGAATGTTGAACTTTTCAGCATTCAGCACGTTTGTTTCGCACCTTTGAATGATTCAATGCTGACTGATTCAACAAAACAGTGCTGAATGATTCAGCACAGAAGTACATTCTGAATGATTCAGAGCCATTATCAAACAACATGTCACATGCAGAGCTAATTCATACAGAGCCTCTGAATCATTCAGCATTTGAATCATTCAGCGCTTAATCATTCTGAAGTAAACAAATAGCCCCTAAGTCTATTTTGAATGAGATTTGGGTGGTTACTGGGATTAAATGTGGGAAGCTCCCCTTCTGTTACATGGGTGTTCCCCTTGTTACCAAAAGATTGTCTATTAGGGACTATGCGCCTCTTATTGAGAAGATTGTGTCTAAACTTCAAAGGTGATAGGCGAAGGTGCTTTCATATGTTGGTCGCCTTCTGTTGATTCAGTTTTTCATATATACTATTCAGAATTACTGGAGTAATCAGTTGTTGTTACCTAATGTAGTTATCAAGCATATTAATCAACTTTGTTATCTTTTCTTTTGGAAAGGTGAAGATAAACCAGTGAAGGGAGCGAGGGTAAGTTGGTCTTCTATCTGCTCTCCTAAATCTGAGGGTGGACTTGGGCTAAAGGATCTTATAACTTGGAACCATGCATGTCTTGTTGAGCTGGTTCGAAAGTTATTATTGAAGGATGATTCTATTGGGTGGCTTGGGTGCATGAGTACATCATCAAGCAAAATCCCTTCTAGCAGATTACCTATTCCCAACATAGTAGCTGGACGTGGAGGAGCCTCTTGCAGGATCGATGTAGTGCAGGTATGATCCCGGGTCTCTTGAGTGATTCCTTTTCTTTTATTCATTCTATTTGGCTTGAGTTGAGTACTTGTAGGGCTAAAGTGCCTTGGGAAATGCTTGTTTGGCACTTGGAGCATATTCCCAATTTTTTTCTTGTAGCTTGGATGGCAGTTCTAGATAGATTGCCTACTAAGGCTCGACTTATTTCTTTTGGTTTGCCGATTAATGGGATTTGTGAATTTTGCTTGAGTGCTTTAGAAACTAGGGACCATTTGTTTTTTTTTCTTGCAAATTCTCCAAGAGCGTATGGGAGGGGGTTTTGTGGTTGTGTTTTTAGGTTAAGCCTACCCTGGATTGGGGGATGAGCTGCTTTGGGCATGCCAAAGTTTGAGGAGTAAATCCTTGAAGAGTGCTCTACTGCGTTTGGCGTTAAATTGCAATGTTGCTTTGATTTTGAGGGAGCGTAGTAGGAGACACTTTGCTGGCTTGAGCTCTTCGTCGGAGAATTGGTTGAGCAAATCAAGGAGGTTGTCTGTTTAAGGTTTAGTGGGATGAAAATGCTTTATCGGAGTGCTGATCATGGAACCCTTTGTGCTGAATGGGGTTTGGTTAGTTGATTTTTACTGGTCTGATTGCTCTGTTTTGCTTCTGTTTTTTTAGTTTAGTTTTGCTTTGAGGTTGCTTATTGTTTATGTTTATTTTGGTTGGTGGTTGTACACATTTTCGATGGTTGAGTTTGAAATAAAAAGTAAATCCACCCAAAAACATTTAATCTGATTTGAAAACCTTAGTATAATCAGGGCTTGAGCTCACATTGTCTGCTTTTTAATATTGTAAATATTATTTTATTTTTATATATTATATAACTTATATTACATAAAAAAATTAAATGTATGATAAAATATAATGCTATGACATGAACTTAAAAATTTTAATAACAAGAAAAAAAACATATAAAAGTATTGAACATATTAAAATAAGCTTAAGTTAATTATTTACCAACATAGATGAATTTATATAAAAAGAAGAAAAAACATATAAATACCATATATCGAACTAGACAAACACATATATTATATATTATAATGTCAAAGGTCATGTACTATTTAAAATGTTAACATTTATTTCATATACTACGTTTCTGTAAAAAAATTGAGTTCTTATACTAATTTTAGAAAATCTTGATAATTTTCCAAACTTTTATATAATTTTATTGTTAATGGTTGATTTGAATACTATATAAAGATAAAAATAACTTTTTAATACTCCAAGTTAACATATAATTTTATTGTTAAGTGTTAAATGTCAATAATTAAAGGAATTATTGTTGTTTTTAGATATTATGAGTTCAAATACCAACTACGAAAGCATGGTAATTAAATATTCATTATCAGATAACTTTAACTATTTAAAATAGATACTATTTTATAATTACCTTAATTTAATAAAAAAGTTATTGTATTAGTATATTCAATTTCTTAATTAATTTGTCAAAGTATCGTGTTAGTTCTTCCTCTCTCTCTCTCTCTATAGTGGCAAAAAAAAAAAAAAAAAACACCCAATAACCCTAGAAAGTCTCTAGGCGTTCCCGTAAATAAACATATTATTTCCTTTGTGATATACAACCTGTATGCTACCCTCCATCTCTTTTCATTCTCCTTTTTCAAGTTCTCTATTCACTTCCCTGTCTTTCTCTTGCATAATTCATGTTAACACTATATTCTACATGTATTAATTGAAGGCACTACTACTTAATATATTCTTTTATAAATACATGCGGGCAAGTATTATTATATAATCCATCAAGTGTTTACATAAAATTCCATATCTTCATGAGTAAATTAACTGCTTGTTTATTTATTTGATATAGATACTTCATTACTATTTAAATGTAGGTTAAAAATTGATAAAGACCCATCATACCATGTTTAATAATAAAAATTAATAGAATAATGTATATTTTTTAATAATTTAATTTTTGTAATGAAACATTTCTGTCTCCAGTGCTTTTGTTTGCTTCTATATATCTAAAGTTAGTATATGCAATAATAAATTCCATTTAATATATATAAAACTCATATACTATTTTTTTAATAAAAATTATTTAGGTGTGATGACCTGAGAAATTGATATTGGATGAGTCCCCACAATACCTCACATTAGTGGAAAAGTTGTTGGCAGTCTTGGGGGCAGAGTATGGGCATGCAATGCCCAAAGCCCAACCCCTCTCTTTTCTTTTTTTCCTTTTATTTTATATTTTAATTATAATTTTAGTGATATCGATAATTAAAAGATTATTATTATATGTTGAAGTTTTAGAATCGAACACAACTTCTTCATAAGTATATAAATATTTTTTTATTAATCTAGGATAAAGTATAAGACATAATTTATTCCAAGATAACTCTCAACCTTTCGACATTGAATGCTCACACCTCTAACATCTATGGTGTTTGAGCCCGAGTCCTCAAGAATAATAACAATTATTTTACCATAGATGCCACTTGGTTCGTGCATTATATCCCATTAGAACTCCGTAGTTAAGCATACTTGGATAAAAGTAGTGCTAAGATGGGAGATCTCTTAAGAAGTCCTCATGTTACACCCACCATCTTTTACAAACCAAGTAACCTAAATAATATAAGGGATGATTGTTTTCCCTAGAACTCATGAGATATAAATATCTTTTTTCAAATAATTAAAAATCTCGCGAGCATATATTATATTTTATTAATCTCATACTAATAAAAACATTATAATTTTGCTTCCTTTTGCCCTCTCTCCCTTCCACGCCCCATCTTTACATATTAACGAGTCTTTGTTTATCTCTCGATCCCCAATTTTTCTTCTTTACTGAAAGGGAGCAAAAGAAAAAAGATGGTATATTTCCCCTTTCCTAGTTTCCTTTGCTTTTGAGTTGTGTCCTTTTCCATATTTCCCAATTTCATTAGCTTCCAACATTCATTTTAAAAAGCTGCTTCTACAGCAGATTTCACATTTACATATGATCATCTATATGCTGAATTTAAAATTTGAATAGATAAGTCAAGGTGTTCAATCTCAATTATTTAAAAAAGAATGGCCGTTAGAGTTACCTTCACGATACTAAATCATGAGCAAAAGTGGTAGTGTGATGAATAGAGAGGTGTCGATAGCTAATGGTTAGCAAATTGGATACAAAATTTGAAATGCAACTATGTGATTGAATATAAAAGATGATATATGGAGTATGACTTGAGCTACTTTCAATCTCTTCAAACCCAAACTAAAAGTGGTCAATATTTAAAAGCAAAGTGGTGGGTTTCAACAAATGTTGTTAGTCGTTTGAAAAGCATTTTTGGCTATGATTAATCGCTTTTTAGGGGTCCATCATCTTTTTATTTTTGAGCCTACATTGCCTTTTTTTTAGGGTAGGTAGTCAACTGGGAAATCCACTTCCTACAAAAATAAATATTGTAAACTATAAATTTATCCAAACATTTATATAATACTGGATTAAGTTATTCTAAAATGGATTAATTACAAAATAAGTGTTTAAACTATAGTGATTTTCACAAATAGGTGCCTAAATTATTTCTTGAATGATTTCGGTGTCTAGTACTATATGGGAAGAGTTAGAAAATTTATTTTGAGGTGTCCAATTTAAAAATATTATGAAGATTTTTTTTAAATATATGAAAATAAATAATGTGTATCAATTTATGTTTAAGGGTTGTAATCACCATTTTTCTTATTTATTTTACAACCGAGGTCCAAACAAGACCCAAATATAACCCAATCAGAAAATATAATCCAGGGTCTCAACCAAACCCTAAAACTTGACCCAGATGAGATCCAAGTCGACTAGGGATTTTCACCTTTAGCCTAGCGCCGCCAGGAGCCCCAACTGTCAGATCTAGACCCATCCAACGGTCCAGATCCGAAGTTGATTAGGGTTTTACCTTAACCCATCTCAGTCGCACTCTCTCAGCCATCAGATCTGGACCCATCTAACGGTCCAGATTGAGTCCTCTGCCGCCGCCCATCTCCACCAGACGGCTGCTACCAATTCTGCCACCAACTAAGACCCTACACTGTCAGAAACCATCAATCAACACAAGTAACAAACCACAACCAAATTGACACACAAAATTTGTTGTTTGTAATGATTTCATAGAAAAAAGGAGAAAAATGTAAAATCGGGGCTTATATATACCCCGAACCAAATCTGTAAAAAGGGTTTTGACCCTCTATTTTCGAAAATAATAAAAAAACCAAAAAAAGAGTTGTTAGAGTTGAAGGTATTTTCCTATTTGTTTTTTTAGTTTCGAAACAAAAGAAAATAATATATTTGCATGTATTAAAAATCGAGAGAGAGAGAGAGGGGTTAGCTTTATAGTTACCTGAGTTTTCGGGGGCGCTTCGTCTAAGGCGGAGGTCGTCGGAGCGTGAGAAGGCCGAGGCTTTTCAGATCATTTTGGGATGTTTAAGGTCATTACAGGCTAGATTAGGCATCTAGGGGGGGTAGATCTAGGTTGTGGAGTCATTTTTGGAGAGTTTGGGGAATTTCGACCACCGTGTGCGGCGGCCAGAGCGACGACCGGGGTTGGTTTGAGGCGGCCGGCAGTGGGTCGGCTGAAGTCTTTGAGAGAAAAAAAGGGGAAAGGTTTAAAAAAAAAAGTATCAGCTCAAATAAAAAAAAAAGGAAGATTGGCTTTTATATAAAGCATTAAGGGGTTAATTGAGTTTATCCCCCTGCAGGTTTAGCGCATTTTTGCAGTTTGGTCCCTACAAGAACCAAAACTACTATTTTACCTTTCTCCTGTGCATGCCTTAATTTTTTTTGGATTATTCATGTTTTGGTCCCTGTAATTTGAGCGTGTTTTTGCATTCTAGTAAAATATGGTTTAAATCCATAATTTTTCCTTTTATTTATTTTTGGTAAAATTTATTTTAAGTCCATGATATTCACCCGTGTTTTTTCACTTTGGTAATACGCAGTGACCTTTTAATTTTTTTTTAAATTTGTGTGGATTGATTATGTAATTTGTCTTTTTTACTTAACAACTTATTTTTAGGCTTAAATAAAATGAAAAATTGCTCTTAGGTCCCCGTAAATTACGCGTGTTTTGTATTTTAGTCACTAATATGTTTAGTTTTATTTTGTTTCGAATTAGACTTCAATTTTTAATTTGTTTTAATTTCTCCCCCTTTTATGTTTAATTTGTTTCCATTTAGTTTATTAATTTTATATTTATGCAATTAGGTCCTCATATTTTATGTTTATTTTATTTTTATTTTATGTTTATTTTATTTTACTGTTTTTTACTTTTTTTTGTTTGATATTTTATTTTTTAATATTAAATTGTTTAAATAGTTCATTATTTCATAAGTTTAAATCTTTAGATTTAATTTTAAAATAGATTAACACTCCGATCGAACTTAGAATTTAGGATGACACTCTAGTGTAATTAGGGAGCAATTTGAGCCAAGTTTTCACATAAGATGCCCGATCACTCGAATCGATTGCTCGACTCTTAAAATTTATTTGTAATTAATATTTTCTAAAAAGTATTTTAGGTTCAATAACTTAGATAATTAGATTTTTGGGTTATTATTTAGTCCTCAACTTTATAAATTATTGATTTAGGCCCTTAAACTTTTAGTCTCTTAGAGCTCGGTATTTTAGTGCTTTGACCTTTTTAGTCCCCGAACTTCGATTAGAGCTTTAATATTGATATAATTAAATAGGTTAAATAGAGCCTCCACTTTTAGTTAGATTTCAATATAGTCCTCTTAATTTAGGGAATAATTCGAGGTGGCCATCGCTTAAATTCTCGAGGGACCATTTCGGTTATTCGATTCATTATCTTATTTAAAAATCAAATATGGTTAATATTAGAACCTACACTTCTTGGTTTGTACCTCTAGGTTCTTTAATTTTCATAATTTTACACCTTAAGCTAAAAAAACCTTTAATTTACCTTAGCTTAATAGGATTAAATAAAAATTTGTTTGATTGCATTTTATTTTCAAACCTAAGGCAATGTTCACTTATTAGGCAATTAATAGTATATCTCCCGAAAGTATGCTCAGGGGGTGACTACTCGTGATTTCTAAAATTAAGGCAATATCTGTTATTAGGCACAATAGTTGATCTCCCGCATCTATGCTAGGGATGAATGCTACCGGTCTTAATTAAGGGATACCCTTTTCAACTTTGCATCTGTAATGATTTTCAAATTAAATAAAGATCGAACTCAAAATTTCCAATTTTAAATATAGGGTAATCAACTAGGTACCAATTTTTGGACGCTTGTGGGGGTGCTAATCCTTCCCCACGTGTAACTGACTTTTGAACATGATATCTGGATTTTCGCAGACCTTAAAACTCGATATTTTAATAAAAATAAAATGTTTTATTAAAATCACTTGGTTTTTATTGTATCCCAATCACACCTTAAATGATTGGTGGCGAGTCCTCACATTTCAAAAATTCCTTTCAAAGAGAAAACCCCCGAGTCGGTATCGGTGTTTCCCCGCCTGGGTGAAAAACAGTGTCGACAGCTTGGCGACTTCGCTGGGGACGTTTTGTTTTTAAAACAACTTAAGAGTCGAGCCACGAGTTGGTTACCCCTATTTATGATTTTGGAAATTACAAGTTCGATCTTCTTTAATTTACGGTTCATTATGTCATTTCAAAAGAAAAAAATAATTTTTCTCTTTGTTTAATGCTTACACTTCCGTGAAATTATTTAAGACTGTTGCATATTATATCTCTAAACCTGAGCTCAAACCCGGTTTACCTAAGTAGGGAGAAACATCACACCTCATTAAGAACATTGGTCTTCCTTGTCTGGGTCTGATAAAGTATCTCTGGAAAACATCTTAAGTTGCGTATCTGAATATCAGATTTGAGGTACACTTTTAGTGGTGTGATCCCCTGAGTCAAATTCGATTTGCAAGTCTGTAATAGGCCAGAATTAGAGTCAACCTTAGCAGGTTGTAAAGATGGATTAGGAACCCATTTCTAGAACTCAACCTTATGTATAAAATTTAGTAAGCCTACCCCGCTAGAGCCATGTGGATAACCTAGGAGAACTAGAACACATGCGATTATGACTATTAATTTTCTTTGTATGCTTTTTTCAGTCTCAACTTTGAGTCAAATTTATTTAATGTTGCTAAGATTACATTTCTTTTACTAATCATTTCAACTGACTTGATTCTTTTTGTTTCTACTAACATTGATTTCTTTTTGTCTTATCTTGTTGCATTTTTTGCATGAACATGACATATCATTCAATGGTATTGATCCCCTAAATAATTGATCATTTAGAAGGTTCTTGAAAAACAATGCCACAACAATTCCTTTCACTGGGATTCGTAGAATTTTGAAGATGCTCTACATTGATTGAGTAGCGTCAAAAGAGAGTCTACATACCAAGGAGACAAGACAGACATCTACCTGCTAGGGTAGTAAGTTCGATTCGAGAAGATTCTATGCTGAAGCCAACAATTAAAGATCACAAACCAGATCGAAAGTTTTCTAAAAGTAGGAGACGAATTAGAAGCTTTGAAGATGATGCGGTACCCAGATGCACGTAGGAGTTGAATGACTTAGAGATGGACCAGATCTTCACTTTCCCAGTGTACCGAGACATTGTCAGTTTTTCAAGAATTGTTCAAGGAACAGTTATTTTGGGATCAATGTCTTTTGCATACTTTCATTTTGCATGACACTTGCATTTCTTAATACATTTCCAAATCATGCATTAAAAGTTCATTCATTAAAATGATGATAATAAGATAAGATTTTTGATCGTAGTGATCCGAGTTCACACTAGTAGCAAGAACGCTTATCATCTGCGTGGAACAACAAAAATGCCTAAAGAAATAGAGGATAAGCTAGCCAGAATTGAGAGAGAATATAAAGAGATACAAGAAGAAATGAGGAGCAAGTTGGCACAAATTAAAGCTAATATTGCAAACTCTTTGCTCGATCTACTAAACAAGGTGAAAGAAATGTTTAGGAGACATTTAACTACTGGAAAGACTCTTGTGGAAGACCCCACACATCCTCTGAGTTACACTCCTGTTCACATTCATGAGCACACCTCTGCGTATCAAGGAATCCGATCACCAATATGTTTCACTATCGAGAACCCATAATATCATGCTGGAGCTTCATTCTTTGGTGACTATCATGTGGCTTCTGGGCTGAAGCCATGTGATTGTTGCACTAATAATGAGGTCTTTTCGGTAAATGTATTAGCTGAAAATGAAAAGATTATATAAAGAATGAAAAATATAGAGGATGTGGTAAAATCCAAGGAGATGGTCAAGTCATTCTATGGGTGTGCGCCAAAGACATAAGTTTGGTTCTCGATCTGGTTCTCCCACAAAAGTTCAAGATTCCAGACTTCGAGAAGTATAATAAAACCACGTGTCCTTTATCCTACATTACCATGTACTGTCATTGAATGGTTGGCTACGTAGAAAATGAGAAGTTGTTGATCCACTATTTTCAAGATAGTTTATCTGGACCTGCATCCAAATAGTATAACCAGCTTAAACGTACTCAAATCCGATCTTGGAAAGACTTAGCTCAAGCCATTTTGAATCAATACAAGAACATGATGGATCTGGCACCTGATCGAATCACTTTGCAAAGCATTGAGATGAGGTACAACGATGAAGGGACGTTGCTTCTCAGGTGCATCCACTAGTGACCGAAAAGGAGTTTGCTACTATGTTCATCAATACATTAAAATCTCCCTATATTGATCACATGATAGGGACTACCACCAAGAATTTCTATGACATTATAATTTGTGGAGAAATGACCAAAGAAGCTATCAAGAATGGCATGATAAGAGGCTCTGGCAGTACTAACGTCAAGAAATGAGCTGAGGTAAATACAGTGAGGACTTATGCAACTAATCATGGGACCAAACTATATAGAGTGACCCGAGAGAAGACCTCTATTGGTGAAATTTTAGTGATATATGAAGAACTGCTCCCATTACTGGTTGAGAAGAATCTCATGACTCTAGTTAAGTCTAAACTAAAATAACCCCCATTTTCTGAGGGGCATGATGCTAATGCAGTATGTAGCTACCATATGGGAAGCTTGGGCCATACTATTGAGAATTGTGGGGCATTGAAGTGCAAGGTTCATCATTTAATCGATTCAGGGGTATGGACATTCGATGAATGATGGGGCGTTATGATACAAACCGAGAAAAATCATTGCAACCACTACGAACTTTTGATGCACTTGTTTGAATTTCATTTCTTTCTATTTTCGTTAAAAAGTTTGTAAGTCACTTGACAATCAAACATTTTAAATAAAACATTACCTTATGAGGTTATGAGAATTGAGTAATTTTTAGACTCGAAATTCTTTAAGTACCCACTGGATTAAAAGCTATTTTAAGAATCAGAGTTATAGATCTTTGACAAAATGACAAGATTGAAAACTAATAAAATAATGACCCTTGACCTTACCATATATGATACATTCGAACCCCATATCCTTCTCTTGTAGGGACCGCTATAGCCTTCTCATCTTATGAGGAAATGATCAAAAGACTTGGCATTCAGGTATGAATAGGATTGGACAACATGGGGCATCTCTTGTGTGTGACATTGCAAAACTACCTAGACTACACTTCTGTTGAAGACGTTCAGTGATGATAATAATCTTCGCAAATGGAATAGTGTAGACAATTTAGTTTAGGTCATTTGTTTGGGACCTGAACTATAAATGTGGGATTTTTTGACCATCAAAGACACCTAGACTATAACAGGTTCTTCTTGATGAGCTTAAGAAATTCTAAATCTAAATACTCAAAAGATTATTAAGTTATTACTATAGATTATACAATAAAACTGAGTTATTCCACTAAAGCAATTGGTTATAGAGCCAACTCAAAAGCCCTGGCTTTATGAATAGATTGTATTCAAACCATGACATTACTTGGATACTCGACAGTTTGGTGTTTGCTCCGCTCCAATTGTCAAGTCGAAGATCTTGTGATGAGACAAACTCTTCAGCTAGCCCTATGCAGACCCGAGTTGTATTATTTTAATATTATTCTTAAAATTTTTTTTTAAAAATAATATGACATTTTTGTGACCAATCTCACCATATAAAAAGATTAGTGGCGACTTTATAATTTGGTATTTTATCTGATTCATGGAGGATAAGTACTTACTTTTTTGAGACTTGTTACTTCATCTGGGGTGTACTATTTGCACTCTCCATCGCCAGGGTAGAGAAACGTCTCGACAGCTTGGCGACTCTACTGGGGATTTTGTTTTTAAAAAAAATGAGAGTCCAACCTCCAATTTATTAATTATTCATCTTTACAGTAAATAATAAATTGGTTTTAAAATTGGTTTTAATTATTTTACTAACTTTTGTCTTTCTATGTGTGTACAGATTTAATTTTGGGCCATTAGAATAAAATAATAGGTTGTATATTATTTTTTTCTTTTCCTCACCCACTGTGAACTGCATTCATGACATGAGCTAAAACCCCGCTCTTATCCTATTTAAGTGAGTGAGAAGCTATTCCCACGTGTGGTTTTCATCTCCGTATGGGATAGGAGACCATTCTTTGAGCTCACACCTTATGTTCCTCGTGTGGTTTTCACCTCCGTATGGACTTAAGGAAGTTTGTTTCTTCGAATTGAACTCAATCCGAAAGTCTGTAATAGACAAGGACATAGGGTTTGGCAGTCCAAGGGGGCACCAACAAAGGACAATTCGTTGACCCTTCTTACTCTAGAGCTAAAACACAACATATAATAAAACTTATAACTGGAGTCTAGGTGAGGCCTAACCCGATTGATTTTGTAAGATTAGTACACAAAGGAAATGCATGATTCTTTTTATTTCATTTATTATTATTTATTTTCTGAATAAATGCATGCGAACAAGAAATCATGTGGTTAGGTTATTTTTTCAAACAAAGCATGGAACTAGAAAGCATGAGGTTAGGGTATGATTTTTTACTAACCAGTTTTTGTATATATTCTGAAAATGCATATATCAATTATTCTGTTTGCATTTGCATAATCATGACATACCCAAGGGTGTTGATTCAAGAGTGATTATAAAAGGTTTTTATTATGGACAAAGGGTTTCATGGTCAAGTAAACTACAAAGCAGCCAAAGAATGATATCTCAAGGAAGCTTTTAAAATAATGGAGGGATATGCACATAAAAGTCCTGTTAGATTGGTACCAAAAGTATTTTATGGCAAGAGCATCAATAGAAGTAGTCACAAGGGAGAGAATTTTTATGAAGCTTAAGCCCGTTTTTGGAAAAACAAAAACAAGAAATTAAGCACAGAGGTTGAAGCCATGCTTGATGATTTCTGAAAAGTCAATTAAACCTTCAAAGTTGTTGGACTAGGAAATACCCCTGAAGAATGGATGACAAAAATCATTAAATTGAAGACTAATACTGATTACTGGAAAAATCAACATAAGGATTAAGCAAAGAAATTCTCCTATGACTTTCAAATTGCCGAAGAAATATACAATGCAACCATCACCAATTTGGAGAAATGTCAAGTTGAAAGCCAGATATTGAAGGAGGATATAGCCAACATAGAAACTTCATATATGATCCATCAATGTGAGATTAATGCTGAATTAAAATCCACTAGAGCTCATAACCACACATTGCTGAAAATGGTAGATGGTTATGGAGATATGGTACAAGAACTTCTTGAACATAAATGTTCTTTGATAAAGGAAAATGAACAATATTGTCTTGAACTTCAAGAAATGGCATGTAAGGTTCAAGAAAAAGAAGATGACTTGAAGAAAGCTGTTGCTCAAGAAAGTAATGTGTCCCACAAACTGGTGAACTTAGCTGGTTTTACAATGGAATTGAAGCATGATGATGATCTGATTCTGGAGCATAAATGGAAATGAACTTGGCTTTTTAAGGAAATAGAGAAATTAGGAGGGAAAGCTATCCCTTATATGTAATGATCTTTTGGATGTATTGAGAAGCCCTTTTTATGTTCAATGGATATTGTTTTAAGATAATTACTCTTGAATTACACCTTTTCATACATGCATTTACATATACATTTTTACATTCACAATCACGTTCTGCATAGCATGATAACATGTATCAATCATGAAAACATGAGAGTAATCAGTGAAAGATTTTGGAATCAGGAGTTCTGAAAATTAGGGACAGGTCTTAAAAAAGATTGAAAGTAATGAATGAAATATTAGCTCGAGTTAGAAGGATTGAGGGAATCTAAGAACAACTTGTGGAAGTCCATCAAGAAATGCTTGAAGAAACAAGAATATTCCAAGTCGAGTCCAGGGAACAAATGTCTAAGATAAGGAGTATGATGGTTACTATGCTATATGGGGAGAAAATGTCGGAAGACCCTATTGAGCATGAAAAGATGAAAACCTCATGAAAAAAGTCTAGATTTCACTGAGATTATGACAAATGACCAAGGACATGTTGTGGAATATAAGAATCCAACTCATTTTCATGAATTAGAAAATATGACAGATAGCGTGGACATTGAAGTTAGTTCGAAGAAGAGAAACATGGAACAAGTCCCATTGAAAATGGGTAAACAAAGGCAAGAAGGAAAAAAAGATGACACATTTCTTTCCAATTCCAATTTTATATTCAGAGTTATTACTCTTTCTCTTTGAAAGTGGTCTTGTGACACCAATTCCTCCTAGTACTTATTTGCATCCAAATTGGAAAAATATCAAGAATTCATGCAAATATCATTCTGGAGATTTTGGTCATTTTATTGAAAATTACATAATGTTGAAATTAAAAGTCCAAGACCTTATGGAAGAAGGGTTGTTATGTTTCGAAAATGGGAAACCTAAGTTCCTCAGTTAACAAAAGCTGATTGAAAAAGAGAAATTCTCAAGTCAACTCATCTCTCAAGATGATGGTCAAAATTCAGACATTCAAAGCAAACATTTCCAAGAGAGCAATAGCAAAGAAACGATCATATCAAGGGAATATCTACCTTGTTTTTCTTTAAACTCATGCAACAAGTTATATGCCAATTTACATGAAGCCCAACTTATTGCTCCATATATGGCTAAACCTTTGGTACCTCCTTACCCAAGATGGTATAATATAAAGGTCTTTTGTGAGTATCATGTTGGAATCAGAGGACACTCCATCGAAAATTGTGTCAACTTCAAACGACGAGTTCAAGATCTTTTGACCCATGGAATTATAGAAGAGGATATCGACATTCAATCCATTTTGATCAGACATTTGGGAGTCAACCCTAAAAATGAAGTTGATAGTGCCAGAATAAATGGGGAACAAGGGAAAGCCAAGAAAGATGAAGTATGTATGGCAGAATTAACTCTCAATACTTTTCTCAAGATAAAAGATGATGCAAAAATGTGAAATGAAAAGGCAAAGGGAAAAGTGATTCGAGACTGGCCTATAGGTTTAAAAAGAAATGAGTCAGATACAACCCTGGGGACACCTATGTCAAGTTTTCTGAAATCAAGAGAAACAAGGGGTAATTTAGTGAATGCTACTCCAAGTACAGGTACAAGAAACATCCAGAACCAAGATACAACTATTGCCACTAAAGAGATTGGTTCTGAAATTCAAATTGAGCTCAATTTCCAGTCAAGAAAGATGATGAGATTTAATCAAGAAATAGCTCAGGAAAAAGCTAAGATTTTTGTACCCAAAAGCTCATCCAAAGAAGCTACCCAAGAAATGATCAAGAAATGAGGGGCAAATATAGAAAAAGATCCTGGTCTGATTATACACCCAACATCCAAAGAATAATGAGGCAGTAGAAGTTGTTATCTACCACTATTGTACCTTTCATTTTGTAGCATTTTGTTTGAATATGTTTTTGTTCGTTTCTCCGCCTTTTGTAATAAAAATGTGTTGCTTTTAAGGTTATGAGCATTGAACAATTTTGCAATCTTGCAGTTCTTTGAATATCATTATATTAAAATATCTTTACAATTAGATTTATACATCTTTGAAAAAAGTATTAAGGTTGAATACCAGAAAAATGGGACCCTGACCTTACCTCAGAAAAAAATGCATCCCCCAAATACTACTATTTCCACAAAAATGAGAAAGCCTTCTCCAAAGTGAGGAATTAGACAAAAGGCTTGGTATTGATAACTAGAAGGATACAACGTGGGGCATATTTTGTGAGATTGCAAAGCTAGCTAGATTACCTTTATATTGATGAGGTTCGACGAAGAAACTTTGACAAATCTAGTCTAAAGTCAGTTGCTGGATATTAAAGTTTGGTAACAAGATTTTCTAAATTTCATAAACACATAGACTATAATAGGTTTCCTATAAAAAGTAAGTCATATATGTAATTAGCCCAATGATGGCTAATGTCAAATAAAGCTGAATTCAGCAAGCCAAAATGGCACAAAAAGTAGTTGTTATAAAAAGTGAAAAAAATACCTATTATAGTCTATTTCACACATGTGCACACAGAAATCTCGTCGTTAGACCGATGTTTTCACACTGCTTTGGGTAGAATCAAAGATTTCAGAGAATTGAAATGGAGGTATTTTAAAAGGTCTAGTAACTGTTATGCTAGATTGTGTCATTTTGTACGCATCCGGTTAAAGATACCAAGTCAAGAAAGTGAGGCATGTGATAATGTTCACAAAAGAGTGAGATATGAGTGACATCTTCACTAAGATATAACCATAGAAAATAGGGAAGCCAACCTGAAACTAACCTCTCAATCTTGATACTTATCAAAGAACTATAACTCTGAAATAGTAAAACTTGTTGATTTTTTTTGATATTCTTTGAATTCATACTTATGATTTGATTCTATTGTGAACCTGTAAGGTGAAATATTTTACAAAATTCTTTCATTCTTTGATAAGAAAGGAGGAAGAACATTAAACATGATAGTCTCAAATGAGAAAGGATATTAGATCATGTTAATGCATGTTCTACCTTTGTAGAAAAAGAATAACCAAGGCCAGAATAATGAAACATTGCATATTCTTGAAAACAAGTGGCTTGAGAAACCAAAGTCTGGGGAATTAAACTTATAATAATCCTTTACGACAACCTGTCAAGATAAAGATGATCGCCTCATTTGAAATAAAGGCACATATCTCAGAGTCTAACAAAAAGGAAAGAATGCAACCGATCAAGAAGAAAGTGATCACCTAATTTGAAAGAAAGACACATATCTCAAACATTTTTTTCAAAAAGATTGATCACCTCTTAAGTCTGTGACAACATGAAGAGAATCCCTCAAATTACTTAACAACATTGTTGTTTAGTAACATTGGAATAAGAGTATTCAAGATCAAAGAGATTTGGAAAGAATAGAGCCAAGAGTACCCACGACTGGAAATTATCAAAGTTGGATCAGGAGGGAATCATGAGATTCTATTCAAATGGACATTAAGAGTGAACCTTATAACTTATAATGCTGGGGCATGATGAAGGCCCATTACAGTCAGAAATAATCTATATGGGGCATGCTGAAGGCCCATTTCAGACAGAAATAATCCATGTGGGGCATTCTGAAGGCCCATTTTATTCAAATCGGATATTTTGAACAATCACATCAATGTTGGAGCATTTTTGAAGCCTCACGTCAACAAGAAGCAAAGGCTAGGGCATGTTGAAGGTCCCTATCATCTTATGGAAAGGACATTGATTTGAGCAAATATTTCCAATGAAGCAAAAAGGTATGAAGAATGAAAATGGTGAAACAATGACAATCGAGTTAACTATACGTACATTAAGAGTGAACCTTACAACTTAGAATGTTGGGGCATGCTGAAGGCCCATTTCAGACAAAAATGATTCAAGTAGGATATTTTGAACAATCACATCAATGTTGGAGCATTTTTGAAGGCTCACGTCAACAAGAAGCAAAGGCTAGGGCATGTTGAAGGTCCCTATCATCTTATGGAAAAGACATTGATTTGAGCAAATATTTCCAATGAATCAAAAGTGTTTGAAGAAAGAAAATGGTGAAACAATGACAATCGAGTTAACTATACATCACTGTTTTGTCCACCATACGATGACATCATCCCCACAGAAGCCATAAGAAAGGATGAATGTGTTGTCAAATGTTTTTCGAACCAGTAATTATGGTGCTGAACTAATGTTGCAATCATGGGGCATTCTATCTGTTGACATAAGATGAAGTTTGTCTTCACACTCTAAAGGTCAGAAATGAGAAATGATGAAGATTTCTTTCCACGAAAAGTCATTGGAACTTTAACAAAAAGAAACTAGTGGAGCCAACTAAGATTGAACGATGAAGTATCTTGACATAATGTGGTTTAAAAAGGAAATTTGTTCGAGATCTTATTAGATATGGAGACATGAAAGGGATTAGGATAAATCCTTCTTGTGATATGTTTCAAGAGTCAAATCAGAACAGACGTGACTGATATCCTGATTAATCTATGTTGAGTTTAGCATATTCATATCTACATTCTGCAAGGATGAGATATTCTCTTTTCAAAGATGATAGATTCTCTTTTAAAAAACGAGAGCTTTATCGAATTTCTACTCAAGTTTAGATAAGGACAGCTGGTGTTATCAAGAGAAGTGGGGCAACAAGGTCATAATCCTAAGTATGGAAAGAGTCTCATAAATGAAACAGTTCTTCTTAAGATAAGAGAAGATATGAAGATATAAGTTAACAAGATGGTTATTCAAAATGGAAAGGAATGATCAAGTGAAAGAAGATCAAACTTCTGGATCAAGATTGACATTCATACATTCATAAGAACATCATTTGCATAAAGATCATGCATTTCATAGATACATTTGATTGCATTTTTACGAAGATGCAGGGACAAAATACCTTACGAGTATAAGGTAGGATCCAAATCACAGGAGTCATATTTGGAGAGGTAAACATCTGAAGAAGAGATGAGAACAATCCATACAAAGAAAGAATTAATTTTGGGGCATGCCCAACAACAAGTCATTCAATGAAATTCTTTGAAAATATCTCAAGAAAGATGATTCTTTCAAGTCAAATCAAACTTCACGGAAGAGTAGTGAAGCAAAAGTAAGAATAAGACCAAAATATGAACTCCACAAAAGAGTAGTGGAACTGAGTTTTTTAGCAAAGTGTCATACTCCATGGAAGAGTAGTGGAAGCAAATTTAATCCAAAATCTGAACTCCACAAAAGAGTAGTGGAACAGATTTTTCAGCAAAGTATAAAACTTCACGGAAGAGTAGTGGAAGCAAATTCAACTTTGAACCTGATATTCATGGAAGAGTAGTGAAATTAGATTCTTGTCAAGTTAATCATTTTCAAACTTTATGGAAGATAAGTGAAGTAAAAGAAAAGAGCAAGATCAAAATTCGCGCTCCACGAAAGAATAGTGGAACAAACTTTTCAGCAAAGTATGAGAACTTTACGGAAGAGTAGTGGAGTAATTCAAGTTTGAGTCTGAACTTCACGGAAGAGTAGTGAAATAGATTCTATTCAAGTCATTCCAAATGAAATCTTCATGAAAGTGTAATGAAGTCATGCAAATGTAGTCTTCACTGAAGAGTAGTGAAGCAAATCATTTGCAAAGTCAATCCTCCGCCTTCACAGAAGAGTAGTGAAGCAAGAGTAAGACCAGATCAAAATTTGATCTCCACGAAAGAGTAGTGGAATGAATTCTCAGCAAAGCAAGAAGTTCACTCAACGAAAACCTGTCCTTTTATCTTTGTTTTATTCTTTTTTACACAAAATATAAGCAAAGAGGGGCAGTTGTCGACACTAGTTTTCGTCCGAGTGATAGTATATATTATTATTACAAATGGAGGCCCATATACAAAAGAGGATGGTTCGATTACAAAGAAAGTACACATGCCCAATTAGTTTACAACCATACTCAACTCAACAATCCGATCCAGGCCAAGATCCAACAAGGCCCACGAGAAACCCATCAGTAGTTAAGGTTTCATCTATCCTATCCAGCACCGAGAACAGCTCAACCGTCTGATCCAGGGATTGACCCAAGGGTCCACAAAGTACCGGGGAAGCCCTAGGGTATCATTGCAACCCTAGGGCCTATTCCGGCCATCGCCTTCAGCAGATCCAATCAGGCACTGCCACGATGGTCGCCGCCTCTCCAGATCTCACTAGAGCATTCCAGAACACTCCAGAAGCCGCACGAGAGTCGTACACGTTGCAACCCTAGGGTGAGTCACCACCGTAGCTCCGGTGACTCAATGGGGTAATCCTCTTTAATCGGTCTAAATAGAGCATCATGGAGGCTATATAAACCACATCCCTACAAAGAAAGAAATAGTAGCAAGCAATAGAGGTAGAGGCAAACCATAATAAGAACGAGAAAGAGCAAGCACTACGAACAACCAGAAATAACAGCAACATCAACAAGGAACAGAGGAGATAACGAGTGCTAAACATGACCAAACAACAAATAAAGAGAAGAAGTCGAGAGCACTTACCTCGTCGAAAACCAAAACGTCGGAGGTTCAAGTTAAAGCTGAGGTAAAACTCTCGGTTTTATTTATATATAAGGTTATTGTGATGCTTTTAGGTGAAAAGGAGGTTAGATTTGGGACGAGGGTGTTCATATCTACATTTTAGGGAAGGTTTGGTATTTTCGACCACCGTGAGTGGTGGCCGGCAGTGGCAGATAACGACGGAACAAGATGGTCGGCTGGTGGTAGCCATCCCTCAGGCGAGGGATTTTTAGAGAATGGCACTTAGAGGGCCAGTTATAGGGCTTAAATACCCTCTCTTGGACAACGTTGTTTTAGGGGAGGGTATCCTTGTAATTTTGCATGGTCAAACTACACGCATGGTCCCCCTGATTTGTAAACCTTTCATTTTGGTTACCGAAATCAGGTTTATTCGTATTTTAATTCAGTATTTTAATTTTGTATATTTATATTTTAGTCATTATTATATATATATATATTAGGTAAAATTATATATTTAGTCCTGAAATATTGATAATTTATATTTTAATCCCATCTTAATTTAGGTTAAATTATATAATTACTTCATAATTATAGTATTATTTCGAATTAGGTAAATTAATTTTAATATTTCATATATTAGTCATATATTAGTATAATTAATTAATATTAGTATTTTTACTCTAGGATTATTATAACATAATTTATCTACTTTTAATGTTCAATATTATAATAGTATTAATAATATTAATATTAAATATTTAGTATTTATATTAAATTAAAATTTTAAAGAACAAATATACTAATTACTGCAAAGACACTAATTAATAGATATTGATACCAATTTTAGGCGTTGTGGGGATGCTAATTCTTTCCCATACATAACCGACTCCCGAACTCATTTTTCTGGTAAGCAGACCTGAGTTTTATTATTTTAATATTATTCTTAGGATTTTTTATTAAAATAATATAACATTTTGGTGACCAATCTCACCATATAAAAAGATTGGTGGCGACCTTACAATTTGGTGTTTTATCTGATTCATGGAGGATAAGCACTTACTTTTTCGAGACTAGTTACACCGTCTGGGGTGTACTATTTGCACTCTCCGTCACCAGGGCAGAGAAACGTCTCGACAATGCTTATGAATCAATCCAACGTGACATGCGTAAATCAAAAAGTTAATTTTAGGTATTTATTCTATAACTGTTTCATGTATGGCTAGTTTGTTCAATGAGGGGAAAAATTTATGTTAACCCATTAAATAGTTTCATTGGTTAAGGAAGTATTATTTTTTTCCTGAGGTTTTTGGTTCGAATAATTACGTCTGTAAAGTATAAATATATTTTCAATAATTTAAAAGAGATTTTAACAAATATTAATCTTATAAGCATATTAAATTATTAAAAAAATAACATGTAAAAGAGAATTGGCCTTAATGAATAAGCTACTACATAGTATAGGGAGCTTTCTTTTTCCTTGTGATTTCATTTGTTTAGCCTCATTTGTTGCTTATGCTTTTATATTTATATCGCAACTTTTTTAGTAAAAAAAAGACAAAGCCATTAAAAGGGGTTTAAAGTTTTTTGTAAGATTTGAAGGTATTGTCTTAAGAAGAAGATAGACATTGTCATAGAAGAATATATTCTTTCTATCACTCTCACACAATATATCCCATTTCTTCATATATTTTAGTGTCGCAACCGTCTTTCGGGTTGGGCCCAAAATTGGGCTTTAACTTAAATAAATGGGTTAGAGTCGCCATCGATCATTTAAAAATATTTAGGTTGATCGGATACCATCTTACCTGATATGCGTTTTACCAGAAATATGTAGGATTTGGGAGTCGGTTACAGTCACAGAAGGATTAGCACCCTTGTACTGCCCTTTCGGTACTAATTTAATTTCCAATTGTCTTAATTAAGAAAATTTCAAGTTAAATTAAAAAGTAAAAAAATCGATCCAAATAACTTACCTTTAATTGATTTAAGAATACTCCTAAAAGGTTAAAAAGATATTAAAAATGAAGTACTGAATTAATAAAAGAAAAAGACACAAAAATTAAATTATAATGTTTTAAACGAAATAAAAAAACATATACATGCCAAGAAATAGAAATTAACAGAATGGAAAATAGAAATAAATAAAACAAAAATAAATCACACATATTGAAAACATAAAGTAATATAAATAATGCAAAGAAAAAGGATAATTAAACTAAAAATAATTGCAAGATCATGTATAAACAAAGACAATAATTAAATAATTAAAAAAATAAAAGAAATAAAAAAATCATCGAGACGTTTCTCTGCCCTGGCGATGGAGAGTGCAAATAGTACACCCCAGACGGTGTAACTAGTCTTGAAAAAGTAAGTGCTTATCCTCCATGAATTAGATAAAACACCAAATTGTAGAGTTGCCACCAATCTTTTTATATGGTGAGTACGGTTACCAAAATGTCATATTATTTTAATAAAAATTCATAATAATAATATTAAAATAATACAACTCGGGTCTTCTTACCAGAAAATGAGTTCCGGAGTCAGTTACGTATGAGAAAGAATTAGCATCCCCATAACGTCCAAAATTGGTATCGGTATTTATTAATTAAATGTCTTTGCAGTAATTATAAATTTGTTTTTAATTTAAATTTACAAAGGACCTAAATAATATTAATAATCTTATTAAAATACTAAATATTAAAAATCCATAGGTTAAGTTATAAAATATGTAAATTGCTAATTATGATATAAAATATAAATACTAATAATATAATTAATATTATAATAATAATTAATGGTTAAAATATAAAACATTAACATTAATTACTATAATTCGAAATAATATTAAGTTAATGTACTAATAATATAATTTACCCAAAATTATTAGAGAGGTCGAAATGTAAGCTATTTAACATATTAAGGACTAAATATGGTATTTATCCTAAAATGTATATATATATGCAGTAATGATCAAAACGTAAATAAATAAAATTAAAGGGAAAAATTAAAATATATAAAACATGCTTTTAATGACAAAATTGCAAAGTTACAAAATTACAGGACCCATATTTACGCTCAGGTCCCTCCCCAAAATGACGCCGTTCGGGGAGGGATATATATAGGCAGAATTAGACCTAAAACTCTAAAGCTTCTCATTTCTCCTCTCTACTTCTCTCTCTTTAGAGAGAGAAACTCTCACATCTCTCTAGAATTCCCTCACCAGAGGGAATTCGACCCCGGCCGATAGCCGATCGCCGCCGTCAACTGCCGCCGCCGGCCACCACTCACAGTGGCTAGATATCAACCAAATACACCAAATCAACTTTTTTTTTCTAAACACAAATCCAATATCCTTTTTTCCCAAAACACCCTAAATCACAGTAGATTTACAAAAATATACCTTCGAAGTTCGACTTTCTTGGCGACACTGGGGCATTCCAACGATGGTAATGCTTTCTTCACTATTTTCTCTTTATTTTTTTTATTTTGGTTGATGTGTATTGGGTGGTTTGCTTGCTCTCCGTTGTTGGTGTTTGTTGTTGTTCTCTTCTTCACAGGTTCGACCCTATTATAGGGCTCTTTGACGCACTCTTTTGTCTGGTTAAATGAACGAACCCTGGTGAGTCATCGGAGGTACGATGGTGACTCACCTTAGGGGTGGTGAGCTTTACGGTCGAGAGATTATGTGCATTAAATGCGCCCAGATCTTGCATATCCAGCGAAGACGTGGCAACTGCTAATTGGTAAGTTCATCGGTGGGGCATCATAATCTCTACAGCGGCACCAAAATAGCCCTAGGGTTACAATGAGTACTCTAGGGTTTCTACTGGTCATTTGTGGACCATTGAATTTGCTTCTGGATCGTACGATTGTGGAAGCTTGGGTCGCTGGAACCTTGCGTGGAAACCCTAGCTGAACAAGGGTTCGCTTCTGGGCTTGTAGAGCTGTTTAGTTCAAGTCTGGGCCTGGACTGAGCCAGCTGGGCTGCTCGGATTGGATCCAAGTTCAAACTGGATCATGGTCTGATAGTCTTGGGTTGTAATCGAGCTTTAGGATTTAACTTTGTAATTTGGGCCTTCGGGTTGTAATTTGGACCTGTAATAAAATTATTATAATTAAATAGAAATAAAACTAATAATATAATAATGTTATAATAATAATATAAATAAATAAAGAATCGGACGAAAACGACTGTTGACAGCTGCCCCTCTTTGCTTATTTTTGTGTTAACAAGAATAAAGCAAAGATAAAAGACAAAATTTTTGTCGAGTGGCATTTTTATTTGACAAAAATTCATTCCACATGGGTCGCTGGAACCTTGCGTGGAAACCCTAGCTGAACAAGGGTTCGCTTCTGGGCCTGTAGAGCTGTTTAGTTCAAGTCTGTTCCTAGACTGAGCCAGCTGGGCTGCTCGGATTGGATCCAAGTTTAAACTGGATCATGGTCTGATAGTCTTGGGTTGTAATCGAGCTTTAGGATTTAACTTTGTAATTTGGGCCTTAGGTTTGTAATTTGGACCTGTAATAAAATTATTATAATTAAATAGAAAGAAAACTAATAATATAATAATGTTATAATAATAATATAAATAAATAAAGACTCGGACGAAAACGACTGTCGACAGCTGCCCCTCTTTGCTTATTTTTGTGTTAACAAGAATAAAGCAAAGATAAAAGACAAAATTTTTGTCGAGTGGCTTTTTTATTTGACAAAAATTCATTCCACTACTCTTCCGTGGAGATCGAACTTTTGATATGATCTTGCTTCACTACTATTTTTCTGAAGACTGAATTTTCATTGCTTCACTACTCTTTTTGTGAAGGCTGGATGTGCATCGCTTTACTACTCTTTTGTGAAGGCTTATTTGCATTGCTTCACTACTCTTTTGTGAAGGCTTATTTGCATTGTTTCACTACTCTTTTGTGAAGGCTTGATTTGCATTGCTTCACTACTCTTTTGTGAAGGCTTGATTGACTTGAGAAGAATATGTTTCACTACTCTTCCGTTAAGATCAGATTCAAGGTCGATTTGATTCCACTACTCTTCCATGGAGATCGGATTGACTTGGAAAGAAATGATTCCCACTACTCTTCCGTGGGGGCTATAATCATTCAATCTTTGGATATCCCTATTTTAGGGATTTTGAGTTTAACTATTCCAATCTCGAGATTTGGACATTCGACTTCTTTTTGGAAAACCTGAAAATGTGACATTGTGTTTGCTATCATGCATTTATGAATGTCATGATCCTATTTATGCCTAAAATGTATTTAATGACAATTTTGGGGTATTCTTTTTTCTTCGAACAAGGACCCCTTTTTGCTATCCATTATTAATTTAAGCTTATCATATGTACAACAAACATAATCATTTTATCTCAACTAATCATCTTGATCTTTTGAACCTGGACTTGTTTTTATTCTTCTTGATTTCCACCAGTACAAATGAGAATCATTCAATTGATAAATATTTCAGATTATCTTCAAATATCTGAAACCTCCCATATACTTCAATGTTTCAGTATCATGTCAGCATATGTTAAAACATTGCTAGCCTCAGAATATCTGCACTTTTCAAAGACTTTTTGTATAATAATACACCATGATTTTATGTACTTCAAATTAAACTAAATGTTTTAAAACTTTCAAGTCAATATGGTTTACAAAAAGAATTAACAAGAAAACGCTTCTTTTTATTTATGTAAAGAATTTTACATGGAAAACTTTTATTTGTAAAAGACAAAGTAGGTTTCCTCAAACAAAAATAGCATAAATGCTTTTGAACTAACATACCGTAAAGTGAATTGAGCGTAGCTTCTGTCTAAAGGATCTCAAAATTATAATGAAGGTAGGAAGTTCCTCAAATCCCTTTTCTTTTCATGCAAAATATCTTTTAACTGCGTTTGTATTTATTGGGTAAGGTAATTCAGGTCCATCAATTTCAGTAAGGACTAAAGCTTCTTCAGAAAAAAACCTTTTTTACAATATAAGGTCATTCCCAATTTGGCATCCATTTTCCTCGGTGATCCTTTTGAAAATGTAAAATCCTTCTGAGCACAAGATCTCCTTCATAAAATTCTCGGAGGCGAACTTTCTTATCATGTGCTCGTATCATCCTCTTTTGGTACATCTGACCATGACAAATTGCTTTCATTCTTTTTTTCTTTGATCAAATTCAATTGATCATATATGGTTTGTACCCAGTCTACCTCGTCTAGCTTTACTTCTGATAGAACCCGTACTAAAGGAATTTCTACCTCAATTGGTAAGTCTGCTTCCATCCCATAGGTTAATGAAAATGGAGTTTCCTCAATTGATGTTTGTACTAAAATTCGATAGGCTAATAAGAGCAAATGGTAGTTTATCATGCCAATCCTTATAAGTTTCAATCATATTCTCTATAAGCCTCTTGGTATTCTTATTATCTTCCTCAACTGCTCCATTCATCTTTGGGCAATAGGTGATGGAATTATGATGCTTTACTTGGAATTGTTCACATACTAATTTCATCATTTTGTTGTTCAATTCAAAGCATTGTCAGTAATAATTCTCTCTGGTAATCCATATTGACAAATGATCTATTTTTCAAGAATTTACAGACTGTGGCCTGGGTAATGTTCGTATAAGAAGCTGCTTCTACCCATTTGGTAAAATAGTCTATAATGAAGGGATGACCATTTGAAGCTTTGAGAAAAATTTGTTCAATAACATCTATGCCCCACATAGAGAATGGTCAAGGAGCTGTCATTACATGCAATGGATGAGGAGGAGTATGATTCCTATCTCCGTAAATTTGACACTTGTGACACTTTCGAGCATAATTAATGCAATATGTTTCCATAGTTGACCAAAAGTATCCAAATCTCATAATTTGTCTAACCATTGTATGCCCATTAGCATGAGTACCACATATTCCTTCATGTACTTCTTCAAGAATTTATTTAGCTTCTTTAGTATCCACACATCTTAGCAGGACTTTATCTAGGCTCTTTTTGTACAAGACTTCCCCATCGAGTACGTACCCTGATGCCATTCTTCGGATAGTTCTCTTATCATTTTCAGTTGCTTGTTCAGGATAACTTTGATATCTGATATATTGCAAAATACCATAATACCAAGGTTTATCTTCTTCTTCTTCTTCAATGTTAAGACAATGAGCTGGATATTGATAAGCCTGCATTTCAATAGGCATCATACTTGCATGTTTATTTACCTTAAATGCGTCTACCATAGTTGCCAATGCATCTACCGTTTAATTTTCTTCTCTGGGAATATAATCAAAAGTCAATTCTTCAAATTTTTTGATGGGTTTCAGAACCATTTTCTGATATTTTACAAGCTTGAAATCTTTTGTCTCCCATTCTCCTCTGATTTGGTAAATTACTAGAGCTTAATCCCCATAAACCCTAAGCATTTTTACTTTACGTTCAATGGCATCTCTAATACCCAAAATACATGCTTCATACTCAGCCATATTGTTTGTACAGTCAAAATTAAGTCGTCTAGTAAACGGTAAATGCTCTTCATTTGGCGAAACTAATATTGCCCCAATTTCGTGTCCCAAAGCATTTGAAGCACCATCAAAAGTTAACTTCCAATATTCATCATTAGACACACTTGCTTCTCCTATTGAAATTTCCATCAAATCTTCATCAGGAAAATCAAAATTTATTGGCTCATATTCTTGATAAGTTCTACTCGCAATAAATTCAGCTATTGTACTTTCTTTTACTGCTTTTCGACTGAGATATTGGATGTCGAATTCTGACAACAAGATTTACCAATAAGCTAATCTTCCAGATAATGCAGGAACATTCATTAGATATTTCAAAGAATCAAATATAGATATAATCCATGTAGTGTGATACAACATATATTGTCTAAGCCTTCGAGTAGTCCATACCAATACATAACACAATTTCTCAATTAAAGAATATTTGGTTTCACATTCAGTAAACTTCTTACTGAGATAGTAAATAGCTCTTTCTTTCTTCTCAGTTTGATCATGCTATCCTAATACACATCCCATTGAATTATCCCATACCGATAAATAAAGAATTAAAGGTTTATCTGGGATAGGTGGTACTAATATTGGAGTACTCGATAGATATTTCTTAATTGTCTCAAAGGCTTCTTGACATTATTCATTCCATGTCCCAGAATCATTCTTTCTAAGGAGGTGAAAATTAGGATCACATCTATCAGTTAGCTGCAAAATAAATCGAGCTATATAATTAAGCCTTCACAAAAATCCTCAAACCTCCTTTTATGTTTATGGGGGTGGCAAATCTTGAATAGCTTTGACTTTATTTGGATCTCTTTCAATTCTTTTTTGGCTCCCCACAAATCCTAAAAGTTTACCATTGGTTACCCCAAATATACATCTATTTGGGTTAAGTTTTAGCTGACATTCCCTTAATCTCTGGAAAAGCTTCCTCAAATTCCCAATATGTTGTTCTTTGGATTTGGATTTGGCAATCATATCATCAATATAAACTTCTATTTCTTTGTGCATCATGTCGTGAAATAATGTTACCATAGCCCTTTGATAAGTTGCTTCTTCATTCTTAAGTCCAAATGACATCACTTTATAACAAAATGTTCCCCATAAGGTGACAAACGTTGTCTTCTCCATATCCTCAGGGTACATTCTGATTTGATTATAGCCAGATAAACCATCCATAAATGAGAATAAAAAATTCTTAGCAGTATTGTCCACTAATGTGTCTATGTGTGGCAAAGGAAAATTATCCTTTGGACTGGCTCTATTAAGATCTCAGTAATCAACACACATACGGACTTTACCATCCTTTTTTGTTACAGGGAAAATATTTTCTATACACTCAGGGTACTTGGCTATCTTAAGAAATCCAACATCAAATTGTTTTTTTACTTCTTCCTTGATTTTGAGCAGAATTTCAGGTTTCATTCTTCTCAGCTTTTATTGCACAGGTTTACATTCTGATCTTATTGGTAACTTATGTACTACCAATTTTGTATCCAATCTTGGCATGTCTTTGTATGACCAAGTAAATACATCCTTTTATTCTTGCAGTAATTCAATCAAATCCTGTCGTTCTTTATCAGATAAAGTGGTACCAATTTTCACCTCCTTCTTTTCCATATTGGATCCTAAATTTAAGATCTCAATAGGTTCCTTATGAGGTAGAATTTTCTTATCCTTCTTTTCCACTATTTTTAATAATTCAGAGGGTAAATCACATCCTTCACCGTAACCTTCAACTTCCTCAGGACACATAGGCTACTCAAAATCAATTTTCGTGCCAGCATCATTAGTATTAATGTCATGGATATTTGAGTTCCTGAAAATAAACAAGAGTATATACATATAATCATGAAAATGCATTTAAAAATGATTGCCATTTAGAACTAATGCATTTTTTATTGAAAAACAAAAAACATATATTTTAACCCTTTACACAAAATCAAATTATTGCCCTAGGGTATATGCAATAATGAAAGTTTTGGTGTATTACTTTGAAAAAGACTTGAAAACTACAAATAATTCGTCAGTCCAATTATTTAACCCAAAGTCTGATGATACGGGGTAAATTCCCACGGCTTCATTTTCTACAAATTCATCATCTGATATGACATTGATACTCATTTCTTTCAAAACATCTTCAACAACCATCTTTTTTTCCTTGATGATCTTCTTTTAAAATGCGTCCTCCTGACATTAAAGTACCATTTAATGGTGGAAAGGTCATTGGTTCCAATGTGAGATCTTCTCCAGCTAACTTCGCCTTTCTTAGTTCTTGATTCCTTCTAAATCCTCTCTGTCTCTCTTTTAGTGTTGGTTGATATCCCAAACCAAATCAATCTTTCTTGGAAATAGGAAAGACTAGATTCACTAGTCCTTGCAAATAGCTTCCTAATCCTTTTCCAATTTTTGCCCCTTTCCCTAGGGTCAACCTGAGTCCCATTTTCGTGTAATTGGAAATTTTGGGTTTAGGCATCCTTTTCCCCTCATATACAAATGTTGCGTTGACAAATTCCAAGGATCTAAAAGAGCATTCAATAGCTTCTTCATTCAATTCGACATATGGAGCAGTGGTAGAGACTGAAGCAATGATGTCTTCTTCAGCATTAAGACATATCAGCCTACCATCTATTACAAACTTTACCTTTTGGTGTAAGGTAGATGGAACTTCCCCTGCTTGATGAATCCAGGGTATTTCCAACAAATAATTGTAAGTGGGTATAATATCCATTACAAGGAACTCTATCTCATATGTAGCTGGACCAATAGTTAAGGGAATATCAATTTTTCCTAATACCTCCTTTCTGGTTCCATCAAAAGCTCGGACAATACTCTGACTACTTCTCATGAGTGTGCTATCAATTGGTAATTTCTTCAGAGTAAGTAATGGAATTACATTCAAAGCCGAGCCATTATCTACTAACACTCGAGATAAAATATGTCCTTTGCACTTAACTGTAATATGCAGAGCTTTAGGAATACCATTCATTTCAGAAGGAATTTCGTCTTCGGAAAAAGAAAGGAAATTATCAGCCTCTATATTTGCAATCTGCCTATCCAATTTGTTAACAGGCAATTCCTTTGATACAAAAGTTTGATTCAACACTGTTAGTAAATCATTACGATGTGCTTCAGAGCTTAATAAAAGTGCCAAAATTGATATATGAGTTGGCAATTTGTGCAACTGTTCAACAATGATGTATTCACTGTGCTTGAGAAACTTCAAAAATTCTACAGCTTCGCTTTCAGTTACAGGTTCATTGATGACAGTTTTATCCTCTTTTAACTATAGCTCTACCTTTTTCCCTTTATAAACTGGACCTTGTTTCTCTGATTTCTTAAAATAACATCTCCCACTACGGGTAAAATGCCCAACTTCATCTACCTCTTCATTTCCTTCCATTGTTTCCTCCATATGGCATTCGTAATTCCATAGAACTTGCTTGTTATCTTTATAAGAAAATGGGGATGGTGAAGCAATAACCATTTTCGGAGCTTTCTTATCTGGTATATGAGTCCTTGGCATGATAATTAGAGGATGATTGGAGTTATAAAACTCTTTAAATGATCCCTCAAATACACAAATATCCATTTCTTCTTCTGATATTTCTTTGAAAATCCCATCTCCTTTCCATCCATCATTTTTTGTATCAAAGCCCGAAAATCTGAACATTGTTGTATAACATATCCTTCATAACCATGATAATGACATATATTTTCGTAGCTTAATTGTTCTGCTGATAGATCAGATTTTAACAAACAAATTTTGAACATTTAAGTCCATACCCATAACATAGGTGATTTCACTTCACTGACTTGCCTTATCACCTGCTTTCTTTTTTCCTCAATAACTGTATTGATCCCTGCTCCCGTATGATTTGGGAATGGATTTTGAGCAACATTTGGTTGTTCTTTATCACCAAAATTTATTATATTCTTTTTTCTCAAGCTTTGAACAATTCTTTTGAATGCGATGCAGTTTTCGATGGAATGCCCACAAGCCCCTATATGATATTTGCACTGCAAGTTATCATTGTACCACTTAGGATACGGAGGTTGTATGGGTGACACATGATAGGGTAATATTATATGTTTGTCATATAATATCTGGTATAACTCTTTGTAGGTCATCAGAATTGGGTCAAACTGAAATTTTTCTCTTTCCACCCTTGTTTCTTGCTTGGCGAAGTTTGGGGTAGAAGATCCAATATCCTAAGGTCGAGACACTGTGATATTATTGGACTCATATTTCCTTGCATCATTTACCTCGCTTTCTTTTTTTTCATAAATGGCTTCTTACTAGATTCACCACTTTCAAGTTTCCCACTCTTAATCGCCATTTTAATCATCTCACCTGCTGTAACTATGTCAGCAAAGCTTTTTAAATAATTCCCTATGAGGTAAGTAAAGAAAGGAGCTTTCAAAGTGTTTACAAGGAGCACATTTGTTTCTTCTTCTTCCATAGGTGGATGCACCTTTATAGCTATGTCCCTTCATCTCTGGGCTTATTGCCTGAAACTTTCATTGAATTTCTTTTCCATGTTCTGTAGTACCATTCGATTAGGCCTTATATCCTTCACATGCTTATATTGTTCCAAAAAGGATTTAGCCAAAACTTTCCAAGATTTAATATGAACTCTACTTAATTGGTTAAACCATTGGATGGTTGAACCAATTAAACTTTCTTAGAAACAATGGATCAGTAGTTAATCATTCTTGATATAACATGTCCCTTTTCTATAAAACATCGTGATGTGGGTGGAAGGACATTTCATACCATCAAAATTTTCAAAATTTGGGATCTTGAACTTAGGTGGTAATACCAAATCAGTTACTAAACTTAATTCATTTGCTTCAATTCCATACGCATTAGAGCTTTCCTTGATTACCCTAACCTCTTCCATTAGTTGTTCAAGTTGTTTGTTTGACTTTTTCTTTGCTTCTTGATAAAAATATGAAACATTCTCAACTTGTTGTTGGTTTATAAAAGCACTAGGTAAATTTATGTTTACCATCCCTGTTTGAGTAAATGCTCCAGACTAGGCTTTAACATGAGAGGTTGTATGATCCGAAGGGTATAAAGGTTCCTCAGTTACTTTATTTTTTGGATGATCTTCTTTTGGTGTAAAACCTGGAGGATATAAAGGATCTTTAATGAAAGTACTAACAGCTGGGGCATTTGTTTGATCCATGATTCTTCTTTGTAACATACTTGCAAATTTTTCCATCATCTCATTCTGGGATTTCATTAACTCTTCATGCATTACTTCCTGAATCTTCTTGAAATTCTCTTGTATCTCAAGCTGATTCCTTTCAATTTGAGCAACCTTATCATCCATTGCCCTTTTTCTGGTATTATATGGATGCTTAGGGGGGTCCAGTATTCTTCGAAAAAGGAAGAAAAAACTTTTAAATGAATATGGATGAAAAATACAATGTTAAAATGTTTATGCTCAATATGTAAATGCAAGGTGTTGATATCAAGATGATTTCTTTGGAACAACTTTTATATTAAAACAAAGTCTTATTACAAATCTTTAAAAACAGATTAAATCATAGATACATCTGGGCAGCTTCTCCTAACTGCTGAATGTGTTCAAGTAACTCAAAGACCTTATGAGCTTCTTCAGTTCTTGGCTCTAAATTTTCATTCAAAGTGTTAGCTTCGTATACCAAGTCCACTAAATATTGTGCCATTCCCTGAACTTGCTCCAGATACTTTGCAATGAGGTCGTCTATTTGTTTGACTTTCCATTGAGCACGTTCCCAACGGTAACACCATTGCAAAATTGCTTTGTTTTGATTCACCTTTCTTTGAATATCTTGAACTTTGGTTTCTAGCTCATTCACTTGCTTCCTTAGATTCTTAGCTTTTGAGTTACTTTCTTAATTTTGCAGTGCAGTTTCCAACCCTTCGATCTTGCTTTTTAGTCTATGTTTTAAGCTTGATTTTCCAATAGTCTTTGCTCTAATACCTCATTTTCCTTAGCAAGCATCTTGGTCTGGTGTTTTCTTTATTTGAACTCATCTTTACCTTCTTCAGCTTTTCTTTTTAGACCTGTCAACTCTTGTTTGCTTGATCCTTCAAAAATATGAGTTTTTACCACCCGTTGATAGGTTGACTGGAGATCGTTAAAGTCTATGTTGAGCTGTTTTTCAACCTTGATAACTTGATTT
Organism: Hibiscus syriacus; assembly: GCF_006381635.1. Lineage (NCBI taxonomy): Eukaryota > Viridiplantae > Streptophyta > Magnoliopsida > Malvales > Malvaceae > Hibiscus > Hibiscus syriacus. The sequence goes on along the minus strand of NW_024062641.1, from coordinate 2,749,241 downwards.
TCTCTCCCTTTATGGATATCTATCTCAATTTCTTTGTGGTAGACTTTTTCTTCCAACTTTTACAGAGTCTTTCTCCACTGCTTTCTTTCGATCTCCAAATCTTGCTTTGCCAACTCCAATGGAGATGGTATAATTCTCAAATGTTCTTTGATGGGTTGAACATTCTCGAAATTAATCATTGGAATGTTTTCATTGATACGGTTGATTCTCCATTGTTCGAATTTGGGTGAGAGCTTTTGACTGAAAGTAAATAAATTTACTCGATGAATCCATTTCCAGGCCTCAACAACCTTTATGATCTTTTCCTTGTACTGATCACTCTTGAATGCAAATTCTGATTTGGATAAACCAGATGTCGCGAGAATAAATTGTCTTGATCCATATTATCTGGAGACCATCAAAGGTGCGTATCCCATAGAACCCCATATACCAGGTAGGGGAACCCAATCGTGTTCTCCACACTTATACATTATGTTTGAAGAAGTATTCAATGAAGCTCGCCATAATACGTCTTTATCTTCGAGAATTCGAAAAATATTCATCCATTTTCATTCGTCATAACCTCCGGGCCATTTGCGAGAAAGGAAATCTTGTAGAGGTGAGAAACTTTCTAGAAATACTTGTCCAGGAGCTATTTCTTCATGTTTAAAATGGTTCAGAATCCATAACAATAATAGGGGTGTACAGCGTATAAAATGTCCCTCTCCCTCGCGTCTGTAGGAATTCAAGGAACGGAATGTTTCAGCTAATATAGCAGGAACTGGATCTGCATTCTTATTCAATCTTTCAAACAGATCTACAGTTGATATATCCACATGCCCCATAATCTTCAGGAAAATGATTAATCCATAAATTCCTAAAGCCAGCATATAAATCTACTTCCTTTTGTCTGGATGGTGGTAGATTACTTCTTTCAAGCCAATCCAAGTAATGTATTCACTATCAACCTTTTTCTTGATATGTCTTGTATCTCATTCTTCACTCATCCCGGTTAATAAGAGTATTTTCTTCTTGAAATGAGCAATGTTAGGTGATTTGATAAATACCCTGTCTTCGTAGATTCTTGGACAACGGATAAGAGCTCGATATTCTTCTATAGTAGGTGTCAAATCTACCTTCCCAAAGGTGAAACAACTATAAGCAGGGTTCCAAAACTGTGACAGGCCTCTGAACAGATGTCGGTCAATAGGAATGTCCAAAAGATAAGCAATGTCGCCATATAACTGATGAAATAGCTGCTTGTCTGATGCTTCCACTTTTCCCATATTTCTTTCAACTCACCCAGGTTATTTTAGAGAACGTTGATATGTGTATATTTGACCAAATTTGACATATACCCGGGTGATAGACTATTTACCTTGATAAGTTGAGATTACTTAGACCATCTTAAGACGACCACATTATCTTCTACTTCATATTGGACTTTTTGTTCCATATTTCCAGCTCTCTATATGAAATCAGTCATAAATCAACACCATGATATGAAAATGCAAAATGCAGAAATCACAATGGAGCATAAAATTAAAATAATTAAATCCTAATTTCATGCAATCTAGTTTCATGCTTTATTTAAAACAACAAACCTAACTGCATGATTTCTAGTTCGCATGCATTTATTCATAAAAATAAAAAATAAAAGACTCCACATGTTTTTCCTTATGTGCTAACTTTACAAGACTTATTTGGGTTAGGTTTCGTCTGAAGTTAAGTTCTAAATTTTACTATATGTTGGGTTTTGGCTCTAGAGTAAGAAGGGTCAACGAATTGTCCTTTGTTGGTGTCCCCTTGGACTGTCAAGCCCTTAATCCTGGTCCATTACAGACTTTCAGATTATGTTCAATTCGAAGGAACACACTTCCTTAAGTCCATACGGAGGTGAAAACCACACGAGGAACATAAGGTGTGAGCTTAAAGAATGGTCCCCTATCCCATAAGGAGGTGAAAACATCATGAGGGGGTAGTTTCTCATTCACTTAAACATGATAAGAGCGGGGTTTCAGCTCATGTCATCATTGCAGTGCACAGTGGGTGAGGAAAAGCATAACAAAAAATAAAATAATATACAACCTATTATTTTATTTTAATGATTCAAAATTAAATCTGTACACACATAAAAAATAAAAGTTAGTAAAATAATAAAAATAATTAAAAAAATTTATTATTTACTGCAAAGATAACTAATTAATAAATTGGTGGCTGGACTCTCATTTTTTAAAAAAAAAATCCCCAGCAGAGTCGCCAAGCTGTCGAGACGTTTCTCTTCCATGGCGACGGAGAGTGCAAATATTATACCCAAGACGGTGTAACTAGTCTCGAAAAAGTAAGTACTTATCCTCCATGAATCAGATAAAATACCAAATTGTAGAGTCGCCACCAATCTTTTTATATGGTGAGATTGGTCACCAAAATGTCATATTATTTTAATAAAAATCCTAAGAATAATATTAAAATAATACAACTCGGGTCTGCTTACCAGAAAAATGAGTTCGGGAGTCGATTACCTATTAGAAAGAATTAGCATCCCCACAACGCCCAAAATTGGTACCGATATTTATTAATTAAATGTCTTTGCAGTAATTATAAATTTGTTTTTAATTTGAATTTACAAAGGACCTAAATAATATTAATAATCTTATTAAAATACTAAATATAAAAGATACATAGGTTAAGTTATAAAATATGTAAATTGCTAATTATAATATAAAACATAAATATTAATAATATAATTAGTATTATAATAACAATTAATGGTTAAAATATAAAACATTAACATTAATTACTATAATTCAAAATAATATTAAGTTAATGTACTAATAATATAATTTACCCAAAATTATTAGAGAGGTCGAAATGTAAGCTATTAAACATATTAAGGACTAAATATGGTATTTATCCTAAAATGTATATATATATATGCAGTAATGATCAAAACGTAAATAAATAAAATTAAAGGACAAAATTAAAATACATAAAACATGTTTTTAATGACTAAATCACAAAGTTAGAAAAATTATAGGGATCCCGAGAATCATTTACCCATACCCGTATTTACGCTCAGGTCCCTCCCCAAAACGACACAGTTCGGGGAGGGATATATATAGGCCGAATTAGGCCTAAAACTCTAAAGCTTCTCATCTCTCCTCTCTTCTTCTCTCTCTTTAGAGAGATAAGCTCTCACATCTCTCTAGAATTCCCTCACCAAAGGGAATTCAACCCCAGTTGGCAATCGATCGCCGCCGTCAACCGTCGCCACCAGCCACCACTTATGGTGGCCGAATATCAACCAAATACGCCAAATTAACCCTTTTTTTATAAACACGAATCTAGTATCATTTTCCCCAAAACACCCTAAATCGCAGTAGATCTACAAAAATATACCTTCGAAGTTCGACTTCTCCGGCGACGCTTGGCTCTCCAACGATGGTAATGCTTCATTCACTCTTTTCTTTTTATTTTTTGATTTTGGTTGTTGTGTATTGGGTGGTTTGCTTTCTCTTTGTTGTTGGTGTTTGTTGTTGTTCTCTTCTTTGTAGGTTCGACCCTATTTATAGGGCTCTTTGACACACTATTTTGTCCTGTTAAACGAACGAACCCCTGTGAGTCACCGGAGCTACGGTGGTGACTCACCCTAGGGGTGGTGAGCTGTGTGGTTGAGAGACTGGGCGCATTAAATGCGCCCAGATCTTGCAGATTCGGCGTAGACATGGCTACTGCTGATTGGTAAGTTCATCGGCGGGGCATTATCATCTCTACTGCAGTGCCGAAATAGCCCTAGGGTTACAATGAGTACCCTAAGATTTATGCAGGTCGCCTTTGGACTGTTGGATTTGCTTATGGATCGGACAGTTGTGGAAGTATACGGCGCTGAAACCTTGCGTGGAAACCCTAGCTGAACAAGGGTTCGCTTCTAGGCATGTAGAGCTTTTTGGTTCAAGTCTGGGCCTGGATCGAGCCAGCTGGGTTGTTTCGATTGGATCCATGTTCGAACTGGGTCATGGTCTGATAGTCTTGGGTTGTAATCAGGCTTTAGGATTTAACTTTGTAATTTGGTCCTTCGAGTTGTAATTTGGACATGTAATAAAATTATTATAATTAAATAGAAATAAAACTAATAATATAATAATGTTATAATAATAATATAAATAAACAAAGACTCAAAAATTACTATCGACAAAAATAATAAAAATAATAATAAATGTTGGATCAAGAACTCATAAAATATAATGGCTTTAAAATATAATTAAATAAACATGAATTGAATAAAGAGAATGACCAAATTAAAAGAAGAAAAAAAGTATATGACGAATTTAAAAGAAGAAAACGAAATCAAATTTAAATTTAAATTTAAAATGTGAAAAGGACTTTAAAAATAATTGAGGGACCAGGGATGCAATTACCCTTATTCGATCAAAAACATGCAGATCCTGGGATAAAAACGATCGGGTTTCAGGTTGGCTATAAAGCTCAAAATTCATTTTTTTTCTTCCCCCCAAATCGATCAAAACCATTTAAGAAAAACCTCTGAAATGTTCTTTGTGTTCTTCATAACACGAAGAACATACAACTGAAACCCAGAATCCGGCCATGCTCTGCCTCGTTGGCCGCCGCTCATTGGCGGTGAACCCATAATGTTTTTACACTGTTCGAAAGCCTATTATCTTCTCTTTTCAAAAATCTGATTTGTTTTCACAAAAGAGCCTCGGGGAGGGCTAGATCTGAGGAAAACTTTTCAAAAACCCCCTAATCATCGATTACTCTCTTTCAAAAATAAAAACAAATAAAACCCCAAACAAATACTACATGATAACAAGCCGAGAAGAAAAATACCTTCTTTATTGATTTCCTTTCGAGTTACAAGTACTATTTTTGGTTTCGATCTAACTTGTTTTTTATTTGATTTTTGCATGGATTTATAACATTAGGAGTCCCTTATTTACATTTAGTTTTTGTGTTTTATTAGGATAGAAATACATGTTTTTGGATCCTATGGAATCACGTTGTTGGGTTGATTGTTGTTGTTGCTGGAAATATTGTTTCCCAATAGGGGATAGTTTCCTCAAGTCAGCCGAACTCCACTTTGCTCGGTGGTCTGTTTTGGGTCCTTGGATTGGCTACAAATCTAACGGCTCAAGATCGTGCGGTGTGTAATAACATTTTTACTGTTTCACAAACCCTAGCTGATATACGATCTGGTTCGTTCGATTGATGCTTGATCCTACGGTTGAGAATCGCGTGGCACTTTTACTTAAGTAGAAAACCCTAGTTTGCTCGGTCAGGCGAACTTGGGTCGGGTCGATTTGCTTGGTCAGGCCTGCCACCCGGTTGGGCTCTTTCTTCTGGATTTGGACTTGAACCTATTTGGACCAAAATAACAAAAATAAATAAAATAAAAAGAAAATAAATAATAAATAATAAAATATAATACATAAATATTTTATATAATATATTTTTTCAAAATGTTTCAAAAATTATATATTATATATATTTTCAAAATATTTTTGAAAACTATATATTATATATATTTTCAAAATATTTTCAAAATCTATATATTATATATATTTTCAAAAACTATATATTATATATATATTCAAAATATTTTCAAAAACTATATATTATATATATGCTTTTAAAATGTTTTCAAAAACTATATATTATATATATTTTCAAAAACTATATATTATATATATTTTTTCAAAATGTTTTCAAAACCTATTTACTATATATATTTTTTCAAAATGTTTTCAAAAATTATATATTATATATATTTTCAAAAACTACATATTATATATATATTTTCAAAATATTTTCAAAAACTATATATTATATATATGTTTTCAAAACATTTAAAAAATTATATATTATATATGTATATTATTAAATAGAACCCCGAGCGAAAATGAGTGACTACAATTTCCACTCTTTGCCCATTATCGTGTAACGAAAATATGGTAAAGACAAAAGGATCAAATTTTCGTTCAGTGCATATTAGCAATATGCTTTTGTGAGAATGGTTGACTTGTGAGCTTGAAATTTCAATTTAAGGTTGTCGTTGAATTTTTATCAACTACTCTCTGCTGTGGAATCGAGAATAGAAGGGGGCGACTTCCTGTTGGTGAGCCATACTGTGGATGACTGAGGAATTGTTTTGGAACAATGATATCATTCATTGGGAAGTTGAAATCATAATTCAAAATTTGAATCGAAAAGTGGCTTCTTGCTGCCAATCATAGTCAACCTTGACCTTTTTCTCAGTTTAAAGACATTGGTATGAAAATTTGACAGGAAAGTAGTTCATTGCTGCTACCTTACGCCCTCGAGCTGAATGTAATTGAACTCGAAAGTTCTCGTTGATAGATAACTCTTATCACCTTGAGTTATGATGTATTAGGTTGGGAGATAACCCCTTATCATTGCAGATGACTAATTTATTGTAACACTAGGTCAATCCACTAGGTATGATATCCTTCTTTGTGAAGTTGAAATCGTGGATTGCTCATTCTCTGTGAAGTTGGGCTTTGAATTGGATGTCATTCATTGTGAAGTTGAAATCCAATCTTGTAAATTACATTATCTCGAGTTTAATATCCTTCACTGTGAAGTTGAAATTGACTCTAACAAGAATCTGCAAAATTATGCATATATGCGATGCAATGGATGCAATGTTCTTATGTGTGCCTAAAATGCATATATGTTATTTTAGGAATTGGAGGGAAATCTTCAATCCCTGGTTATCAGTCTTTATGAATCTTGATTCTAAAATATTGAATTTCTGATCTTGATCTTGGATTCTTCACCATTTTTAAATCTGATGTATAGAATTTTATTTCTAGTCTTGGACTGGGCAACGCCTTTTAATTATCTCAAGTATAGTGCGTAAGCCCTGAGCAGCTTCCGATTATTTGTACCTTTCAATAAAATATTTGTACAGTAATACACAATTATCTTTTTAAAAGTGAATAAATCATTAAGTTTCAATTCAACCCAAGATGCTTGAAAAGAATTGACTTAGAGAAATGGTCATATTTATTTATAAGGAAAAAGGAACACAATATATTTTGAAAAGTCAAAAAGAAATATAAGTAAATGCCTTAGATCTCAATAATGCGGGCACCTTTGAACTGATACACCATTAGATGACTATTGAGTACAACCTTTGTCAAGGGGACTTTGAAAATATGACAATTTTCGGAAGTGCCATATTTCCCTGAATCGTTAAGTTTGCAGAAGATTTGGGATGTCATGATGCAGAACTTTTCCTGAATCCTCATCCAAATTGCCCTTTTGGGTTTTCAATTTGGATCCATCTTTGGTTTCAAGATGCCCTTTGCGGGTTCTCATCTTGGATGCATCTTTTTTTTAATTTAAGACGCCCTTTGGGGTTTTCACCCTAAACATTTTTTCAACTTAGGGTTCCCTTTCGGGTTTTCACCCTAAACAAAATATTTTTGACTGCATCTAAATTAACAGGATTTTGTAGTTTCGGCCCATCCATTTCAGCCAAAATCAGTGCTTCTCCGTAGAAAGCCTTTTTTATGACATAAGGTCATTCCCAATTTGACATCCATTTTCCTCTAAAATCTTTTTGGATTAGCCAAATCCTCTTTAGTACAAGATACCCTTCATGGAATACTCTTGGGCGTACCTTTTTATTATGTACTCGAATCATTTGTTTTTGGTAAAGTTGACCATGGTGAATGGCTTTCAACCTCTTTTCCTCTATTAGGTTCAACTGATCATATCGAGTTTGGACCCATTCTGCATTATCTAGTTTAACTTCTGACAAGACCTGGAGTGATGGAATCTCTACCTCAATGGGCAGTACTACCTTTATCCCATATGCTAATGAGAAAGGGGATGCCCCAGTCGAAGTTTATACCAATGTTTGGTAAACAAACAGAATAAAAGGTAATTTATCGTCCCAATCCTTGTATGTCTCAGTTCTTTTCTCCACTATCTTCTTGATGTTTTTTTTTTACTGCTTCTACCGCCCCATTCATCTTCGGTATATAAATAGTAGAATTGTGATGCTTTATGTTAAATTATTCACAAGCAACGCCAATTATCTTATTGTTCAGGTTCATGGTAATATTGGTAATGATACTTTCAGGTAAACCATACCGAGATATGATCTTTTTTTTAGGAACTTACAAATAGTGGACTGAGTGACAGTGGCATATTATGCAGTCTCTACCCATTTCGTGAAATAATCAATTGCCACAAGAATGAAAAAATGACCATTTGAAGCTTTCGGATGAATTTTCCCGATAACATCCATGTCTCACATAGAGAATGGCCATGGTGCGGTCATTACATGAAGAGGTTGAGGTGGAACATTGATTTTATCCCCATAAATTTGACATTTGTGACATCTTCTAGCATAATTGATATAGTCACTTTCCAATGTGAACAAGAAATATCTATATCTCATAATTTGCCTCGACATTATATGTCCATTCGCATGCATTCCGTAAACTCCGTTATGTACCTCTTCTAATATCATGTTTGCCTCTTCTGCATCTACACATCTCAACATGCTCTGATCATGGTTTTTCTTGTACAAGATTTCTCCATCAAGAACATATCCAGCCACCATCCTTCTAATAGTTCTTTTATCAGTTTCGGTGGCTTCCTCTGGATAACTTCGGTTTTTGATGTATTACAAAACGTCATGATACCAGGGCTTAATGTCTTTTACTTCCTCGATTTGGTAACAATGAGCCGGGTACTCATACGACTGCATGTCAATTGTCATCATATCAGACTCCCCACCAACCTTGAATACGGCTGCCAATGTAGCTAAAGCATCGACCATTTAGTTTTCTTCTCTAGACACATAATTGAAGGAGACGTTATCAAATTTTCAAGTAGATCTAATATTAGCTTTCGATACTCCACCAGCTTTACATCCTTCATTTCTCAATCTCCGCAGAGTTGATAGATCACTAAAGTCGAATCTCCATAGACTCGTAAGGTCTTTATATTTTTTCCAATAGCAGCTCGAATCCCCAAAACACAAGCCTCGCACTCTGCCATGTTGTTAGTGCAATCAAAATTCAATATGCTAGTGAATGGGTAATAATTTCCTTTAGGGGAGATCAGTATTGCCCCAATGTCTTGTCCTAATGCATTTGATTCCCCATCAAAATGCATTTTCCAAGAATCGTATATGGAAGTACTTGTTTCTTCTATGGATATGGCCATCAAGTGTTCGTCTGGGAAGTCAAATTCCAGCGGCTTGTAATTTTCAGCAGTTCTGCTTTCCAATAAATCTGATATGTCACTTCCCTTTATTATTTTTTGGCTTACGTACACTATGTCAAATTCATATAACAACATCTGCAATCGGGCTAACCTTCCATAGAGAGCAGGAACACCCATCATATTCTTTAGTGGGTCTAACTTGGAAACCAACCAAGTGGTGTGGTACAGTATGCATTATCCGAGTCAACGCGTAGCCCAGACTAAAGCACATCAAACCTTTTCGATGGGAGGATATCTGACCTCGCAATCAGTGAACTTATTTCTCAGGTAGTAAATGGCCCTTTCCTTTCTCCCGGATTCATCATGCTGACCCAGAACACACCCCATTGACTTCTCAAATATGGATAAATACAAGAATAGAGGTTTTCTTTGGATGGGGGACATTAAGATAGGAGTGCGAGATAATTATTCTTTTATTTTCTTGAATGCTGTCTGGCAATCATCATCCCATGACCCGGAGTTGTTTTTTCGAAGAAGGAGGAAAATTGGGTCTCACTTGTTAGTAAGTTGAGATATGAACTGCGCTATGTAATTTAACCTGCCCAAAAAACCTTAAACCTCTTTTTGTGTTTATAGGGGAGGTAAATTCTGGATGGTTTTGACTTTATCTGGATCGACTTCGATACCTCTCCTACTAACCACAAAGCCTAACAACTTTCCAGATTTACCCCGAAGGTACACTTGTTGGAGTTCAGTTTCAACAGAAACTTTCTTAATCTTTGAAGGAACTTTCTCAGATTCTCGACATGTTCATTTTTGGTTTATGCCTTGACAATCATGTCATGGTATAAACCTCGATATTTTGTGCATCATGTCATGAAACAAGGTCACCATAGCTCTTTGATATGTTGCCCCAACATTCTTCAACCTGAAGGGCATCACTTTGTAGCAGAAAGTTCCCCACATTGTGACGAATATGGTATTTTCCATGTCCTCAGGATGCATCTTAATTTGGTTATATCCTGAGAATCCATCCATGAATGAGATGAAAGCGTTCCCGACAGTATTATCCACCAAAGTGTCTATATGCGGCAGAGAAAAGTTATCTTTGGGACTTGCCTTGTTAAGGTCTTGATAATTGACACACATATGTACTTTCTCATCTTTTTTTGGAACCGACACTATGTTAACCACCCATTCTGGATATTTGGCCACTTGAGGAAGTTGACATCGAACTGTTTCTTGACCTCTCCCTTGATCTTAAGGAGCATTTCAGGTCTCATTCTCCCTAACTTTTGTTGAGCAGGTTTGCATTCTAGTTTGATAGGTAGTTTGTGGACTACCATGTCTCTATCTAGCCTCGACATGTCTTGATACGACCATGCAAACACATCTTTGTACTCTTGAACTAAGAATATTAAATTTTGTCTTACTTCAGTCGAGAGAGTTGTGCCAATTTTGACTTCTTTTCTTTCTTCTTCTGTACCTAGATTCAGGACTTCGATTTTTTCTTCATGTGGTAATATTTGCTTGTTTTCTCTTTCTATCATCCTTAACAATTCGGAAGGTAAACAACACTCGTCTTCATTGTCACGTTCATCAGCGCCTGCATTATCATTATCTTAGGACCTGAAGGAGAAATGAAATGTTTATTTGTGAGAGGAAAATATCCCACACGAAATGACTGAAAATTAAATTTCAAAGAGAATGAAACGAAGTATGGAATGAAAGAAAATTGAATTCAAAAGAAAAGTACTGAATGAAAGAAAATTGAGTTCAAAAGAAATGAAATAAGAAAAAAGTTTGCCATAAAAAAAACTGCATCTTTTATTGAATTAAAAAAAACATTTAGTCACCCTTACAAAAGATCACCTATTGCCCCGGGTGTAGACGAATAGGGATCGTTTGAGTGTTACTCTGAAAGAAATTTGAAAACCACAGGTAATTCTTCAGCCGTCCAATTGCTAAGTACTGACTCAGGTGGCCAAGGGCGGATTCCCAACCTGTCCATATTTCAGTATTCTCTGTGGTTATAGCGTTAATACTCCAATTTTTTAATGCAGCCTCCAAATCTGGTGAGGTCATCCCAAACTCATAACCAGCAAATTTAAATGTTTCATAAAGAGGTGGAAAAACCATGGGTTCCCATTGAAAATCTTTCCCGTTTAATCTGGCCAACCTTCTGTCTCGGCCTTTCTAGATTTCCTTATGCTTCTATTGTTGACTGGGCTAAAAATCAAGACTGAACTGGTCTAGTTTTGTTATAGGAAGAATGGGGTTGATCATTCCTTGCAACAAATTCTTAAATCCTTTTCCTACCTTGGCACCTCTTTCCAAGGTTTGCTTAATCTCCATTTTAGTGCATTCGAGGAGTCGTTGTTTGGAAATCCTTACTTCTTCAACCATAAATGTGGCATTTACAAATTCTAAAGAGCGGAACGAACCTTCTACCGCTTCATCATTTACTTCTATGTATGGGGCATCAGTAGTCACACTCGCCATGATATCTTCTTCAGCATTAACAATTACAAGAGCCCCATCAATGAAAAACTTGTCTTTCTGGTGCAACGTAGATGGTACTGCTCTAGCTTGATGGATCCAAGGCCTTCCCAAAAGGCATTTGTAGGAAGGCATGGTGTCCATTATAAAAAAATTCAACATTGTAAGTAGCAGGTCCAATTGTTAAAGGCACCTAAATCTTGCCAATTACCTCCCTTTTGGTCCCGCCAAATGCTCGGACTACACTCTGGCATGTTATCATGTGGGAAGCATCTTTTGGCAATTTTTTCAATGTAATTGTAGATACCAATTTTCGTCTATTTTTATTTATATATATATATTATATGGTTTGAAATCATTTTGAAAAAACTATATCATATATATGGGTTTTTTAAATGTTTTGAAAATATATAATATATAGTCTTTGAAAACATTTTTGAAATTTTGAAAACTTTTTTTAAAAAAATATATATATAATATATAATTTTTAAAAACATTTTTGAAAAACATATATATTATATAGTTTTGAAAATTAGTTTTTAAAAATATATATTATATAGTTTTGAAAATTAGTTTTTAAAAATATATATTATATGGTTTTGAAAACTATTTTTTAAAACATATATTGTATAGTTTTATAAAAGGTTTTTAATTTATTTATATATATATTTATTTTATTTCATTTATTATTTATTTATTTATTTGTTTTATTGTTGTTTGTTTCAGGTCAAAATGGGGTCTAAACAATCAAAGAAATGGGCCTGAACCAGCCCAATGAAACGGTCCAGTAATAATGTATAGAGTTGGAAACCCTAAAATAGTGCCAGTCCACAGCGCCGCATAGGAAACCAGACGGTCAAACGGCGCACCGGTTGGCCGAGAAAACCGGGACTACACCATCCCAAGAATCCCAGCCACGTGAACGTTGAGGGGAACAACCCCATTATTTTCGGAAAAGGCCTTCACCGAGGGGATATAAATACCCCGGTGAGGCCATGTAAAAGGGATCAGAAGAACCACGAGAGAACACAAAAAAAATTGAAAACATTCAAAGCCAACCAACAGCAAGGTCGAGACAACCAGAAACCATCATCGAGAGAGAACATTTTAGTACTAAAACACGCAAAGCCGAAACAACAAATAACAGAACCATCGGTCACTACCCACACAGACGAAACCGAGAACAAACGAAACCATACACAACTAAAATATAAAGCCAAAGGTCGAAGCCCCATGGTAGAAAAATCCAAGTAGATCTATACAGCAAGCAAGACAAAAGGAAAAACCAGCAGTCACCGTGAAACGGTGAAATAACGACGAAAAGGTAAAGCCTTTCAGCTTAGATTTACTCTGATCTAGTGTCTCTTTGGTGGTTTTGAGGATAGATTCGACTTTGGGGTGACGTTAGGAAGCTTCTAGGTGAGTGTGGGTTTCTCCGCCGCCGCAAGCGGCTGCCGGAGCGACGGCGGTGCGACTGAGTGGGCCACCAGACGGTGGCCGGATATCGCCCGGGGAAGGGCTGTTTGAGAGCATTCTCTCGGCTGAGAAGAGAGAGTTTCTGGGAAATGTTGGAAATAAAGTGAGAAGAGGCTTAGTTGGACATTTATATACGAGGGACCGGATTGCAAATATGGGATTCTTAAATCCTCTCCGCAGACCCTCGTATTTTGATTCACTTTGCAATTCAGCCACCAGTTGTAATGTGGCCTCTGAATTTCCAATTTAATCAATTCGATCCCTGCTTATATTTTTATATTTTGTGAATTGACCCCCTAGCTTTTTTTCTCTCTTTTACAGTCCATTTTTACCATTCGTTTCAATTTAATCCTCTATTTTATTTTATCATCATTTTCTCCATATTGTTTTATTGCTTTTAAAATTTAACCCTTTCTTCATTTTACCCTTTTTAATTTCTTATTTTATTTACTTCTTTAATATTTATTATTATTCATCTTTATCAATTTTCTTTAATTTTATTATTATACTAACATTTTCTCTTTCCTTTTCGGTATTCATTTTTTTATTTCAATATAACATTTTTCTTCTTCATTCTCAGTAGTAATTTCAATCAATCAAAGGTAATTAATTCGGATTGAATTTTTGAATTTTAATTTAAATTTAATTTTTCACAAATAAAGACAACCGGAAAATTAATTGGTACCGAAAGGGCGGTTCAAGGGTGCTAATCCTTCATTGACCATAACCGACTCCCGAACCTGACACGTTTCTGATAACAAGCAGATCAAGTAAGATGGTGTCCGACCCACCTAAATTTGTTTTAAAGTGGTCGGTGGTGACTCTAACCCATTTAATCCAAGTCGAAGCCCAATTCCAGGGCCCAACCGAAAGACTATTCCGACAGCTTGGCGACTCTGCTGGGGACAGGTAAGTGAGTTAGGTCGAAATTAATTTTCGGTTGTCTTTTTATGCGAAAATGGTAAATTTAAATTTAAATTTATTTATTCGATTCCAATTATTTATCTATGATTATTTTTCAAATAAATAGTTGTACTAACGTTTTTTAATGATTTCAGATTTTTCAAAATAGTCATCTCTAGCTCTATACCTGAGCTCCGAACCCTTTTAAGTGGGGGTGAAAGCAACGCCTTCGTGTGAATTTATTCACCGTGCGGGCCTAGCAAGTAGCCTTCGGGATTCATATACCTTATGTCTTCGTGTGAATTTATTCTCCGTGTGGGCATAAGGTAATGTTTCCTCTCGAGTTTAACTTAGTCCACACAAGCTTGTAATGGGCTTAGGACTAAGGGTCTGGCAAGCCCAAGGGGGCACCAGCAAGGAGAACTCGAGTACCTTTTTAGAACCTAAACCGAGAGAGTACAGGGAATTAGAGCCCACCCCAAGACCTCATTCCAAACCCTAGGATGCTTTGTTTCCTGCTTTATTTTCTGTTCAAAGCATGCGAACTAGACAAATATGCGGCTAGGATTTGTTTGCAATTAGCATGCGAGGTAGAAATTGTGTCTGGGTAGAAATATTAAGCATGTTCAGGTAGATTATCATGTGGGGTTGGATTTTTTCATTTTTTTTATTTACCTCACTAACCCCTTTTATTTTTTGTTCTATTTCATTTTGTTTTCATCATTCGCATCATTTAAAACGAGGTGTTGATCCACCAAAAGCGTGTTTGTTAAACATGAATAATCTGCATTAATGGACAAAGGGATTATAATACAAAGAGATAAAAAGCTCAGAAGCCCAGCCGTGGTCAAAGAACACTCGGAGGCCAAGGTTGTAGGGGCAAGACGAGGAAAATGCTACTGACCCGGAGAGTCCTTTCGAAAACTGCGATAACAAGTGTCAAAACCCCAACTAAGTTGGAGACCATTATTGACGAATTTCATAAACAAGTTGATAAACTTCGGATAGAGGGCTCCAATGGTGCTTTCGTTTGGATCAAGCTCGACATAGAGTGAAGGTCGGAGATGCAGTCATTCGAGACCCCTTTTGGGGCAAGCAGCCCATCACCTGCACAAGTTTAGCCAAATGAACCAGAATGGTTCGACGGGATATTCAACCGGGGAAAAAAAGGCGGAAGACGAATCAACTTGTCAGAAGATGTGCGGGATCTATACCATAAAAAAGTTTTCTGTCTCTTCAGACGTAACACTTTTGTCACCAATAAGGGTTATTCAGAATAACAGGCACATTTTTGGATCAATGCTTCGGACATTTCATACATCATGCATTTAGACATTTTGTATTTTGTTATTTTCTTTGCATTCACTAACATATACATGTCTCATAAAAAGGAGCAAATACTGGATACACCACCTCAAGCATTGGACACACCCCATCCGTATAACACTCGTTTGAAGAAGATGATGGAAGCCAGAATTACACAAATCGAGGAGAATATATTGAAACTACAGAAAGACCTAGAAGACAAGATAAACCAGAACAGTCGAAATACTCTAGAAACAATCACAAAGAACTAAGAGTCCTTGGTTGATCAGATCATTGCCAAGTTAGTTGGCCTACAACAGACCAGTGCGCCTGGGGCAGGTTCACCTGAAGGGGTAACTACACAACCTACCCCGCAAGTGGTTATCTCACCTGAAATCTTACCGGAACTTCGAGGGGACTCATCTGTTGCAAAAATGAAGCCCTCGTCCTCTGTATTTAACCCTAAGAACAATTTGGGTTATTATCATGTACCGGATTTGGACGAAGATGAAAAACCGAAGAAGATGGAGGAAAAAATCAAATAATTGGAGGACCAAATGAAGGTAGTCAAAGGAGACCGTGACTACCATGAAATCGATGCAGCGGAACTTAGTCTAGTCCCGAACTTGGTTCTTCCTCTGAAATTTAAGTCCCCGAAATTCGAGAAGTTTGACGGGAACAATTATCCATCCGCTCACATCACCATGTTCTGCCAAAAGATGATAGGATATGGAGGAAACGACCAACTCCTGATCCATTGCTTCCAGGAGAGTCTGTCGGGCTCAGCCATTCGGTGGTACAACCAGCTAAGCCGATCAAATATCAAGACCTGGAAGGACCTGGCCAAGTCTTTTCTGGAACAATACAAGCATGTCAATGACATAAGGCCATATCGAGTTATGCTACAAAGCATGGAAAAGAAGCATAATGAAAGTTTCAGGCAGTATGCACAAAAATGGAGGGATTTGGCGGTGCAAGTTCATTCACCGTTGGATGAAAATGAAACATGAAAGTTCTTCGTACAGACTCTGAAGGCTCCATACTTCGGGCACCTGGTTACGATCACATCAGGAAGCTTTTCAGACTTCGTTATGGCTGGACAAATGATTGAGTCAGCCATAAAGCAAGGTAAAATTAAGGATGGGGAGGCCAGTAGGAAACCACCTATGCGAGAGCGGGATGGAGAGATTAACAACATCAATCATGCCAATAAAGGTGTTACGATCTCCAAACCAAAATCAACTGCAGCTGTACCGTCAGGTACTTCTAAACAAGATTCTAGAGAAACCCATGAAGGAAAGGGAACATTTCGACCCTATTCCGATCACATACAAGGAACTCTATCAGCAACTTCTTGACACCCACGTAGTGTCACCATATCCGGTGGAACCCATGAAGACCCCATACCCCAAGTGGTATGATGAGAATGCACATTGTGAATATCATGGCGGTGTCCCAAGGCACACAATTAGAAACTATTAACCATTCAAAAGAGTCGTACAAAAGATGTGTAACCATAACTGGATCGACTTCAACAACTTGGGGGCATCCAAGTGAGAAATATCATTTCATCATTCGAGGCATTCTGTTTGAACTTATTTTTTTCCACTTTTTTCAAGTTTTTGTAAAAACATTTGAATAAATTTATGTTACTTTAATGATGACGAGCAATGAATCACATTTGCAAACTTGCAAATCTTTGAATATCATTTGAATTAAGAAACTATGTGAATGGTTCAAAGTTACAGATCTTTGACAAAGTAACATGTTTTAAAACAAGGACCTTGACTTTACCCAGAATATACCCTCAAACACCATACCTTTCTCTTACAATTAACCAATACAACCTTTTCCTTTCATAAGGTGCGGACAACATGGGGCATCATTTGCATATGAAAATTACTATGCTTTTCATTTAAGACGTTCAGTGATGATCATGATCTTTACAGATGGAATAGTGAAGTAAGTGAATCTAGTTTAGGTCAGTTGTTTGAAAATTGAACTCTAACAATGAAATTTTTGACTTCCAGCAAACACCTAGACTATAACATTTTCTTCTTGACAATCTTAAGAAATTAAATCCGTAAAGATGAGCTATTCCACTAAGGCAATTGGTTATAGAGGAAACTTGAAAGCCCTGGCCTTATGAGTAGATTACATTCAAACCATGACATTGCTTGAACACTTGGCAATTCGGTGTTTGCTCCACTGCTATTGTCCGGTTGAAGACTTTGTGATGAGATGAACCCTTCAGTGAACTTGATAAAACTGATTATAATGTTAAGTTGTCCCTCTAAATCAATTGGTTAAACGCCCTTACTTTATGGATTCAGCTAGCCAGATAAAGGCAAATTAAATCAAATTTATCTAAGCAAGAAATTTTCGGTAATGATGGACTAAGGGAGTTAAGGAACACCTCTTATAGTCAACTACACACGAGCAGTCAAGAATTTCATTTTTAGACCGATATTTCTACACTACCTTTGTTAGAGAAGCTTACAAAGCTTGAACAAATGGAAGATTTTAAAGGACCGAAATAAAAGGTCTAGTAATTGATCATGCTAGTTACGTCATTTTGTCAGCACCCAATTGAAATACCAAAGCATGTTACAATATTTAAAAAAAATGACATTTTGGGTTACCAAAACTTTAGAAAGGAGGCCAACCTAAATCCAACTCATCCATTTGAACATTTGTCAAATAGTTGTAACACTGAAAGCATTAAAAGAGCTTTTGATTCCATTGATATTTTTTGAACTCACGTTTACAATTTTATTCAATTGTGAACAATATTTTACAACATTTTTATCATTTTCCCTCCTGAAATAAGAAAAATGAGAAAAAAATTTCAAACAGAACAGTCTCAGATATGAAAGGTTTGTAAATCCCAAGCTTGGAAAAATGATGGGGCACGATCGATTCCATGGACCAGATTGGCAGACAAAACACGAGACTCCATCCAAGAGATAACACATAATTCATTCATGTTGCATGCATCTTAGACATACTTAAGTGCATCACATTCATCATTTTGGCATACATGATTTTTTGCAGCTTTTAGAATCAAGTTTCAACTTCAGGATGAAGGATACTCGATTCACAAGTGCCTTTGAAGAACGATGGTGGTTGCTTAACTCAGTAGTGAAAAGTTACACCTCAACCGACTTGACATATCTACAGATCTCAGAACCAATTTCAGATAGGTTCGAGAACCAATTTAGATCAAATCTCAGCTCAACTCAACAAAGAGCAGCATGTTTCCCGTTAACACTTTCAAGCCAGATTTCAATTCCATGACTGAAGATATCCAGCGGACAGAATTTATCAATGGACTTTCCCGTGAAGATGAGTCATCCAAAAAATCATATTACTTGGTTCAGACCCGCTAAGAGGAACTACCTAAAGAACTATGATCGGCTTAGACCCATGAAAGGAAGCCATTTTTTTTATACAAGCCTTTTGCAGTATAGCTTAAGTCGAGAAGGGCTATCTGCCAAAGACCCTCGAGTTGGATTACGTTCAGCTTCGAGGGCATATCATTTACAACATAACTCAAGTCGAGAAGGGTTATCTTCCAACCAAAGACCTTCGAGTTCGACTACGCTCAGCTCCAAGGCATATCATTTGCAGCATAGCTTAAGTCGAGAAGGGCTATCTGCCAAAGACCCCCGAGTTCGATTACACTCAGCTTCGAGGGCATATCATTCACAGCATAACTCAAGGCTAGAAGGGTTATCTGTCACCAAAGACCTTCGAGTTCAACTACGCTCAGCTCCAAGGCATATCATTTGCAGCACAACATAAGTCTAGAAGGTTTGTCTGCCAATACAAGACCTTTGAGTTCGACTACGCTCAGCTCAACGACACATCATTTGCAGTATAGCTTAAGTCGAGAAGGGCTATCTGCAAACCAAAGACCCTCGAGTTCGATTACACTCAGCTTCGAGGGCATATCATTTACAGTATAACTCATGGTTAGAATGGTTATCTGTCACCAAAAGACATTCGAGTTCGACTACGCTCAGCTCCAGGGCACATCATTTACAGCATAGCTCAAGGCAAGGAGGGCTATCCGTCAATAAAATTGTTGAGTTTGATTCCATTCATCTCGATGACACCTCAATCATACTACTGTCCGGTTACAATCGAGGTTTTCAAGTCAAGAAGAAGACTCGGGTTAATCGTACCTCAGTGATATAAAAAATGTTTCCCGACAGCATAGCTTAAGTCGAGAAAAGCTATCTATCAGCGAAGATCTTTCGAGTTCGGTTTCATTCAGCTCGAGGTCCTATCAACCACATGGTGGAGTCAAATAAAATTTTTTCAGTCGAATTTTCAACCAAGGTCTTTAAGCCGAGAAGAAGACCGAAGTTGACTAAAATTTGACAACGAGAAGCCGCGTTCCAATTCAAATTCCGGACTACAGCTTCAATTCCATATCATAGCAAGATGGACTCGACTTCGCGACGGAGGAGCCATCTATAATCCAATTCGACAGGGAGTTATTCCTAATTCAAATCAATTCTCAACTCCATCGAACGAAAATTTGTGCCATTTTGTCTTTGCCCTATTTTTTGTTCCACGAAAAAGGACAAAGAGGGGCAGCTGTAGACACCAATTTTTGTCCATTTTTATTTATATATATATATTATATGGATTGAAATCATTTTGAAAAAATTATATAATATATGGGTTTTTTAAATGTTTTGAAAATATATAATATATAGTCTTTGAAAAACATTTTTGAAAATATATATTATATCATTTTGAAAACTTTTTAAAATATATATATATATATATAATATATAATTTTTAAAAACATTTTTGAAAAACATATATATTATATAGTTTTGAAAATTAGTTTTTAAAAATATATATTATATAGTTTTGAAAACATTTTTGAAAAACATATATATTATATAGTTTTGAAAATTAGTTTTTAAATATATATATTATATAGTTTTGAAAATTAGTTTTTAAAAATATAGATTATATGGTTTTGAAAATTATTTTTTAAAACATATATTGTATAGTTTTAAAAAATGTTTTTAATTTATTTATTTATCTATTTATTTATTTTATTTCACTTTTATTTATTTATTTATTTTATTGTTGTTTGTTTCAGGTCAAAATGGGGTCCAAACAATCAAAGAAACGGGCCAGAACCAGCCTAATGAAACGGTCTAGTAATAATGTTTAGCGTTGGAAACCCTAAAATAGTGCCAGTCCATAGCGTCGCATAGGAATCCAGACGGTCAAACGGCGCACCAGTCGGCCGGTAAAACTGGGACTGCACCATCCCGAGAATCCCGGCCACGTGAACATTGAGGGGAACAACGCCATTATCTTCGAAAACGGCCTTCATCGAGGGGATATAAATACCCCGGTGAGGCCATGCAAAAGGGATCAGAAGAACCACGAGAGAACACAAAAAAATTGAAAACATTCAAACCCAACCAACTGCAAGGTCAAGATAACCATAAACCATCATCGAGAGAGAACATTTCAGTACCAAAACACGCAAAGCCGAAACAACAAATAATAGAACCATCGGTCACTACCCACACAGACGAAACCGAGAACAAACGAAACTATACACAACAAAAATATAAAACCAAAGGCCGAAGCCCCACGGTAGAAAAATCCAAGAAGATCTATACAGTAAGTAAGACAAAAGGTAAAACCAGCAGTCACCATGAAACGGTGAAATAACGACGAAAAGGTAAAGCCTTTCGGCTTAGATTTACTCCGATCTAGTGTCTCTTTGGTGGTTTTGAGGACAGATTCAGCTTCAGGGTGACGTTAGGAAGCTTCTAGGTGAGTGTGGGTTTCTCGCCGGCTGCCGGAGCGATGGCGGTGCGGCTGAGTGGGCCACCAGACGGTGGTCAGATATCACCCGGGGAAGGGCTGTTTGAGAGCATTCTCTCGGCTGAGAAGAGAGAGTTTCTGAGAAACGTTGGAAATGGAGTGAGAAGAGCCTTAGTTGGACATTTATATATGAGGGACCGTATTGCAAATATGGGATTCTTAAATCCTCTCCGCACTCCCTCCTATTTTTATTTGCTTTGCAATTCAGCCACCAGTTGTAATGTGGCCTCTGAATTTCCAATTTAATCAATTCGATCCCTGCTTATATTTTTATATTTTGTGAATTGACCCCAAAACTTTTTTTCACTTTTACAGTCCATTTTTCCCATTCGTTTCAATTTAATCCTCTATTTTATTTTATCATCATTTTCTCCATATTGTTTTATTACTTTTAAAATTTAACCCTTTCTTCATTTTACCCTTTTGATTTCTGATTTTATTTACTTCTTTTATATTTATTATTATTCATATTTATCCATTTTCTTTAATTTTATTATTATACTAACATTTTCTCTTTCCTTTTCGGTATTCATTTTTTTATTTCAATCTAACATTTTTCTTCTTCATTCTCAGTAGTAATTTCAATCAATCAAAGGTAATTAATTCGGATTGAATTTTTGAATTTCAATTTAAATTTAAATTTTCGCAAATAAAGACAACCGGAAAATTAATTGGTACCGAAAGGGCGGTTCAAGGGTGTTAATCCTTCCTTGACTGTAACCGACTCCCGAACCTGACACATTTCTGATACAACGCAGATCAGGTAAGATGGTGTCTGACCCATCTAAATTTGTTTTAAAGTGGTCGGTGGCGACTCTAACCCATTTAATCCAAGTCGAAGCCCAATTTCGGGGCCCAACCGAAAGACGGTTCCGACAGTAATCAAAGGCATCACATTAAAGGCTAAACCATTTTCAATTAGCACACTCGGTAAGGCGTGCCCCTTACAATAAGTGGTGATGTGTAATGTCTTAGCTCAACCTCTTCCTCCAGGCGAAATCTCATCATCAAAAAATGAGATGAGATTATCAGCTTGAATATTGTTAACCAGTCAATCCATCTTGATGATCGGTATGTCTTGTGGCACAAACGTCTAATTTAGGACCTTCAAAATTGCTTCAATGTATGCCTACGAACTTAGCATCAGTTCCAACATTCAAATATGTATCGGTAGGTTATGTAATTGGTCTACAATGATATACTCGCTGTGCTTTAAAAATTTCAGAAACTCTATAGCTTCTTCCTTTATCGTCTCATTTATTGTCAGCACATCCCCTTTGAAGGGTTCAAGTGGTCTCTGGAGGAACTTATCCTCTTGGAAGTAGCGTTTCCCCACGAAATTCCCCACTTTGTTGTCATCATTCTTTAGGGTTCTTACTTTGAATTTATACTTCTAAGGTACTTGCTTGTTGTTCTTATAGGAAAAAGGTCGAGGTGCTGTGATCGCCATCTTTTCTTTTGTTTTCTCTGCTATCACTTTAGGAGTAATTACCAAATGAAGATCCCTTTCATATTCTCTTTCGGATGACTCTTTATTTATACAAACATCTACTTCTAGAGAGTCTTGTATTTTGTCATAGAATTCCAGTTCATTCTTATCCATCATGAGCTGGATCAAATTTTTAAACTCCTGGAAATCTTGCACTTCATGCCCTTATTCATTGTGGTAACAACAACGGTTACCATCTTCACTCCTTGATGTATCAAAATGTGGTGTAAGAAACCCTACTTTCTCCATTTGTCTCCATACCTAAGCCAAAGGAGACATTGTTTTAGAAATATCAGTCTTAACTTTTATGTCTTTATCTATAGTAACTACATTAATCCCAGCCTCTTGATGGTTTGGCAAAGAATTTTGTGCAACATTCGGTGCTCTTGAGTTGAAGTGGATCTAATTCTTGTTATGCATTCTTTGCACGATTCTCTTGAATGCGAGGCAATTCTCAATAGTATGCCCTGGCACATCACCATGGTATTCACAATGAGCGTTCTCATCATACCATCTGGGTATGGGGGCTTCATAGGTTCCACCAGGTATGGTGACACTACATGAATGTCAAAAAGTTGTTAATACAGTTCCTTGTACGTCATGGGAATAGGATCGAAATGCTTTTTTTCTCTTTCTTTCCAAAGTTCCCTCGGATTCTGACTAGAAGTACCTGATGGTACAACTACAGTCATTTTTGAGTTGGAGATTGTAACATCTTTATTCGCATTGTAGGTGTTGATGTCATTAATATCTCCCTCTTTCTTCTTTATAGGAGGTTTTTTGCTTGATTCCCCTCCCTCGATCTTGCCTTGTTTTATGGCTATTTCAATCATCTGCCCGACCATAACTAAGTTAGAGAAATTTATTGATGTGATTGCAACCAGGTGCCCGAAGTAAGGAGTTTTCAAGGTTTGCACGAAGAGCTTTTTGATTTTCTTCTCATCCTGGGGTAGATGAACTTACACAGCTAAATCCCTTTATCTCTATGCATATTGTTTGAAACTCTCGTTATTCTTTTTCTCCATGCTTTGTAGCGTGACTTGTTCTGGTCTCATATCATTTATATGCTTGTATTGTTCCAAGAATGACTTGGTTAAATCCTTCCAAGTCTTGATATAAGATCGATTCAGCTGATTGTACCACCGGATGGCTGAACCAGATAGACTCTCTTAGAAGCAATGAATCAACAGCTGATTATTTCCTACATGTTCTATCATTTTCATACAGAACATGGTAATGTGAGTTGAAGGGAAACTATTCCCATCAAATTTCTTAAACTCGGGGACCTTGAATTTTGGTGGGAGCACCAAATCCGAGACTAAGCTCAGCTCTATAGAATCGACTCCATAATAATCATGGTCCCCCTAAACCACCTTCATTTGATCTTCCAGTAGTTTGATCTTTTCTTCCATCTTCATTGCCTTGTCTTCTTCATCAAAATCCGGTATATAGTAATCATCCGGATCATTCTTAGGGTTGGATACATAAGTCTGTATCTTTACAGCAGACGAGACCTCTTGTAGTCCTGGTAAGATTCCAGGTGAGATAACCATATGTGGGGTAGGTGGAATAGCTACCCCTTCAGATGACCCTGCCCCAGGCGTGCTTGCTTGATTCAAGCCAGATAGCTTGGCAACAATTTGATTAACCAAAGATTCTTGGTTTTTAGTGATCGTTTCCATAGCACTTTGGTTATTTTGGCTTTTCTTTTCTTCTAACTCCCTTTGTAATATCAACATGTTCTATTTGAGTTGAGCAATTTTGGCTTCCATTTGTCTTTTCTTTGTGTGGGTGTTGTAAGGATGATGTGTGTCCAAGGCTTGTGGAGGTATATCCGGTGTTTGTTCTGTCTTCTGATAAGACATTTTCTATGAGTTAATGTGAATGTAAAAATATGGAATATAATAAAAAATGAAATGAAAGGTATAAAAATAATGTATGAGAATTAGAGGCATTGATCCAGAAACGTGTCTGTTATTATAAATAATCTTTACTGATACAAAAGTGTTTTATATTTTTTTAAGAGACAAAAATATCTTAAAGGTACATTCTGACTAAGTCCTCTAAACCCCGAATAGCTTCTAACAGGTTGACAAGTCTTCTTCCTTCATCTGTCACTGGTTGAATACCTTGTCGGACCACTCTAGCTTCCCTTGCTAAATCGTGCAAGTGATGAGCAGCTTTTTGTACTTGTTCCAAGAAATCTCGGATAACTGCATCTCTATCTTTCCCCCTTTGTTGGGTATGTTCCCAACAAAAACGCCATTGAAATCTTCCACCAAAAGGAATTATCTAAAGCTCACTCGCTTGTTTCTTGAACCCGTCCATAATGACTTCCAATTCGGCTATGGTTTTTACATCCCGCTCTTGCTGTTTCTGAAGAGATTTCTCTAAATTACTTACCTAGATCCTCAAATGCTTATTCTAGTGTTGATTGTCTAACAAACGTTTCTGAGAAGTCTTTAGCTATTTTTTCAAGGTCTCTCTTTCATCATGCCCTTCAAACTTCCTTTTTAGGTTGTTGGCTTCACTTTTCCAGTAATTAGAAGACCTTTTTAGATTGGAATTGCTTTGGACTTGTTCTTGATATCCTTTTCTCAAATCCTCAAGCTCAAAACAAATTTTCTTCTGTTCATTCTCTAACTTGGTTGCCCAATCTTTTTGGGTATCAACATCCAACTTCCACTGGAATATTTCAGCCTCGAGTTCCCTTAGACTTTGTTTTAGCTCATGTTTTTCAGCTTCAAATTCTTTCCTTACTATCTCTAGCTCGAAAGGAACATGCTTAAGATATTCTTCCATGGTTTAAGTGTCTTCATGGTCTGGCACTAGGATGGTGTTATTTTTCCTTAATCTTTTCCATTTTAAATAGTCTAGAGTAAGCATGTCCTTAGCAGCCACGAAATCCAGATGGGTCATTTTCTTCCATGACTCAGTTACTTCTTTGACCTTTTTCTTGTAGTTGTCCCTATGATATGCAAATTTTGATCCAGATATTCCATGTGTCATTGGGAAAAATGGGTGTGCCCCATATTGGTTAAGTGCCAAAAATTGAGAGTATCCAACTCCTCCCCATAATCCGAGTAATGTCATAGTTTCTGAGCCTCCACATCGGAAAAGAACGTCACTATGGGTTAACCAGTGGGTTCTCCAAACAATATCCCTTTCCTGAAGGTATGTGAATACCTTCATCCATTTTTATTTTGGGATGTCTTCTTTCCATTTTAGGGCGAGGAATTCACCTAAAGGAGAATAAGTGGTGTTGAATCGGCGGTAAGAAATCCCGTTAGTCTTCCAAAAGTTATTATGGATCCAAACTTGGAGAAGTTATGCACACCCTATAAATCTTCCTCCGCCAGTCTTTCTGCAATGATTGAGGGAACGAAAAGTTTCAGCTAAAATTGTTGGTGTTGGATTTAATCGTTTCAGGAGTTGTTCGAATAGTTCCATCACAACCGCCTCAATGTATCCCAAAGTCTTTGGGAAGATAACCAAACCATAAATGCCCAATGCAAAAAGATCCATTGCCTTCCATTCATCTGGGTGATTCTTCATTAGTTGCTTGATATGGCTTTAAGTCATTCCTTCCCCACTACCATTATGTTGAATCCGGTCAGTTACCCATTTCTCATCTACCCCACCACTTTTGCCAACCCGTTCTTGAAAGGCTGACTCTTGATGTGCTTGATGTAAACCTGATCAATTCTGATTCCTTCAAAATATAGAAAAACAGTATATTATTCGATTGTGGGTACCATGTCTTCTTGGTTAAATGTGAAGTAGTTGTAACCCATATTCCAGAATTGTACTAGGGCTCGAATTTTGGGCTCATATGTCTTGACATAGAGTAAAAGTGCAATATCACCATACCGTTGGCAAAACCTTCTTTTCTAGTCATTTTTCCAGCTGTCCTAAATGTTCCGCAGTTATTGAACATCATTCTACTTTAGGCTGACAGAAGCATAGCCAACCAGATCTGACACATAATTTCCTTGTAGATTGTCTCCTTTTTATTTCTGAGTCTTTCGAACCATAGTCGTACCTCGGCGTTTTTCACCTCTTGCATTACAATCCTTTTGTCCATTAATGCAGATTATTTGTGTGTAACAAACACTTTTTTTGTGGATCAATTACCTCTTTTATGATGCAAATGATAAAAAAATGAAAAAATCAGTAAGTAAAATAGAAATAATATAATAATGAAAAAATAATAAATTGCATGTTTTGAATAGGAAATAAAGCATCATAGGCTTTAAAATGGAGTTTCGGGATGGGCTCTATTTCCCTGTAGTCTCTGAGTTTAGGTTCTAAAGAAGGTACCTGAGTTCTCCTTGTTGGTGCCCCCTTGGGCTTGCCAGAGCATCAATCCTAAGCCCATTACAAGCCTATGTGAACCAAGTTAAACTCAAGAGGATACATTCCCTTATGTTTATACGGAGAATAAATTCACACAAAGACATAAGGTATATGAATCCCGAAGGTTATTTGCTAGGCCTATACAGATAATAAATTCCCACGAAGGTGTCACTTTCACCTCCACTTAAGAAAAGGTTTGGAGCTCGGGTATAGAGCCAGAGATGAAAATGTTTAATAATATGAAACCATTAAAAATGTCAGTATAACTATTTATTTGAAAAATAATCAAAGGTAAGTAATAAGGATCGAAAATTTTACTTAAATTTCAAACTTACAATTTTCACTTAAGAAGGCAACCGGAAATTAGCCTTAGCCTGACTCACTTACCTATCCCCAGCAGAGTCGCCAAGTTGTCGCAACCGTCTTTCGGGTTGGGCCCAGAATTGGGCTTTAACTAGAATAACTGCGTTAGAGCCGCCACCGATCATTTAAAAAATATTTAGGTTGATCGAACACCATCTTACCTGATATAAATTTTACCATGAATATGTAGGATTTGGGAGTCGGTTACAGTCAAGGAAGGATTAGCACCCTTGTACTGCTCTTTCGGTACTAATTTAATTTCCAGTTGTCTTAATTAAGAAAATTGCTAGTTAAATTAAAAAGTAAAAATTTTGATCCAAATTACTTACCTTTAATTGATCTAAGAAAACTCCTAAAAGGTCAAAAATATATTAAAAATGAAGTAATGAATTAATCAAAGAAAAAGAAACAAAAATTAAATTATAATGTTTTAAACAAAATAAAATATATATACATGCCGAGAAATAGAAATTAACAGAATAGAAAATAGAAATAAATAGAACAAAAATTAATCATACATATTGAAAACATAAAGTAATATAAATAATACAAAGAAAAAGGGTAATTAAACTAAAAAATAATTGCAATATCATGTATAAACAAAGACAATAATTAAAAAATTAAAAAAGAAATAAAAGAAATAAAAATAAAAAAAATAGCAAATGTTGGATCAAGAACTTATAAAATATAATGGCTTTAAAATATAATTAAATAAACATGAATTGAATAAAGAGAATGACCAAATTAAAAGAAGAAAAAGAGTATATGGAGAATTTAAAAGAAGAAAATGAAATCAAATTTAAAGCGTGAAAAGGATTTTAAAAATAATAGAGGGATCAGGGATGCAATTAGCCCTTATCCGATCAAAAACACGCGGATCCTGGGGTTAAAACGGTCGGGTTTTGGGTCGGTTATAAAGCCCAAAAATCATAAACAAAATTCATTTTTCTTCCCCCCAAATCGATCAAAACCATTTCAAACAAAACCTTTGAAATGTTCTTTGTCTTCTTTATAACACGAAGAACATTCAACCAAAACCAGAATCCGGGCATGATCCGCCTCGCCAGCCGTCGTTCATCGGCTGTGAACCCATAATATTTTTACACCGTTCAAAAGCCTATTATATCTTCTTTTCAAAAATCTGATTTGTTTTCACAAAAGAGCCTCGGGGAGGGATAGATCTGAGGAAAACTTTTCCAAAAAAAAACCCATAATCATCGGCCACTCTCTTTCAAAAATAAAAACAAATAAAACCCCAAACAAATACTACATGCCAGCAAGCCAAGAAGAAAAAAAATACTTTCTTTATTGATTTCTTTTCGAGTTACAAGTGTTATTTTTGGCTTTGATCTAACTTGTTTTTTGTTTTATTTTTGTATGGATTTATAGCATTAGGAGTCCTTTATTTACATTCGATTTTTATGTTTTATTAGGATATAAATACATGTTTTTGAATCCTATGGAATCACGTTGTTGGGTTGATTGTTATTGTTGCTGGAAAAATTTGTTTCCCACTAGGGGATGGTTTCCCCAAGTTGGCCGAACTCAACTTTGCTTGGCGATCTGTTTTGGGCTGTAGGATTGGCTGCATATCCAACGGCTCATGATTGTGCGTCACGTGATAACATTTTTAGGGTTTTACAAACCCTAATTGATATGTGATATGGGTCATTCGATTGATGCTTGATCAAACGACTAAGAATCGTGCGAAACTTTTACTTAAGTTGAAACCCTAGTTTGCTGGGTTATGTGAACTTGGGTCGGGTCAATTTGTTGGGTGCTTGGCCGGGTTCGTTTGCTGGGTCAGCCTGCCACCCGGCTAGGCTCTTTCTTCTGGATTTGGACTTAAACCTATTTGGACCAAAATAAAAAAAGAAAATAAATAAAATAAAAATAAAATAAATAATAATATAATAAATAATAAATAATAAAATATAATACATAAATATTTTATATAATATATATTTTCAAAATGTTTCAAAAATTATATTATATATATATTTTCAAAATGTTTTCAAAAACTATATATTATATATATTTTCAAAATGTTTTCAAAAACTATATATTATATATATTTTCAAAATATTTTCATAAACTATATATTATATATATTTTTCAAAATATTTTCTAAAACTATATATTATATATATATATTCAAAATGTTTTCAAAAACTATATTATATATATATTTGAAATGTTTTGAAAAACTATATATTATATATATTTTCAAAATATTTTCAAAAACTATATATATATATATATATATATATATATATATATATATATATATATATATATATATATATGTTTTTGAAATGTTTAAAAAATATATATATATTATATATGTATATTATTAAATAGCACCCCGGGCGAAAATGAGTGACTACATTTAGGTTTAAGGTATAATTAATTTTAAAAATTAAATTATTAAAAAAATACCTTTCAATAAATTACTATACATTAAAAAAAATCTCAAATAAATTATTTGAATAATAAAATTAATTTTAACAAGAATTTGAACACAAAAACAAATTTCTGACAAAGCATTACCGATATTGTTCTTACAGTATCGATATTGCATGAATAAGTTTCGATACTATTCTTGCAGTACCAATATTCATCTGGTAGTGTCGATATTACCTATTGTTTTCAAAGGTCTTCAAATTCCTGTTGGCAAAATCAGTACCAATACTAAAAGGAGTATCGATACTACTTTATATAGTAGTATCAATACCATAACCCTAGTCTCGATACTCTCCCAGCCAAACGATCATAATGGCTATTTTATTTAAAAGTTATAAGGGTAGTATTGATACTATTAGCCCGAGTACCGATATTCCTTGGTATGTGCAGTTTTATTTTATAGATTTTTAATCCAAAAACGACTCCAAAGGCTAGAAACGGCTACAAACTCATTCCAACATATAAAAATAAGTTGAGAACACTTCAAGAAGGTTACAACAATTATCCAAGTAATCCACATTAAGAGAAAAGATCTTTCAATCTTATTTTTTATTTTATCTTGTACATAGAGTGTTTTTAGTGAGCTTAATATTGTAAACATTTACCTTTAGAGGTTTTTTTTTACACATCTTTAACTATTTTTAAAATGGGAGTGGTTCTAGTTTAGCCATTGAAAAATAGGGAATTTATAAAGGTTACTCTTGAACCCAAAAAAAAATGACAAATTAGTGAATTTGTTGGAAAATCCTTAGTGTGGAGCTAAGGTAGTGGATGTAGACTTCATTAAGGAAGTTGAACCACTATAAATCATTGAGACTAATTTCATAATTTTTTCTCCTCAATTTTGAAATTTTTTAAAAGTTAATTCACCCCTTATTGGCTATATTTTCGGTTGATTCATGGAGCCTAAAATCCCAACAATTGGTATTAGAGCTTGACTTCCACATCTGATGCATACTACCTCGAGGACTTGCACTCTATCACTAGGCATCTCTACTTCAGTGGAGCAAATTACTCCTATTGAGAGAATATGATGATGTTGTTCATCCAAGCCACCAACCTTATGGTTTGGGATGCCATCGTTGAGGGTTCTCCCACCCCTCCAAGGAATCGATCGTAATGGACAAGTGAAGATAGAAAACTAGTCCAACTCAATGCCAAAGCCATGCACATTATCTTTTATTCTCTTGGCTCGAATGAACATAGTAGAGTATTTTCATTCTTTAATGCTAAGGAGATTTGGGATAAATTGGAGGTAACTCATGATAAGCAAAGAAAAATATCAACCATCCATCAAAGAAAAATAATTAATCATCCATGATAAACCTCACCAAATAAAGTTAGTTTATAATGAGGTTTGAATAATCTATAAGAATCATCCATTCATTACAACCCATAAAATATAAATAAAAATAAAGCATAAAGGTGGAGGAAAAACTTCCAACGCTTGTTGCCATAGCTAGGCCACCACAAACCACTTTAGTGGCGCTAGCTCCTCTTGAACGCATAGCTCGCCATTCTCTTAAGCTTGAAAAAAGAGGAACACCATGAAAGGGATGAAAAAATAAAGAAAGTTGGAAGCTTGTTGTTGCCTCCCTTCTCTTGTTCAACTCACTTTTCTCCCAAGAAGATGGTCCCCTCCTTTTGTGGTGTCTTAATATATTTATACCAAGGGAATATACCTAGGTTTTATGTCAAAATGACAATGGTACCCTAAGGTACATCCTTACATGTGAAAAGGGAGTACAAAGGTGGTAGTGGTCCCCTCTTATGTGGTAGGCAACAAGAATCATGTGATGGCTAGACAGCTGGCTCTTTTATAAAAATATCTTCAACTCTTTTTTTGTTTTTTTCAACTTTTTCTATGCCCATAAATGCCAACCTATATGCCGCAACATTTTCATTTTGTTTCATCATCTCAGTTTGCCACGAAATTCTCCTCCCTTTTGCTTTATGACCTACACATCATCAAGCAGATACAACCTTTCCCGTAAAGTGGCACCAATATGTCACGGCAAATTAAATCCACCACATGCAACTGCATGATCCTAAATACTTTTATATGGTCTTAAATATGTCTTAAGACAATCAATAACTTAAGTAAAAAGACCCTAAATATAGCCTTTTTATGAAGTTATCAGACCCCCAAACTTAAGATATTATTTGTTATCAAGAAATGAATAGTGCTAGCAAAATAAAGATGTCATGGCAAAGCCTTAGGTCAAGATAGTGATGTAGGAAAAAATTTCAACCTTAAGAAAAAATTGGCTTCAACATGCTATACCAATTGAGAAGTCAAGTATTTCTCCCTAGGGAAAGATCCTTTGCTTTTGTGTGTGTGATTGTATCCAGTCTATGCTTAATAAAGTTAGAAAGTTTCTACTCAACTACTCTTATTTTACCATAGCATTTTCATTTGACTCTAAGCATAACTTTCACTCTCATTTCCTTTTAACTTTTTTTTTGTGTTTTTTTTATGAGGGAAGTCAGCCTATCACACCTACTTTCCTATACTTAATAATAAAGTGGAGCAAGTACCCCCATTCCTCAGTTTATTGACTAGAGTCATCCTATGACTACTTTCATTCACTCGTATGCCATGATTGCCATTTATTCAAAGAAAGTATCCAGGAAATGTCATGGAAAATAGGAGTGTCCCTCTATAGTTATGCCAAAGCATTTATTCACAACTAAACACAGTTCAAAATTTAGGGGAGTTAAATTTCACCCTTTAAGCTCATTATCAAAATTCTATGCTACAACATATGAAAGAGTTCTTTTTTTTGAAAAAAAAATGTATAAGTTCCTTAAGCATAGAAAACATATTATCGTGTGTTACGAATCACAAATAGTCGAGTCCTAGAGTTGGTTTTATCATTCACAATAGTCATATGCATTCAACTCTAGCCATAGTAATATCATCATCGGGCATCATCAAATTGTTCCTACAAATTATCCTAACACTTACAAATACCATGAAAAATTAGTTCTACTAACCCTATGAATGCATATGTCTTAATAAGGACATTATCTCCCCCCAAGCTTGAGGGAAGCATTGTCCTCAATGCAAAAAATAAAAACTAAGTAAAATTCTAGACTAAATGCTATATGTAATGTAATGCAATGCAAGGTACCTTGACTTGTCTATGGTGGTGGTGTTGTGCCTGGGGCGCTTCTTCAGTAGGGGAGGACTTGGTTGTTTGGATTCAAATTATGGTTCAGTAGGAGGAGTACTAGACGCCTTATGATCCTGCACAGGGTAGATTGATGCGGTATTGTCGGGTGGCTAAGCGTCTAACTAATAGGTGCCTCAGTAGTTGTAGGGTATTGACTAGTTGTTTGAGCTGGGTTAAGGTTTAGGGTTCTTGTTCTTTGTCATCTCCTTCGGGTATGTTGTAGGTAGGTCATCATTATATGGCTCGACTAGGGTTTCATGTTGTGCACCATCTGACTATGTTGTGGCATTTCCAGTTTGCTACAGTATGGAGTTAAAGAAAATTGGGAGATCTTGGAACCATTGAGGGAACATTTCCTTAAAGTAGGACTTTATCACTATGTCTCTCTGTTTGACGCAAGCAAAGAATATTCGAAGATTGCTTGATAAAGTCTCCACTTGTACCCTTCCATGCCTACACGACTTAGCAACAACAGTGGTTTATCTTACTGCGGCATTTTTCTTTACACCGATTTCCACATTCTTCTCAGGTCGGTCCTTATTGAATCCCAATAGCACGGGTAGCTTTTCCTTTGTGATGCCCTTCAATCCCTATAACAACTCGTCAAATCCATCTTCAATAACTCCCTTCTTTTGGCAAAGTGTTGTGATAATATTTGGAAAGAAAAAGCACTTACCAGTCATTTTAAACATGTATGCACTTACTCCTCAATGATCTTTCCAATGTCTATCGTGTGTCCCACAAGTATCGAGTGCAGTAGTATTATTCAAAGTAGAGACACCGTTGTGTTTTGGGCTATAGGAATTAACTTACTCTTCATGGAATGGTTCCATAACTTAGATCTCGATTGGAATCTGTCTTTATCCATTGTGTGTCAGCTAAATTTCTTACCATTCCACTGGGTGTTTTGGAAACAGAGATTTGTCAACACACCTTGGTATGCCTCATTTTTAGCCTCCTCCACAAACTGTGAATGATGATCAACAACATTCTATAGCTTGAAGTAGTGGTTAATGGAGGAAGGTGTAAAGAGAATAAATTTATCCATAATAAAAATGGATCGTTGTTTCGGGTCTAAGATATTTGCATAAAACTCTTTAATATTGGTGGCATTGACATTGCCTGGGTGTTTTGCGAACTTCTGCCACCGTAACTTAGTAACCACATCCAACACATCTACCCCTAAATCTTCTTTGGCCATATCGAAGAAGACAAAACCTTGCTCAAAGAAAATTTTGTGGTTTTTTATGTTTAGGAACTGTTTATTTTATTCTTCATCAGGAAACTGTTGTGAGAAGGGAGGGTTTACATTTACAGGATGAGTCTGCACAATTGTTGTTAGAATTGATGAAAGAACGAAGTGAAAAGCTTGAGTACTTTTTTTATAGGTGATTCGATTTTGATAGAGAAAAGGAAAAGAAAGAGGTGTGGTGAAGAAAAAGAAATAAATTAGAAAGAGAAAAATGATGAAAAGTAATAGACTGACGGGTTTAACGTGTGGGGGGTTTAACGTGTGGAGTGTGTTTTGGAATAAAAAGAAGAATAAAAAGTGGAAAGTAATAAATGAGGGGTGAAAAGTAATTAAAAAGAGAAAGTCATGATTGCAATAGTAAAGGTGGGATTTGAAAATTAAAAAAAATTAACTCCCTCCTTTTTGTCTTTTGTCACCCAAAATATTAAAAGTAGGATTTGTCCTTTTTGTCTTTGTATGAGAAGCCGCAACCTATCATGGATGAAAAAATAGAATAAACCCTAAAACAAAATGTGAAACGTAATGAAAATAACTAAAAATAATAAAAATGCACATGTTATTTATGCACAATAGTAAATCCTAAATGTCATGGCGTTTTCAAAAAGCTTAGAAGGGCAAACTGAGGTGTCTTACAGGTAGAGCGCCGACTTATCACCTAAGAGTTGAGCTCCATTGTAATCCTTCAATCACTGGTTGTTGGCTTTAAGAATGTTCCCATCGTCTATATTTTTTATGTCGACAGCTCCATGAGGATAGACGTGATGCATTTCAAAGGGTCCTGACCATCTTGACTTGAGTTTACCGGAAAGAGCCTTAGCCTTGAGTTATAGAGGAGCACTTGTTGACCAATGTGCAAATATTTTGGCAAAAGTATTTGATCATGCCACTTCTTAGTCTTCTCCTTGTAAAACATGGCATTTTTATATGCTTATTCGCTAAACTCTTTCATTTCACGGAGCTCTAATAATTTTTGCTCTCCAACTAACTGCACATCAAAATTGATATTTTTGATATCCCATTAAGCTTTAAGCTCTATCTTGACAAGAATATGGTAAACTTTTCCATACACCAATTTGAATGGAGACATCCCTAGTGGAGTTTTGAATGTCGTTCGGTAAGCCCAAAGTTCTTCATCGAGCTTCAGGGACCAGTCATTTCTTCTTTAGTTCACCACCTTCTCAAGAATATACTTGATCTAATGGTTGGAGACCTCAGCTTGGCCATTTATATGAGGGTGATATACCGTGGGAATTTTGTACGTACCCTATACCTCTACAATCCCCTAGAAATTAATTTGTTGTTGAAATAGATGACTTTGTCACTGATGATGGCTCTAGGTACTCCAAAGCTAGTGAATATATTCTTGTACATGAACTTGAGCACAATATTAGAGTCATTTTTTGGTGTTGCAATTTCCTCAACCCACTTAGACATATAATCCATGACCATCAAAATGTATAGATTTCCAAAGGATGATGGAAAGAGTGCCATGAAGTCAATGCCCCACACGTCAAAGAGCTTGATCTCCAAAATATTTTGTAGTAGCATTTTGTGTCATCTGGTAATGTTCTCAGTATGTTGGCATCGATCGTAACCCTTACAAAACTCATGAGCATCTTTGCATAGTGTAGGCCAGTAAAATCCATATTGAAAGACCCTTGCAATGGTCCTTGCACCTTCAAAGTGGTCTCTATAATGGGTCGCTTGGAAATGGTGTAGGATGTCCTTTTGTTCCTCCTCAAGGACACATCGGTTGATCATCTAGTTTGTACAATGCTTGAACAAATGTGCTCGTCCCATAAAAAAAACTTGCCATTATGCTTAAACTTCTCCTGCCCTGGTTGTGCAAGTCATAAGGCAAAATTCAATTAACAAAAAAATTAACGATGCCAACATACCATGGGAATATCACGACATACAAGATTTTCTTGTCAGGGAATTCCTTTTGAATATATAAAATGTCATGGCATTTTGAATTGTTTCTAGCTCATACAGGTGATATGCAACTTGATTCTCAGTACCTTTCCTATCTACAACCTCCAAGTCAAATTCTTACAGTATTAGTATCCACCTAATGAGTCTAGTCTTGGCATCATTCTTGTTCACTAAATATTTTATAGTTGAGTGATCAGTGTGAACGATTATTTTAATGCCTATTAAGTATGGCCTAAACTGGTTAAATGCAAATATCACAGTAAGTAACTCTTTCTCAGTGGTTATGTAATTCAATTGTGCTTCATTTAAGGTATGGATATCATAATAAATAACATGGAAAATTTTACCTCGACGATGCCCAAGACAGCTCCCACGACATAATCACTTGCATCATACAATGACTTGAATAGTGAAGTCCAATCAGGGGAGACAATAATGGGCATCGAGATAAGTCTTTGTTTTATCTCTGTGAATGCGCCATGGCAAATTTTATTACAAAAATTTTGATTTTGTTGAACCAAGGTGTACAAGGGCTTGAAGATATTGGATAAGTCCTTGGTGAATCTCCTATAAAAACCATCATGTCTAAGAAAACTTCTAATACCCTTGATAGAGGTTGGCGGAGGTAGCTTCTCAATCACGTCAATTTTGGCTTTGTCCACCTTTATTCCCTTATGTGAGATCTTGTGGCCCAACACAATACCTTCAGTCACCATGAAGTGACATCTCTCTTAATTAAGCACAAGGTCAGCCTTCTCACATCTCTTGAGCATTCATGTCAGATTGCCAAGGCATTTCTCAAAGTTGTCTCCAGAAACGAAGAAGTTATCCATGAAAATTTCTAGAAAATCCTCAACAATGTTAGAGAAGATAGTTTACATGAAGTGTTGTAAAAGTTGTTGGGGCATTACAAAGTCCAAACGACATCATTCGGAAGATATAAGTACCATAGGGGCATGTGAAGGTTATCTTCTTTTGGTCCTCTAGTGCTATGGCGATTTGGTTATACCTAAAATATCCATCCAGAAAGCAATATTATGCATTGTCCAGCAATCAAACTAGTATTTGATCGATAAAAGGTAGAGGAAAATGGTCATTCTTGGTAGATTTGTTCAGTTTGCGATAGTTCATGCATTTATTGTATCATGTGACGGTACGAGTGGGTTGGAGCTCATTGTCCTCATTGCTCACCACAATTGTGCCTCCTTTCTTGGGGGTGCATTGCACAGGGCCCACCCATGAACTATTAGATATAAGGTAAATTACCCCAACATAAAGCCACTTAATGATCTATTTCATCACCACCTTCTTTATAACAAGGTTGAGTCTTTTTTGTGGCTCAATGGAATTGCCATGCCATTATTCTAGAATACTTTTTACATGAAAATAGTGGGATTTATCCCCTTTAAGTCTGCCATGTCCAACCTAACACTTTCTTATGTTGTGACAAAACACTTAGCAAACTACATTCGTGGTCAGTAGTAAGGTTAGAGGAGATAATCATAGGTAAAGTATCATTACCACCTAAGTAAGCATATTTAAGATACTCTACCAAAGTCTTGAGCTATAGGATCGGTGCATGCCATAATGAGGGCTTAAGAGGGACAAATTCATTAAATCAAGAGGTTTAAAGTGCATACCTGGTCTACCTGTGAGTAAACTAGACTGCTCTACCTCCAATGGAAATTTCTTAGGCTCCTTGATACTATGTTCTTCAATGAGCTTCTTATAATTTGCCACTTGTATGAAATTGTTATGGCATAATTGATCAACTTCCCCTTCTATCCACTTAAAAGATTTTATGATATTATTTTAAGTCATCAGCATATTTGAGTGTACGAAAGACATTCACAGTAACACATTGGTCGGCCACTCTCATGGTGAGTTCACCCTTTTCACAATCAATATGGATGTGACTAGTGGCTAGGAAAGGCCTCCCTAAAATTATGGGTGCATTAGAATCAATCTTGCAATAAAGTATAAGGAAGTCAACTGGAACACAAAGTTGTCCACCTGCACAGTGATATCTTCGACTTTCCCTTCGGGACGAACATGAGAACGGTTGACTAGTTGCAAAATAACAGAGGTAGGTCTTGCATTTCCTATCCCAAGCTTCAAAAATATTGACTTGAGCATTAAGTTCACACTAGAGCCAAGGTCACAAATTGTCTTCCCAACATAGGTGTCTCATATAAAACATGGAATAATAAAGTTGCCCAGATCTTTTTGCTTTGGTGGTTGTTTGCTCAGTGCAGAGAAATATTCTTTTACTGTGGCAACTATCTCGTACTTCCCAACTTTCCTGTTCTTGGTTACAATTTCCTTGAGAAATTTAGCATAAGTAGGAATTTGATCAGTGGCCTCAAAGAGTGGAACATTAATATATAGTTTATCGAGGATATCCACAAACTTCTTGAACTGAATGTCATCGTCATACTTCTTCAGTCTTTGAGGGAAAGGCTATGGGGTTTTAACTTCTTCTACTGAAGGGGTGAGAACTAATTTTGCTGTGGCATTTTTGGTTGTACCCTCAATAGGTCCACTTGTTGAACCATCATACTTTTCATTCACTCCAAGTGTCACTTCTTGCATCTCAAATTTAGCTTGCTCAATTGTGGAGTTGGAATCATCCTTTTTCCTTCCCCTAAACTTATCATGTTGATTGATTTGGGTTCCACTTCTTAGAATGAGTGCATTGCATTTATCTTTTTCATGAGTTTTAGTGACCTTATTTTCACTAGAAATACGTCCTGGTTGGCATTCTTGTAATGCCACAACAATTAGACTAACTTGACCCTCTAAAGCTCTTAGGGATGAGCTATGTCTTTGTAATAAAGCTCCTTTAATTTGAGGTAGAACTCCATTATTATTAATAGTAGTGGCATGGTCTTGCAACATGGTCTTGGTAGTTGCTATAAAATCTTGCACAATGGCCTCTAAAGAATTTGTATTTAACGAAGATGTTGCCCCATTGTTAGAATTACACCATGAAATATTTTTTTGATAGGTTGGGGTTCATTGATATTCTGTTGTTGAGTGGAGTGATTAGCATTAGGGGCTCCTTGATTTCCCCATGAAAAATTTAGGATGTTGACGTCATCCTGGGTTGTAGGTGTTGGAGTATGGGTTTTTGTTGCCTCAGTTGAAATTTCCTAAAAAGTTGATGGACTCATGATTTTTTGGGCATTCACTCTCATGGTGATTGTCATGGCATAACATGCATGTTGAACTAGCTTCTTTCACTTCCTTCACCTCGTTGGAACGCTGCAAGTTCTTCAACATACTTGTGATAGATTAAAGTTGAGCGGAAACTGAGTCCTTAGCATCTAACTCATAGGTCCCAGGTGCCTTCCTCCCAGTTGTAAGCCTTGAATAGGGGAATTGGTCACCATTGCTTGTAATCCTATCCAGAATGTCAAAAGCCTCTCCAGGTGATTTGTCTAGCAAAGTCCCATTTGTCATGGCATCTAGCATCATCCTCATGGGTGCATTTACTCTATTATAGAACATCATGACTTGAGTCTAATCTTGGAAACCATGATTTGTACACTTGTTAAGAAATCCCTTATATCAGTCCCAATATTCATACATACACTCGTCATCAGCTTGACAGAAAGAATTCATTTATAAATTGAGTGTTCATGTTCGGCGGATTATACCGCAGTAAAAAAACTTTTGCATAGATCAGACCAAGACTCCATCGAGCCAGATGGAACTCCACTTAACCAAGCCCTAGTTTGATCACACAAACAATATAGAAACAACTTAAGCTTCAACACATCTTTATGCACTCCTTGTTGCCTGAAAGAATCACACACATCCAAGAAGTTATGAATGTGTTGCATGACATCTTCATAAAGCATACCCCCAAACTACCCTATAAAATTCATCATATTGAACATGACTGGTTTGAGCTCAAAGTAGGCTATCTGAATATATGGTGCCATAATACCAACATTTTAGATCGTCCAAAATAGGATTTAAGTGATCGCAAATAGCACAAGGCCTAGCAACATTCCTAGCATTTGGATTTGCCTCGGCATTTTGATCTGTCTGATCCTCTATTTGGCCAACACCTTGGTTCTGAAGTCTACACATATTTTGATAAGCACATTGAGCATGTCTCATTCGTTTAATAAGTCATTCAATCTCATGTTCAATTGGTATTAATGATTCCTCAAGATGTCCTCGGGTCATACATCAATCAAGCCTGAGAAAGGTAAAGAAAAATATAAAGTAAACTATACAAAGATAAAAATAAGTAAAATAAAAATGCTATGAAAAAACTATTAAACTTCCACTTGTCAATCCCTGGAAATGGCGCCAAAAACTTGTTTGTGCTGTAAGTACTTATAAATTTATGCGAAAATATGTGCAAGTATACACAATCGAACAAGTAAAGTATAGTGAGTGAGTATCGTCTCCATAGAGATTGGACGAAATTACTAATTAAGTCAAAGCAACAAACTACTTTATCTAAGCATAGTTAATGGTATGCACAAAGGGTTATGTCAAGGAAAATGAAATGTGTATAGATGGGGTAAAAATGGTAGTGTAAATGGGTGGCAAGTGAGAATGTCGTGGAAAAAGTAATTGTTTAAAGTGCAGTCAAATGAAAATGGTAAGGTAAAACAATTTGACAACTTGGGAAATAAATAAGATGACTTGATAATCCTCACACAACAAGCTATGACGAGAATGAATGATGGGGTCACTTAGGAATCTTAAGTTTTATCTTTTATGATGGTATAAAATTCTATGTCTTACTTGTTCGACAAAGTTTACTATGAGTATCCCTACGCTGTCTCTATTTATAAGATCTGACAGATGAGAATGCCATGGTAAATCCTTTCGGCCTGATACACCAATATCTAACCTATCGATTCGGCTGTAATACCCCAAATAATAGGATAGTGATTAAATTGAAAGGAATTAAAAATATGGGGGACTAAATTGATTAATATATAAAGATGAGAATAAGTAGGAATAGTAGCATAGACTAAAATGTAGTGAGGAAAGATTTAAAAGGGCAGTTTTGGGCATTTGGAGATAAATGAATTTAAAATTCATTTATTAAAGTAAATATATATTATAGAAGTAAGAGAGGATGAAAAAAAAAAGTCAAATACTCTCTTCTTCTTCCTCTTTTACGTGAGAGAGACCTTCAACCCTAACTAAAGGTAAGTTTCCAAATTAATGATTTATTCCTTCAATTATTGTTAGCTATTAAATCATTGCCTATGAGGGAAATTTAATAAAGGTTTAGAGGGGATTAAAACTAAGTTAAGATTGAGATATTAAAGATTAAAGAAAATGGGTTTTATAATGATATGTTAATATATGAAGGTTTAGTAATGTTTGTTGGTAAAATTGACTTGTCAAGAAGGTAAATGAAAGATTAGAAGCATTTGTTGAGTGAAATAACAAGTTAGAAATTTTCGTGTGATTCTTAAAATCGAGTGCTCTTGAGGAATATTAGATGTTTTAAGTGGTTAAATGAAGGAAAGTTAATAAGGTTAATTACAAAAGTGTTATATAGTATTGTTAGGGGTAAAGGAGATGAAAATTGCCCAAGATAATTTTCGAGTGGAAAATTGGAAAATCTGGGTAGGGGTATCGGTACCCTATGGAATAATACCGATACCCTAGGCAAGAATTAGGCTAAATTGTATAAGAGGTATCGATACTGATTCAACCAGTATCGATACCCAAGCAATGTGGTATCGATACCATGGTAAGGGTATCGATACCAGTAAACTTCAAATCTAATTTGGGTATCGATACCTAGAGGGGTATTGGTACCATAGCATAGGGTATCGATACCATGGTGAGGCTATCGATACCAGGCTATATCGAAGCTAATTTATGTATTGATACATTAAGGGAGTATCGATACCCTAATA
This sequence comes from Hibiscus syriacus, assembly GCF_006381635.1. Classification (NCBI taxonomy): domain Eukaryota; kingdom Viridiplantae; phylum Streptophyta; class Magnoliopsida; order Malvales; family Malvaceae; genus Hibiscus; species Hibiscus syriacus. Next base: position 2,707,052 of record NW_024062641.1, on the reverse strand, counting down.
GGGTAGTATTAATACCATAAGTAGGGGTATCGATACCTAAGGGCTAGAAATGTTAAGTTGGGGTTGGTAATGTTATATGAAGTTAGTAATAAATATTTTGATTGATGTTAAGTTATAATTGTTAGGAAGCATACTAACAATTGATATTATGTATGTCTTTAATGAATTTGGAATAGATCGCAAACAAGCTCCTGAGTCGAGTAAGTCGAAAGGCAAGGGCCAAGTTCTAGAATAATTATCTTTTCATTTTAGATATCTAAGTAAGACGAGCCAAGTGAGTACATTTATTGTATGAAATTTAGATGAATATGATAAGGAAATATTCATAAAGTAATATTTATGTTAATGTATATTTTATTGAAATTATTATTATGTGTTATGGAATATATGAAATTGATGTTGTGAACGAGGTTTTAGAGTATGAACTACTCTAAAATGAATGTAAAAGAATAATGCATATGGGTGAATTATTGGCATTAAAGGATGCCATAGCTGAAATGTATATGTGTACATTGTTAGCATAAAAGAATAATGCATATGGGTGCATTATTGGCATGAAATGATGCCAGAGTTGAAATGCATATGGGTGCATTATCAACATAAAAGTATACTGGAGTTGAACTACATATGGGTGAAGTATCATTAGAAAAGTATGCTAGAGTTGAAATGTATATGGGTACATTATCAATAGAAAAGTATACTATGGTTGAGTTGTATATGGGTACATCATCAATATAAAAGTATACTATAGTTGAAATGCATATGGGCGCATTATCAACAGAAAAGATGGTATGTTTAAAATGCATAATGATGTATTATAAACATAAATGGAGGTTACAAACTATAAGAAAGAATCATGGTAAATGGTTTTGATAAATGAAAAATACAATATGCGTGAACACCAAAGGTTATTTATTATATCATGACTCGCCAGTAACATTATGAGTGTAATGGCCCTTTTTGGAACCTGTTTGGCATATAATCAAATATAACAAAAAAATATTTTGTATTATGTTTTAATGAACTTGTAGTTATTATGTTAATTATGTGAAATTAGTTTGCAACAAAATTTTTTAAAGGATTTTTAAAACGAGTATACCGTATTTTATGTAATGTGACATTCGTATTCGTATACGTAACCGTATATATAATATGGGTGTTACATCGGCACTACTCATTTTAGCTGTTGAAATCCTGACCTTATCTCTGACGATTGATTAGGCTCTACTTATTAGCTAAAACCCATTGCTTATGTCGATCTTCCTTTAGTTTCTCTCTAATAGTAAGTAGTATACTTAAGAAAAGACTACTCTCATAGCTCCTACAATCTTAAGTAATTAAAAACAATAAGTAAAACAAGTAATAGACATAGAAATATAAATCCATCCATGAGAAACTTTCGTTCCTTACAACCTATAAAATATGAGAAACATTCATTCTTTACAACCTATAAAATATGAATAAAAATAAAGCATAAGGGTGGAGGAAAAACTCCCAATGCGTGCTACCGGAGCTCACTCGGCCACCATGAACCACCTTAGTGACACTAACTCCTCTCAGATGCCTAGCTTGCCATCCCTCAAGCTTGAAAATAGAGGAACACAACGAAAGGGATGAGAAAAAGTAAGAAAGTTATAAGCTTTCTGTTGCCTCCCCTCTCTTATGTGGTATCTTAATCTATTTATACCAAGGGAATATACCTAGGTTTTTGTGTCAAAGTGACAATGGTACCCTAAGGTACATCCTTACATATGAAAAGGGAGTAAAAAAGTGGTAGTGGTCCCTTCCTTAGTGGCATGTAGCAGGAATCACGTTATTGCTGGACAACTATCTCTTTTATAAAAATATCTTCTGTTTTTTTGTCTTTTTCTGCGTCCAGAAATGCCATCCTAACTGCCTCTACATTTTCATTTTGCTCCAGCATCTCGGTTTGCTTTATGACATGCACATCATCAACCAAACATAACATTTCCCATAAAGCGACACCAATATGTCACGGAAAATAAAATCCACCACATACAACTATATGATTCTAAATGAATATATATGGTCCTAAATGTGCCTTCGATAATCAATAACTTAAGTAAAAAGGCCCTAAATATAGTGTTTTTACGGAGTTATCATAGAGCAACCAATTATTTCATAATATGCATGCCACTAAAGTGAAAAACAACATCATAAATGCCTTACTGATACTGTAGGTAGGTAAGGTCTCCAAAAATATTATTGGGAGGCTCATCACTTCACGTTCTTTTTCTTATCTGAACCTACACGTGAAAATATCACACGCTAAGTAAAACTTAGTGAGGCGGTATAACAATTTAAGGTGGGATAGAATATAAAAATATCATAACATTTCAAAACAAAAAAATTAAATCCAAAAAAAAATTATATTTCCAAACCCTTATTTAAGCCATTTTTCCACATCAGGAACCTAAAAATCATTATCTCATGAGTTCATAAAAACTATGATAATAAATGTCAATCACAGTGATCATTCCATATTCTTTCCCATTCAATCAATTTTAGTACTTTCACATTTTATTCTCATAGCCCAATGTATATTTAAGAGAATGCAAGGAACGTGAAAAAAATGAGTGTACACAATAAGCACTCCAAGTGTTAACATCATAAACAAAAATATGCACTCCAGGAGCAATCATCAGATAAACAAATATGCACTCCATGTGCAATCCTCAAATGTACACGAATGTACCATATCAGAATCACTCTAACTCATGACATGTCAATTGTGCCTATGACTCTCAATGCAACATACAATAGGCTATCAGATAAATTCATATCCATTATAAATCCATTATTTCCAATGAGAATCATTTTCAACACATCATTCTTAAAAATCAGTACTTAGGCAATTCATAGCATAAAATAAATTCAGAAAACATTTTTAAAATCATTATAACATATTCCATAATTAGAATTAAATCATTGTTTAAAATAATATGAGGTTGACTTATTACAACTCTTTCTCAATTAGAATAATTAAGTAAATAAATTGCACTCACCTTTGCCTCACTAAAACCTTTTATAATGATAACCTTTATTCTCGTGCTTTTTCCTTCGCTTTCGAATCACTCGGATCACAAAGTTTATCGTGTTTTGGACAAAATCATATAAATAACACAATGTTCAAAATATATGTTAATATTTTACTAACATAATCTAAACCCAATAATAAAATCCATAAATTATATTTAATACTTGTTCGATATAAAATGCACTTCACTATTCAATAACAAATTCAACATTTCCAACATGACACTTCAATCCATTATATTTCCATATTCATCATCAAACTACTCAACTTTCATAAACTTTACAATTTAGTCACCACTTATGAATTCTTTTAGAATCATACCAACTTTTCCAATTAATTCAAAAATGGTCCTTCACTACTTTATCCAATTTAAATCCAATACTAAAATTTTCAGTATTAAAATAAAATATTCAATATAGTACTTTAACATTTGAAAGCTTGTAAAATAATCCCTAAACTTTCCAACCCATTCAGATTAATCACTAAAAATTCCCAAATTTTGCAATTTGGTTCCAATTCAACATTCCAACTTAACATTCACCATTCAAGTAATAATTTCCAGCATAGTGCATCCATCATTAAGCATTCATACTTCAATGTCCTATAATTTCCAAAACTTACAAAATAGTCCACTTACTATCCCAATGTTCCAAATTGATCCAATTTAACTTCCAAAGCATGTAGAATCATTCCAATATCAAATATATACCATAGGAAGTTTTTTATATTTTTCCTTAATTTAATCCCCTATGGCTGAACCTACTTAGTATATTAAGGCTTGGATTTCATTCAATTTCAAACATGAATTCAAGCTCCTATGATCAAATTCATACAATTCCAATCATTCCCACATCAAATTCAACCCAAATTCAATCAATTTCTCATAACCCTATCTTGGCCAAATTGGGTATATACAATTCTAGATGATTTTAATCAATCACACATGCTTGGAAATTAATCTACAATGCTAATAATATAAAAAACACCTTTAATTTTCCCCCCAAAATTGAACATGATCTTCATGAACCTTAATCATGAATTTCATCATCCAAGCATGTTTACCTTTAATTCTCTATCTAATAGTTTAATAAAAAAACAATCGAATAAGCTTAAAAATCAAAATAAAAAGTTTTCCTTACCATCAATGGTGTCCACGAATTAGAGAAAGTGAAGAGAAAAAATTTCATGAATTTTTCACACCTAATTATCATGATACACATGGCTTTATAATAATTAAATGAATTTAAAAGTCATTTAAAACTACTCTACCATTTTTCCATTAATGAAACTTGATGATTTCATCCATGTCACCATAATATCTTCCAATTTTATATTAAAAGTCAAAATTGAAACAAAAAAATTGAATTTCCACCTTTTCCGATGTAATTTTTGAAAATTACTATTTAGTCACCTAATTTCACAATTTTTGTTTAACATGGAAAATCAATCTTAATTCCACTAATCCATGTTATATTTCACAGTTCTAAATTATGGAAATAATATTTCCAACTTTTTCTATCATCCTTCAATTTTTTGTAAAATTTTAGTTTGATCCGATCATCTGTACTCTTATCAGACTTTACTACTTCATGTCTTTTAATACAAATCCTGAATCAAAATTCTGATTCCCAAAAAAAGTCAATTTTGTAATGAACTATTCATTTACATGAAAAAAATTATTTTCGGAAAATTAACACTTTGGTCCTTAAACGTTTCACAAAAGTTTGCACCTTAGCTATTAAACTTTCATATTTTACATTTTGGCCACTAACCAAAAATTTGGTTATTACAATTCTCCCCTTAAGAAAATTCATCCTTGGACTTTCAACACATACTTGATTCAACCAGTAAGAGTATCACCTTTCATTTATCTTTCACATTCCTATCTAACTTTCTTAACCTTATGCTTCCTTCAAAGAACTTTACCAAATAACATAACTTGTTTTCTCAATACTTTAACTTCTTATTTAACATCCTTATCGATTCTTTTTTATAGTCAAATCTATTTGAATCTAAAAAATTTCAATATGAAAACTCGTGAAGAATTCAAACCATACCTTTGAAATATCAATACATAAATACTTCATTAATAAATTCTCATTCATTTCCAAAATAAAACTAATCAATAAGATATTAAATTGATTCTTTTAATAACCTCATACGAACTAATAATCTCTCAGCTTAACTTCCCTTGTGCTTTAAAGCATAATATATTTCCCTTCAACAATACTATGAAAAACTACTTTATCTTTAACTTGATATTTAATCTCTTATCCTTTGCAAGTCCATTTAAAATTTCTATCGATCGATATCCATCTTACGATTCTTTCGAATAATGCCTACCTTATTTTCAAATTTTTATCTCAGAACTCTTATATCTTAATCCTTAAATATATAAAATTTTCATAACATTTGTCATTTCTATCCATATGAACTTCATATATAATAATTATCCTTATATACAAACTTCTTTAAAGGCAAATACCTTTCACTAGTTATTTTGAATCCAACATCACATACTTTTATACATCCCATGAAATATAACTAGTTCCTTGAAATTATCCATTGGTCCAAGAATGAAATACAACACTGACTTTAAAATTCTCAAGACATAACACAAATACTACCAAAATTTCTCTAAGTAAACATTGGATTTATCAGATACTATCGTGATAAAAAATTCATAATCAAATAGTTTACTATACCATTTATTATACTTATTCATAGGATAATCAACTCGAACTGAGATAAAGTGCTTAGACTTACTTATTCTAACCACTATCATTTAGATTAAATCTTTTTTGTTGAGTCTTCAATCTTGTAATAATGTTCATATTAATTCTCTTCCATTTACATCAAGGTATGAAAATCAACTGGCGAAATCCCGAGAACATTTTATACCATGTTTCAACTTGTTGTCATATCATTCTTATAAAAACAAACCTAATTATAACATTTTTGTGCTTAACCATCTATACCAACTCTTTTATTCCTTATACATCTTAATTCCCTTAGGGAATATAGTTGAAATATTTCTATACACCTTGGAGATAAATTCTTTCTTCAATTCCTTGTTATCTCGTATATACTTTACCTTGAAGTATGCAGAATCTACATTATTCAATGGAAGTGAGTAGATAGCCTTATTGTGTCCTGATCTAGAATTGACAAGTACTGATGTCCTTGAGTTATAAGTTTGGCTGCAACAAAGATAAGAAATAAATAAGATTAATAATGGACTTAAGCAATGGATAAATAATATAAGTAATGAAAAGGAGAGAAAAGAAAGAGATTGTTGCGGAATTATGAATGTGTTGATGGCCTTGATGGAGGATGTTGATGGTGATGAAGATGAAATGGAGATGGTGGTGATGTTGTATCTCAAGCACGCCAAAGAAGAAACTATGCTAGGAAGCACAATCTCGATCTTCACAAACTTGCTTAAGGGGTGATGAAAGTGTCTTCAACCCACTAGATAGAAATCTAGGAATTTAGGAATCAAGGTGGAAGGATTGACGCCATAAGTATAAGAAATTATACTTGCTTAATCGATAAAGTTCACAAAGAACTTTGAAGAGAGAATTAACTCACAAAAAAATTTTTATAATATGAGATGAGATAAGTACAAATGATGGCAAGTCTCTCAATTTATAGGAAATGAGAGGGCTTGGTCGAATGGTTACATATTATTTCGGCAAGATACATGACTCTAAATGGAAGTACATAATGCTTGAGATGAATGGATGAGTCCTTTGGCTTGGTCATGGTTCGACTACCTCTTCAAGGGATCATGATGTTTTGTCAAGGGTGAGGAGATATCTCCCTTGGTCGAATGGAGCATGTTTGTTAATCTTGGCACCAAAGACATCTCCTTTGGTCGAATAATGATGTGCCTCCTCAAGTTGGCGTTAAAGCTCTCATGTACAAGGCATGTGGTGTTGTTGAATAGTCATGGAGCTTTATCTCATGTTTCTTGGTGATTTAAGCCTCCAATAGATGCAATCTCTTCACCAATGTGCTCCTTGATGGAAGGGCGTCTTAATAGGCAGCATCATTCATGAAAGGTCACAATGTTTGAAAATGTAGCCTTTCATGTTTGAGCTAGTTCTGAGGTGAATGAGCTGGAGGTGAGCTGGCCATATGTGAGTTGTATCATGGTGAACATTATGGCAGCTCCTTGTGGAAAGCTAACTCTTGAGGGGCAACTATTCGCAAAAATGTATGATTTCACAAATTTTAACTTAGGACATATTTGAAGTGTCCTAAGTGGTGACGATGATGGTGCAGCTCCTCAGCTGAGTTGAAGTCATCTCATAGCTCAAATATTTAACTCAATCCAGCTATGAGCTCACGGGTCTCCGGATAACTTTTCACCAATTGTTCCTCATGCTCTTCTAAACGTCCCCATGTAAGTTTCCTTGCCTTTGCCTTGTCCATTTAGCTCCATGTTAGCTCCCAAGTTATGACCGAATGTACCTACGCATATAACATAAGGAATTAAGTTAAGTATATGAACTTATATAATGTATATAAGATAGAAATATGTACTATAGTATATATAATAATAACTCATATCTCACATTGTAAGGAATAAGTTATCATTATAACAATATATGTAATATATTTATATGAATATAACTATGTTATAGTATATGAAATAGGCATTATTATGTGTAAAGATAGAAAGCTTCTTCCCTTGAAAGGTTGGAATAGTCAATGTAAACATGATACTAAATTGGATCACATCATCCTCCCCTTCTTTTAATCGATTTGTCCTCAAATCAAAAGGTTTTATTCTCTTAGTGTCCTTCCATCCAATGGATTCATCAAGTACCTTTATAAAAAGGTTCATGTCCTTTGAATGAATGCTTTGAAAATCCAAGATCTGAAAAGAAAGAAAACTTTCATAAGAAACTATTTGATTAAACATAATTAAAGTTAAGAAGTACTCTCTATTAAATGTATGTTCAAAGTTTATGTCTATTGAAGGCGTTTTGCTTTGAAAGTTTGTGTCTGTTAATCGTGTTCCTTGGTCCTCCAATAGATGTGTTCATTAACTCATTAAAGGATATGACTTTTGGAATGAAGATGTCCTTAGAATACTCATAAGTCACACCCTTTGGATGAAGAATTACTTCTCTTTGCTTTTCATTAGGTGCACCTCTTGATTCTTAAAAGGTCACGTCCTTTGGCCTTCTAAATCGACAAGTTTTGTTGCATGCAACATCCTGCAAGTCAAAGAAATTTTTTGCATTTTCAAGGTTAGAAAAATCTTCATCAATCTTGCGTCTTGACAATAAGCATTTTTATAACAAGCACTTAGATGTAGAAGCACTTGTTTTCTTACTAGTTTCCGCCTTGCTTGATGTCGATTTACCCTTCCTCATAGCCTCAACACTTTGCTTCATCTTGATTTGATCAATTTGGACTTGTTTAGGTGTTAAAGGCGTGAGAATAATCTTCTTCCCTCCATGTTTGAATGAGTATTGATTGGTAAAACAATCATGGATAGTCCTTTTATCATATTGCCATGGCCTTTCAAGAAGTAAATGGCTAGCATGCATACGAACGACATCACATATAACCTCGTCGTTGTACTTTCCAATTGAAAAAGGAACCATCACCTATTTATCGACGTTAAGTTCTCCTCGTTCATTGAGCCATTGTAGTTTATAGGGATTTCAATCCCAATTTCTCCACCATGATTGAACTTGCCACATTGGTAAAACTCCCACCGTCTATGATCATGAAACATACATTTTTGTAACAAGCACTTAGATGTAGAAGCACTTGTTTTCTGACTAGTTTATGCCTTGCTTGATGTCGATTTACCCTTCCCTATAGCCTCAACACTTTGCTTCATCTTGATTTGATCAATTTGGACTTGTTTAGGTGTTATAGGTTTGAGAATAATCTTTTTCCCTCCATGTTTGAACGTGTATTGATTGGTAAAACAATCATGGATAGTCCTTTTATCACATTGCCATGGCCTTCCAAGAAGTAAATGGCTAGCATGCATAGGAACGACATCACACATAACCTCGTCCTTATATTTTCCAATTGAAAAATGAACCATCACCTGTTTATTGACGTTAAGTTCTCCTCGTTCATTGAGCCATTGTAGTTTATAGGAATTTGGATGCTTCAATGTTTTCAATCCCAATTTCTCCACCATGATTGAACTTGCCACATTGGTATAATTCCCACCATATATGATCATGAAACATACATTTTCATTCACATGGCATCGGGTATGAAAGATGTTCTCCCGTTATGCATTGTCCTCAACCACTTGAGTACTCATACTTCTTTTAACCACTAGAGCTTCGCCTTCCACAGGAGCCCCAATTTCTGCTTCTTCCTCAACTTTGGTTGGTGTTGTTTCTACTTCATGGTCAGATTCAATTTCACCATTTCCAAGAAGTAACATGGTGTTTCAATTGGGACATTGTGTAGAAACATTCCCCCTACCAAGACATTTAAACCACCGAATGTCTCTTGATCGTTCAGAGATCTCTTTTTCTCGGTTATCCTTGTTGAGTTATGGAGCACTGGATGATTCAGCCTTCTTTTTGCTATGAGTATAAGTAGATTTCTTCAAGTTGTTTGGACTCCATTTTGAAGTTGTAGGCATGATAATACGAGAGGTAGATCTTCTCCGTAGTTGTTTTTCTATTTTCATCACCATTTGCACCATTTCATCAATCTCTATGTAATGGTACAACTCCAAGGTGTTGGCAATTTCTGGATTGAGTTCGGCAAGAAATCTAGCCATGGTTGCTTCATGATCCTCCTTAATATTTACTCGGATCATTGCAACTTCCATCTCCTTACAGTAATCATCCACACTTCGTTGACCTTATTTAAGGTTCTGCAATTTCTGGAACAAGTCCCGGTGATAATGAACATGAATGAAACTTTTACGCATGATACATTTCATTTCAATCCATGTTGAGATTGGTCTTTCTCCATTCCTCCTTCTGGAAATAGTAAGTTGATCCCACCATATCAAAAAATAATGGATAAACTCCATGGCTGGCAATCTTACTTTCTTTAGTTCAGAATAATTGTGGCAACTAAAAACATGTTCCACTTTGCTTTCCCATTCAAGATAGGCTTCAGGATTAGTTTTCCCTTGGAATTGAGGAATCTTGATTTTAATGTTGCTCATGTTATCATCAACATTGGCACGCCTAGGTCCTTGTAACATTGCTGGTTCTTCTCCATCATAGTTGTCTAGGACATCATCTTCTTGAAGAGGTTGTTGTCTCTGAGATGTATCATTATTTCGAGCTTGTGGTAGATCTTAACATTGGTCTAGTTTATCATGAAGAGCATCAAACTCTTCACGAAACATTCTCATCATTTCTCCAATCAATGCTTGCATTTGCAAGTTTGGTTGACCTGCATTTCCTTTAGGACTTAGAGACATGGTTAGTAAAAAAAATAAAACAAAAGTAAACCTTACCAGCATACTCACAAAGCCTCATAAATTTCACTCCAAAGAAAAGATAAGATCACTCCACTCAACACTTGTGCTTACTCTCGGGAATATAACTTGGCTTTTAACAAATCCTCTTCTAATCTCACTCACTCAATTAGCCTTTTTCCACTCGATCTCTCTTGCTAAGTCCTTTGAAGAACTTACTCAAGATTAGAACAAGTTAATTCTCTTCTTGTATGCATCGGCTGCAAATAGGTTAGGGTAAAGAAGGAAAAGAAAAATGGAAAAAATATAAGAAAAGATTCAAGGTATTGAAAAGAAAGAAAAGGTTGAAGACAAGGAAAATTGAAGTATAGAAAAAGGAAGAGGTGAGTTATAACCCAAAAAACAACAATTATTACAACCTTTCACAAGAAACAATAAGGTTATCTTCTCTAGTGTAGATATGCCTCTTTGATGTACTTGCAATAGTATAGCACTTTTCCTTGGCTTTTACTTTTTCTTTTGAAATTCTCTTTTTCTTCTTTTTCTGATTTTTTTCTTTTTGACTTTGAACTCCTTTGTTTGTTGTAGGAGTCTTGCTTTTCTTTTTGAACTTGTTTATCCTTTTTTTTTCTTTTGTTTGCACGCCAATGACACTTTTGTTGTCAATTTAACTATGCTCTGAATACCGCTTGATGTAGGCAAAATCTAAACTCTTCAATGGAAGTGAGTAGATAGCTCTATTGTGTCCCGATCTAGAATTCACAAGTACTGATGTCCTTGAGTTATAAGTTTGGCTGCAAAAAAGATAAGAAATAAATAAGATTAATAATGGACTTAAGCAATGGATAATTAATATAAGTAACGAAAAAGAGAGAACTGAAAGAGATGGATGCAGAATTATGAAGGTGTTGATGGCCTAGATGGAGGATGTTGATGGTGATGAAGTTGAAATGGAGATGGTGGTGATGTTGTATCTCAAGCATACCAAAGAAGAAACTATGCTAGGAAGCACAATCCTGATCTTCACAAACTTGCTTGAGGGGTGATGAAAGTGTCTTCAACCTACTAGATAGAAATCTAGGAATTTATGAATCAAGGTGGAAGGATTGACGCCACAAGTATAAGAAATTATACTTGCTTAATCGATAAAGTTCACAAAGAACTTTAAAGAGAGAATTAACTAACAAAAGTTTGTTTATAATAGGAGATGAGATAAGTACAAATGATGGCAAGCCTCTCAATTTATAGGAAATGAGAGGGCTTGGCCGAATGGTTACATATTATTTCAGCTAGATACATGACTCTAAATGGAAGTACATAATGGTTGAGATGAATGGATGAGTCCTTTGGCTTGGTGATGGTTCCGCTACCTCTTCAAGGGATCATGATGTTTCGGCAAGGGTGGGGAGACATCTCTCTTGGCCGAATGGTGCATGTTTTTTCATTTTGGAGCCAAAGACATCTCATTTGGCCGAATGATGATGTGCCTCCTCAAGTTGGCGCCAAAGCTCTCATGTGCAAGGCATGTGGTGTGGTCGAACAGTCGTGGAGCTTTATCTCATCTCTCTTGGTGATTTAGGCCTCCAATGGATGCAATCTCTTCACCAATGTGCTCCTTGATGAAAGGGCATCTTCATGGGCAACATCATTCATGAAAGGTCACAATGTTTGAAAAGGTAAGCTTTCATGTTTGAGCTAGTTCTGAGGTGAATAAGCTGGAGGTAAGGTTGCCATAGGTGAGTTGTAGCATGGTGAACATTATGGAAGCTCCTTGTGAAAAGGTACCTATTAAGGTGGCAACTATTCACGAAAAGGTACGATTTCACAAATTTTAACTTAGGACATATTTGAAGTGTCCTAAGTGGTGATGATGATGGTACAGCTCCCCAACTGAGTTGAAATCATCTCGTAGCTCAAATCTTCAGCTCAATCCAGCTATGAGCTCACGGGTCTCAAGATAACTTTTCACCAATTGTTCCTCATGCTCTCCTGAACGTCCCCATATAAGTTTCCTTATCATTGCCTCCTCCATTTAGCTCCAAGTTAGCTCCCAAGTTGTGGAAGAATGTACCTACACATATAACATAAGAAATTAAGTTAAGTATATGAACTTATATAATGCATATAAGATAGAAATATGTACTATAGTATATATAATAATAACTCATATCTCACATAGTAAGGAATAAGTTATCATTATAACTATATATGTAATATATGTATATGAATATAACTATGCTATAGTATATAAAATAGGTGTTATTATGTGTAAATATAGAAAGCTTCTTCCCTTGAAAGGTTGGAATAGTCAATGTAAACATGATGCTGAATTGGATCACATCACTTTATGATATAAACATCTCTTCGACTTAACTTTAAAATATTTAATTTCGTCTTCGTTTCCTTGATCCATTCTTACTATGCACTTCTCATCTTTCTTTGAAACCCTTTATTTGATCTAACAAAGTAGGCTCTAACATTATTTATATTTAATATGCCATCTTTTTTCATTGACCATCTAGCATTTCCAAAACTTTCAATGCAGGAAAGTCTTTCGGTGTAATGTATCAAGTTCCACACTAGTCTTTCCCGACGATAGTTGATAACTATCTTATATCTTTTAGAAATCCAATTCTTCTCCTTTATCTTAAATTCAATTTTTTTTTATTTAATAAATAATTTAAACTTCCATTTCTTTATGATTAGTATTATAGTAGCATCACTCACTACGCTTCTGCAATGCTACTAAATCTTCAAGTAAGCACAATAACTATAAACTCTTAATCATAATTGAAAAAATTTCCTTTTATAACCTTTAAGATTCCACAAACCATAAGCTACAACTTTTACTTCTTGTCTTAACACACATTTCAGACTATTATGAAATATGTCGCTATTAGATATATAATCCTTGCATGATTTATTACAATTTCCTTACTCTGGCAGTTTACGCTACTGGTAAAGAAAAAATATTTTGTATTAATCTATGTACGCAAAATTATTTTGTTTATTCCATTAAATATTAGACTCGAATACGAGTATAACAATAAAAATAACTCTTTCTATTTCAACTTGTACAATTTATGACGAATTTTCTAATCCAATCTACAAAATCTATTTTGTACAGAATTTGCTATTCCAAATTTTGACCTATCATCAGTTAAAAATTCATATCTTCCAATATATAGTTCGGAATCAACTTCCGCTTGTTTTAAACAAAACTATAAAGATATACGAATCCAACAATGTAAAATTCATCTTCTAATATTTTCTATAGAATCTATGACAATTTTCCAAAGTTACCTTCCAACTCATTGAATCTTAGTAGACTTTACTATTCTACATCTTGATCTTGCTTGATACTTATCAATCCAAATAAGCGACATATCTTTTTTTCCATAACTTGAATAATGGGAAATGAATCAATAATAAATTATTCACAACATTTGATAACCAGAGAATTCTCTGAAACTTCAAACTTCAGAAAAATTCTTTGAAGTTCCTACTCAACTATAACTTGTACTTTCCAATGAACTACTCTTATTTCCCCTAGGAAATTCCAAACTTTTTATACAAAGATGTGTATCGTATCATTCCTTTATCTTTAATAAATCAAATATCATTTACGAATATTACCCCAACTGATCCAAATACAGTCAAAATTCAATTTATCCATTACAAAATGCTACAAAAACATTGTAACATCCGAATAACATTTCTTAAACTCATTCTAGTTGCTTCAGATCCTAATAAACATTTTAGAAATATCCTTCTCTTTGATCACTACTAATGATATTCCAATTTAAGATCGGTCTTAGAAAGTTCCAATGTACTTTCTAGCTATTCTAGAAGTTCATCCATCCTTTGGAAGGATATTCATCGTTTACTATCATCTCACTTAACTAATGATAATTTATATATGTCCACGTGAAAATCTTTCCACTTCACAATTGATATTTACAAGCTCCAAGGCAACAAATTCAATCTTATTCCTATTCAATAGTTCTTGTCATTACACTTTTGATTTGTAACACCCAAAACCTGTATAGATCTTGAATTATGAGTTAAAGATGTCACATTAACCTTACAAGCATTTGTTGAGCATAAATGCTTAAAATTTGTTCATTTAAAAAAATGATTCCTAATTCAAATTTAAAAATATTTTCTTATTAAAAATATAAAATAATATTGTGTCATTGAAAACGAACCCGATTTCATAAAGAAATTAAGTAGTTTAATGGTGATTCATAAATTAATTAAAACAACCTAAACATTTTGAAAATTTTAAAACCATTTTAACCATATATATATCATACTCATTCATAACTATGGATATAATTAAAATAGACAAACTAAAATGGTCCTAGTTTAAAAATAAACCCGATAAAGAAAACTATTGACATAATTATACATGCCACAAAAAGCAAAACAAAACATCAATGATGTCTTACATATACTAATAATACATATGATCTCCAAAAAGATTCTCTGGAGGCTCCTTACTATATGTCCTTACCTCTATAAGAACCTACGCATGAAAATCATCATGCTCTAAGTAAAACTTAGTGGGGCAGTAAAATAGCTAAGGTGAGCTAAAGCAATAAATATCATAAATACTTTAAAACATTAAAAAGAAACTCAAATAAAATTTGTTGCACTTCCAAACCGATTTATTCAAGTAAATTTCTTTGTCGTAGACTTGAAAATCAATATCAAGCATAATCATCTCTAATTCTTTTTTATTCAAAAACATTTCAAAACTTTCATATTCAAACCTGATAGTCATCATCATATATCGTAATCATGTCATATTTCCTCTCAATTTGATATACTTCATACTTTTCATATTTCACTTTTCATAGCCCAATGCATATTTAGGAGAATACAAGGTACATGAGTAGAACATAAGGTGCACACTAGGTACTTCACGGTGCCAATCATGAATCACATAAGTTGCACTCCAAGTGTAAACCATAACGTATACACCAACAGTGCAATACATAATGTACATGAATGAACCATAACTTAACTTGAATTTACTCAACTTAATGGCATGCCAAATGTACCTATGACTCTTCATGCAACATAAAATGTGCTTATAAATAATATTATAATCATCTATTGATCAATGTCTTAAAATCATAAACATTTAAAAATTCATCATCGTAAAAATCGTACTTGGGCAGTTCATACCCTAAACCATCCATAATACATTTATATAAAAATTATATAAATAATCTATAATTAAAATTATAAATCATACTTTAAAATAATATGAGTTAACTTATCGCAAATCGTCCTCAATCAGAATAATTAATTAAATAAATTGCACTTACCTTATTTGCCTCATTAGAACCCTTATATGACGACAAACTTTTAGTCTCGTACTTGATCCTTTTCTTTTAGTTTGCTTTGATCACGAATATCACAATCTATGCAAAATCATATACACAACATATAAATTTCAAATCATATGTTAGTATTGTACTAACATAAGCAAAATCTTCAAAAAATAATGTAAATCCACAAATTTTATTCGATACTTGCTCAATATAAAAATTATTTCACAACTCACTAAAAACTTTAACATTTACAAATTATCCTCCAATTTCCATATTTCTTTATCTTCATCACTAATTCACCTAACTTTCTCAAACTTTACATTTCAATCATCATCTATGACTTCTTTCAGAACTTAACTCAACTTTTCCATTTTATTCAAAATGGTCCCTTACCCATTAACTTCACTTCAAGCTTCAACTAACATAATTAAAATTTCTATAATTAAATCCAACAATAATACTTCCACAATTACAAAAATTTCACTTAAATTTCTAACTTTTCCATAATTGTAGTTTGATCCTCAAAATTTTCCAGTTTCCAAATGGTCCGAATTTCACTTTCTAACCTTAAATTCAACATTCTAACTTTAAATTTCAGCATTGAAATTTCATATTCAGCTAGTACCCTCACATAAAAAAACTACAATCAAGTCCCTAAATTTCATTACCCCTTTGAATTCCACCTTATAACTTTCTTCCAAATTTTCACTTTGGTCCCAAATAACATACTAACTTAAAATTCAGCACTCCAAATTTAAATTTCAGCATTGAATACCCTTAATTACACAATTATTCACCAATATCTCAAAATTCTCAAAACTTACAAAAGTGTCCTCTTACTATCTCAAGGTTCCAAATTGGTCTAAATAGATATCCAAATCTTATAGAACACTTCTAATATCAATTCTAGACCATAAGAAATTTTTCAACATTTCCCCTAATTTATTTCCCTATGACTGAACCTTCCAAAGTATTTTGGGCAAACTTTCTATTCAATTTCAAGCATGAATTCAACTACCTTGCATCAAATTCATGCTATATTATTCATCACAACATCAAATTAAATCAAAATTCAACCACCTTGCATAAAACCTAATATGGCCAAATAATATATAGGCTTCTACACATTATTTTAATCCTCATTCATGCTTTAGAATAACTCTACAACATCCGTAACATACTAATCTTCCATCAAATCTTCAAAATCAATAAAACCTACGTAAACCCCAAATTTTCAATCACATAAAATAAACATGTTCACCATGTAATATTTATACAAAATGGTAGAGAATTTCATGTAGATTAATTCTCTATTTCACACCTTAGACCAAAAACATAATAAAATTGCTTAAATATGAAAAATAATTTTTCTTACCTTAGCTATGGAGGCCACGGTTTGGAGGAGGAAGAAGAGTAAATTTCTTGATTTTTCCATCAAAATATCATGACACACTTGTCTTAAAACGAATTAAAATGAATTAAAAATTCATTTTATGCTAAAAGACCATTTTACCATTAAAATCATGATAATTACCTCCTTGCCATGCTACATCATGCTTCCGTCACCATTCTAACATCATCTTATCCATAACAAAAATATAATAATTCTGAATTTTCATATTCGCGCTTGTAATTTTTGAAAATTGTAATTTAGTTATTAAAATTCACAATTTTAGCTTAACATGGAAAATTGACCTTAATTCCACTGATCCATGTTAAATTTCACTTATATAAATTATGGAAATAATATTTCTAACCCTTTTTTTCATCATTCAAATTTTCGTGAAATTCCGGTACGATTCGATTATTCGAATTCTTATTGGACTTTACTACTTTATAACTTTTAGTACAAATCCCAAATCAAAATTATGATTCCCAAGAAAACATCAATTTCATAGTAAACTATTCATTTACAGGACAAATATATAATTTTTAAAAATTACATTTTTGGTTCTTAAACTTTTTTAAATTTATACTTTAGCCCCAAACTTTCAAAACATACATTTTGGTCACTAGCCAAATTTTGGGGTATTACAATTCTTCCCCCTTAAAGAAAATCCGTCCTCAAATTTTCAACACATACTTGATTCAACTAATAAGAGTATCACTTTTCATTTATCCTAATTTATGTCTAACATTCTTAACCTTATGCTTCCTCCAAAGAACTTTAACATGTACCATCACTTGTTTTCTCAATACTTTAACTTCTTACTTAAGTATCCATATCAATTCTTCTTCAAATTCAGATCAATTTAAATCTCAAAATTTTCAATATGACAGCATATAGAAAAATCAAAATTATACCTTTGAAATGCCAATATATAAATACTTCATAAACTCTCGTTCATCCCCATAATAGAACTAATCAATAAATTATTTAACCAATATTTTTAATAACCTCATACGAACCAATAATTCCTCAGCTTAACTTTTCATGTTATCAAAATCATTATATCTTTCCTTGCAAAAATACTTGGAAAAAAACTTTATCTTTAACTTGATATTTAATATCTTTTTCCTTTTTAGGTCCATTTAAAGTTCTATCGATCAAAAACCATCATATGATTCTTTCGAATAATGCCTACCTTAATTTTAACTTTCTTCCTATCTTGGAACTCTTATATCTGAACCAAAATTTTCACAACATTCGTTAGTTCTATCCATATGAACTTCAAAGGGAGTTATCTTGACCTTTGGCTAATAATTGTACTTATATACAAACTTCCTTAAAACAAATACCTTTTAGTTGTTATTTCGAATCCAACTTCATATATCTTTATACATACCGTGAAATCTGACTAATTCCTTTGAATTATCCATTCGTCCTAGAATGAACACAACGATGAATTTAAAATTCTCAAGTCATGATGCAAAGATTTCCAAAATTTCTCTAAATAAACCTTGAATTTATCAGATACTATTATGTTTATCCATAGAACTATCAACTCGAACTGAAATAAAATGCTCAAACTTACTTATTTTAACTAGCACTACTTGGATCAATTCTTTCTTGTTAAGCACCCAATAAAATTTTGTAACAGTGTTCATACTAATTCTCTTCCATTTCCACCAAGTATGAAAACCAATTGTTGGAAATCCCGAAGACATTTTATACCTTGTTTCAACTTGTTTTCATATCATGCTTAACTTTCGATACCAACTCCTTTATTCCATATACATCTTAGTTCCTTTAGGGCATATAGTCAAAATATTATCATAAACCTTGGAGAAACATTTTTTCAATTCCTTGTTATTTGTTATACATTTTACCTTTTTTGTATAAATATCCCTTCAACTTAACTTCAAAATATTTAATTCCTTATTCGTTTCCTTGATCCATTCTTACAATGCACTTCTCATATTCTTTCATTGACCATTTAGCATTTTTTAAACTTTTAATTCAGAAAAGTCTTTTGGCATAATGTATCAGCTTCCCCACTAATCTTTTCCATGATGATAGTTGATAACTATCTTATAATCTTTAAGAAATCCTATTCTTCTCATTTTTTCTCAAATTCAACTTCTTTTGAATTGATCTATTTTAAAATTTCATTTCTTTATGATCAGTGTGGTTGTATCATCGCTCATCATAAATATAGTAACATTGTATCCTCAATGCAAGCACAACAATTGATGTCTCTTGATCATAAGTCGAATAATTTCCTTCATGAATCTTAAACCTCCTCGATACATAAGTCACCACCTTTACTCCTTGCATTATTTCACATCCCAAACCATTTTGAAATGCATCGCTAATTGACATATATAATTCTTACTCTGGTAGTTTGCGCTGCTAGAAAACAAGTAATATTCTGTAATATTCTATTCACTCAAAATTATTATATTTGTTTCATTAGAAACTAAACTCGAATACGAGTCTAACCATATAAAGTACTATTTCCAGTTCAACTTGTACAAATTATGACGGATTTTCTAATCCAGTCTACAAAATCTACTTTGAACAGAATTTTCTATTCAAATTTCTGATCTATCATCGGTTAAAAATTCATATCTTCTAGTATATAGTTTGAAATCAACTTCCGCTTGCTTTACACAAAACTAGACAGATAGATGAATCCTAAGAAATTTTCAATTTCAGAAAGATTCTTTGAAATTCTTACTCAACTATAACTTGTACTTTCCAATGAACTATTCTTATTTCCTCTAGAAGATCTTGAAATATAATACAAAAATATATCATGCCCTTTCTTTATTAACATTTTGTTCAGCTACTAGTAATCTATGCATAACCGAATAGATCCATCTTTCTTTTCAACAATGAGTATCGATGCACTCCACATAGACACACTCAGTCTAATAAAACATTGATTAAAAAATTTCTGTAATTATGCCTTTGACTCTCTAAATTCTATTGAAATTATTTAGTACAGAGCCATCGATATAAGCACAAAATCCGAAAAATATCAATCTTAAATTCCACTCGTAATCAGAAAAAATTAGGGCAATTCATCAGGAAACACATCCAAAAATTTCTAACCCATCAGAATATCCTCCAATCTACCCTAAGACAATTGAGAGTCTATTACAATAGCTAGAAAAACTGAACACATTTTTAACATCAATCCCTTTGTAGTTATTGTTAATATCACATTAGGCTATGATCTAAATGATTTAACTTTTTCTCAGCTTACTATTATTTCAAAATCTTGCGACAGTCTACCATCTATAATGCAAAAATAACCAATCCATGTCCAAAATAATCTTAAACTCAATAAATAGAAATTTCATAAGATTTGTCACGAACACAATCTTTTTGAATCTTTATAAGATAATTTATCCTTCTTCTCTTTACTAGGGTACTATGACCTAGCAAAATTTTCGCTATCATCACTATCAAAGTGTTCTAGCGGAATACCTTTTTCTCTAACTAATTTTGTACTAACATATGAATACATATGACCCAAATCAATCAGAGTTAATACAGACTCGTCTTCTATTATCATCTTATTTAACTAATGGTAATCTATTATGACCACATGAAATTCTCTTTCTTTAAACTTTTAGCGGACAACTTACTTATCGCTTATCTTTACTCTCTATCTTTAAGGATTTAGTCTCTAATCTAGTACTAATGATTAACTCAAATCAAATATTTCTTTAAGTATCTTAATACTTAACTTATATGCTTTTCAAAAATTTAAACTTACTTGTAAAAATCTCAGAATCATCAGTAAATTCAATAATCTTCAGATATTCTTCAATTTCAATTTCTCTTGTATACTTTCTAAACTTTCTAATAGATTCCTCCAATTCACTAACCTCATTAAAAGGTGGGGCATTCCTCCAATTCCACTTTATAACTTTCTTCCAAATTTTCATTTTGGTACCAAATAACATACTAACTTAAAATTTAGCACTCTAAAATTAAATTTCAGCATTGAATACCCTTAATTAGACAATTATTAACCAATGTCTCAAATTTCTCAAAACATGCAAAATGATCCTCTTACCATCTAAAGGTTCCAAATTGGTCCAAATAGATCTCCAAATTTTATAGAACACTTCTAATATCAATTTTAGACCATAGGAAATTTTTCAACATTTTCTCCTAATTTATTTCCCTATGGTCGAACCTTCTATAGTATTTTGGTTAAACTTTTCATTCAATTTCAAGAATGAATTCAAGTTCCTTCTAATAATGATATTTATAGAAATAGTATGACTAAAATGTTGGGTTAACAAGGAATTTTGAGAAGGATAAGGACTCTTAAGTATAATTTTTCCATTCTTTGGGTTTAGTTGATTCTGAAATTAACGTTAATTATCTGGGTTTTATTTAATATGAATTTTATTATTATTATTAGTATAATCTGGAAAAATGGTGAACCACATACTTGAAAGATATTTTGGGAGAACAGTAGGACTTGGTTTTTTAACCAAGGAGTCGAAACAAGCATGGGCACTCTAAAGTCTAGAACCCTAAACTTAAAGTGACCCACCCATGGACGTTTCCAGCCTCAGAACAATAAATCAAAACCGATCTATACATTAATCCCATGCAACCGATGGTTTAACAACCTAAAACTAATTACCCATTTACTTAAACTCTCGGTAAACCACCCCAGCAACATCGAACAGCCAACGATAAACTCCATGCGTGCACCACGTCATCTCCTGTAAGCCAAATAACCAAGAAAGACAACCAAGCAGTAATACATTAAATATGGAGAGAAATAAAGTAGAACGTCGGTGAGAATCAGGGGTTTAGTTTTTTATGTTAAGGGCGTTGTTTTAGAGATCCCAACAGTGAGAACACTCCTCTTGGTAACGGGAAACACGTCTCGAAACCAGCATCATCAGATGGAGAACAACGACGATATGTGGGTTTCTCACTAATGGAAATCAAAAAAAAAAAATTCTCAGATCTAGGCCCAACGAAGGTGACTTTCAAAAATCGAACATTAGATTCATGATCAGGTAGACGAGTAGAGCTTGATGGTGAAGTTTGGCCTCAAGCGGTGAATGAAGACCACGGTCGATGTGACAATCACTGGGTTTAAAGACCGACCGGTGAATCTTCTTTGATCATCTACAGAGCCTCGGTGGAGATGGCTAGGAAAAGAAAAACATGAAAGAAAATATGGAGTGAAGGAATAGCAAATCACGTGGGTTTTGGGTGATTGTTGATAAAGTGAAAAACGGGTAAATCACAAGGTGAGTCATCAAAGTTTCGTGAGATCTTTACCTTGTCTTTTAGTTTTCAAGTGGTTATATTTATGACATAATAGTTTCTATAAGATCAATTTAGTCACTAATTTAAGTAATTAAATATTTTGATGGAACTATTAGTTTTCAATTTTACCAATTGAGTCCTCAAATTATTATTTAGATTATAATAAGTTACTTTTATGGTGAAGGAAATTATTTTGGATTTGAGTTCGTATATTTGATGGTCTGAAGCCCGTTTTGCCAAATTCACTCGGTAAGTTGTTTTTCAGTGTTTTATCTTCGGATTCAATTTGTTTTCTCAATTATGTTCAGTTTCTGACATAAATTTGTTTGTTATGTATCTGAATAATTATTGGATGTTAAATTCAAGTTCGAGAGTGATCGAATGGAATTTAAATGTTCGATCGATGGAGCACGAAAATCGAGGTAATACTTTACTACCTCTTTGCATATTTTATGGAACATGTTGATAATGGATGTATACGATTGATCTATTATGAATGATTGATAATGGATGGAATCGAACCGAATATGGTTTAAGTGATAAATTGATTAATACTCGATCGAATTACATAAAGAAATTGAAAGACTGATAAGAAACGATTTCAAGTTCAGTGATTATCTGGAAAAGCAAATAACCTCAGAATCTCTAAATTCTATTTATCCTCGTTAAAAACTTAAATACCAAAACTACCTGATCATGGAATTACAGAATTGTCCCTAAAGTGTAAAATGACTAAAATATTCCTAACCTGTAAAATGACCTAAAGTATCTCCAAGCCCTGGAATGACTATTGCCTTAAAGATCCAAAATGGATAAATCAACCTCGAATACCAAATAACTTAGAATTTCTATTTCTTGAGCAAACTCCTGGAGACTGAATTTTCGATGGTACTTTACACGTCTGAATTTCTCGAAATGACTAAATTATATGACCAAGTTAAACTGAATGGAAGTATCGTATGTATCCGAATTTCAGAAACGACCGAATTACTCTGGAAACTCCGAAGTGATCGGATAGACTTAACTACTAAATGACCTAAGTACCTTCAAAGACCTAATTAAGGGAATTACTTAGACGAGTTTGGAAACTCTGATGAACTTATATGTTGTACCGCCCTTAAGGTTTTTAAACAACGAATCAAGCACGTTGACATTTCTTGATATCGTTGCAATACATAAAATAAATAAATACCATTGGAATACATGTTCATCTCCCTAAGATTCATTCAACGATGATTCTAAAAATGATCAATTCTACAAGAGTTTTCAGTATTAAAGTGTGAACTCCCTTGAAGTGTATCGATTTAATTTGTTGACATATATCACAGTGTTGGGGTTGTTCAGTTCGAGATGACTCGATATATTGATAAATTGACATGAATATTAAATACCATGAATCATCGTTTCACTTTTATTGGATTAAGCTACTAAGAATCCGTCAGAAATTAAAATGTCTAAATACCCATATTTGCCTGAATAATAGAAACACTCATGTTATATCTAGATCTTCGAAAATTCTGATGTAAAGATTTTTGAACACATTTCTGATGCACCTGAATCATAAAGGGTTTCTAAAGTATCAACTTTAAATGTCTGATTAGATCCATTAGTAATCAATCCCTTTCAATAGGACCTCGTTCTTGGAATCCGATCAAATTATATAAGTTTTATGCTTTCATTCCTGATAACTATCAAGTGCCTCTGAAAAATACTTGGATCATTCAGTGTGTTCCCCATGTACTACATGATTGTTTTATATGTTTTGAAATGTGTTTTACCGAAATTTATTGATTTACTGATTTATGAACCATGGCTACATGGTATACGTTCTCTGATTATAATTTTCAATGAAAATATTATTTGTTCCTGATTTATGGAATCATGGAATGTACTGATTAATAAAATATTGTTTCTTGATTTCATTGGTTACTACTTGAACTGTTTTATTGGAACATTTTCTGGGTAAGCTGGAGTATGGAGGTTCAGCTCTGATCAAGTTGATAAATCCTTACGGACCTAAGGTACCCCTGGGTAGGCTCTGAGGCCCCGAGAACTTTCTTGGGTAGGCCTTGAGGCCCCGAGAAACTTTCTTGAGTAGGTTCTCAAGCCCCAATACACTCCCTTGAGTTAATCATGGGACTACATATGGTATACGGGTGGAGGGCATTTATATGGTTTGTTTCATTGGCACACTTACAAGAATTTACTTGATCACGATCCAGATATTACTATTTATTGTTAAAACTGATTTCTACTAGATTCTATATGGGTATGATTCTGGAGTAAGGAGGTTCAACTCTGATCAAGCTAGTAAACCCTTACTGACCTAAGGTGGCCTTTGGGTAGGCTTTGAGGCTCCGAGAAACTTTTTTAAGTAGGCTATCGGGCCCCAAGACATTCTGTTGAAAACATTTTGATATTTCGATTTAACAAATTAAGTTAAATGAATTTTAAGATTTTCCAAAATGATTTTCTAAGTATATTCGATATAATTATTCGAATATCAAAACATTACTCAAAATATTTCAAAAAATCATTTTTAATCCTTACTTAAGTGTAAAACTAAGTTTTAATCTTAAAACAATTTCAAAATAATCTTTCAAAGTATTTCGAACCATTTCAAAGCCAAATATTCCAGATTGCTCAGAGGGAACCGATTCCCCCCCAAGGGGGTACTGATTCCCCCTGAATGGTTTGGCTCCGAGATTTCCAGAATGCTCGGAGGGAATCGATTCCCCCATAGGGGGTACCGAT
The DNA here is from genome assembly GCF_006381635.1 of Hibiscus syriacus. Taxonomy (NCBI): domain Eukaryota; kingdom Viridiplantae; phylum Streptophyta; class Magnoliopsida; order Malvales; family Malvaceae; genus Hibiscus; species Hibiscus syriacus. Next base: position 2,681,775 of record NW_024062641.1, on the reverse strand, counting down.
TCCCCCCTGTTCAACGGTCGAAATATTTGAATTTTACACTTAGGGAACCGATTCCCCATAGGGGGTACCGATTCCCCCCACGCTCCAAACTGTTTTATTAATTGTTTTCACACTAAAACGGCTATATGATCTTCACTAATCATCCCCAACGTTCAGAAGAGATTCAAGGTGTATTTAAACAAGTTCTGAAGCCCTTGATCAACAAGAAATCATAGAGAAACAAGAGAGAAAGCATCAAACACCAAGTTTGTGCAAATCAAGCCAATTTTCCTTTCAATATTCATTTTGCTTTCAAGAACACCATTTGTGCTCATTTGTAATTATCTTTGAGTGTTCTTTTCTTGTTCTAGAATTGTGCAAACATCTTACCTTGTGAGGTTTTCTTGTAAGTTTGCAAATTTGTAATCTTCTCTTTGGGAAAAAGAGTGTTCTCAAGAGTTGGGGTATACTCTTGAGGGATTTTGTAAGGTTATCTCTTTGGCCTCAAAAGAAAAATTTGTTGGAAAATCCTTAGTGTGGATAGCTAAGGTAGTGGACGTAGACTTTGTTTGAGAAAGTCGAACCACTGTAAATCGTTGTGCAATTACTTTCAATTTTTCTGCAAAAGCTTCCACAAAATTTTTAATTACCAATTCACCCCCTCTTGGCCGATTCCGTCGATCGATTAACTCAACAATTGGTACCAGAGCCTAACTCATTTGAAGGTTTAATCGCCTCTTGAGTCGATTCGGGAAGAGTTATATCGATTATTAAAGTCATCAATGGCCTCCGCTTCAAACTTCGACTCCGGTCTCGATTCGATGCCCGTCAACAAGCCTCCTTTCTTCAATGGAGCTAACTATGCCTATTGGAAGAATAGAATGATGTACTTCATTCAAGCAAGTGACACGGGAGCATGGAATGCTGTAGAAGAAGGATACATCAAACCTCTCACTCATCCAAGGTTGTGGAGTGAAGGAGAGACAAGAATGTTCCAGCTCAACTCCAAAGCCATCCATATTATTTTTTGTGCTCTTGGACCAGATGAATACGGAAGAGTTTCATCGTGTACAACCGCCAAAGAAATATGGGACAAGCTTCAAGTCACACATGAAGGTACAGATGAGATAAAGAAATCAAAAATTAGTATTCTAACGCATAGCTATGAAAATTTCAGGATGAAACCAAATGAAGACATCAAAGCTATGACGGATAGATTTTCAACGATTGTCAATAGTCTCAAATCATATGGAGAGATCATCTCAAATGAAAAGCTTGTGAGGAAGTTAGTCTACTCCCTCCCAAAATCATGGCAATCAAAGAAGACGGCAATCATCGAGTCTAAGGACCTATCGTCCTTAACTCTTGAAAAACTTATCGGTTCACTCCTCACTCATGAGATGATGCTTGAAGATGAGGTGGACCTTGATAAAGTTGAAGAGACACCAAAGGAAAAGGAGAAGAAGAAAAATATTGGAGTTGCTCTCAAATCCACAAAAGATGAGAGTGATTCTAATAATGATGATGATGACGAGGAAATGGCATTGTTTGCCAAACAGTTCAGAAAAATGATGAGACCTTACCAAGGAAGAAAATTCAAACGAAACGAAGGCCTCAAAAATGAACCAAAAGAGAAGGACCCAATCATTTGCTATGAATGCAAAAAGCCAAGGCATGTCAAATATGATTGCCCACAATTGAAGAAAAATGGTCAATCAAAGAATAAGCACAAGGCTCATGTGGCTACATGGAGCGATGAAGAAAGTTCCGATAAAGAGGAACAAGAAGTAGTAAACTTGTGCTTGATGGCATTCGGGGAAGATTCTAAGGTAACCTCTAACTCATCCGATTTTGATGATTTATCTTATGATGAGTTATTTGAGGAGTACAATGGGTTGGCTTCGGATTATGAGAAATTGTTTTTAAAATATAAAAATGATGTTTCAAAATTGAAAAATGAAAACAAACTCATATCCAAAACCAACAACGATCTTGAAAGTAAAATCAAAGATTTGCAAATCAAACTAGAAGAGTTTGAAAAGAAAAATTTAGAATTGTAAAATTTACTTTCAAAGATCAATGATGATCATTAAAAGAAAATTGATGATCTTAAAACTTCTTTTGATAAAGTTGGAACAAAACATTTTGAAAAAGGTGGAAATTCAAAATCCAACTTTGTTAGAAAAAGTTTTAGAAACTACAATCATAGAGGTCCCCAAAGAACCTCTAATGGAAAAATCATTAGAAGTATGTGGGTTCCTAAAGAACTCATTACTACTAAAGATAAAAATATCCTACACAAATGGATACCTAAGGGGACTAGGATTTTGGAAACTAATGAATATAGACCCAAAAGAATTTGGGTACCAAAAATCAAAAATTAATCTATGTTTGTAGGGAAAGGAGCATTGCTACAAGGCACGGGAAACAAATTCAAATTCATGGTACCTTGATAGTGGATGCTCAAGACATATGACCGGAGACAAAAGCCGGTTCATTGAGCTTAACGCCAAAAATGGAGGAGAAGTGACCTTTGGAGACAATTCAAAAGGTCACATTGAAGGTATTGGTACAATAGGTAATACCTCTTCCATACAAATTAAGAATGTTTTATATGTGAATGGATTAAAGTATAATCTATTGAGTATTAGTCAATTATGCGATAAAGGATTCAATGTCTTATTTGAAATTAATGGTTGTAAAGTCATTGACATTGCATCTAATCGGATTATGCTTGTTAGTCATAGAATAGGAAACATTTACATGGTTCATTTAGATTCTATTGATATGACTAATTTATGCCTAGTTGCTAAGGATGAGCATGATAGTTGGTTATGGCATAGGAGACTAGGTCATGCTAGTATGAGTGTTTTGCAACGGTTAATTCAAGGAGACTTAGTAAGAGGGTTGCCTAAGCTTAAATTTGATAATGATAAAATCTGTGATGCTTGTGCTAAAGGAAAACAAAAACGAGTTTCTTTTAAATCTATTAATGATGTATCAACTAGTAGAGTATTACAATTGATCCATTTAGATGTTTTTGGGCGAACTAGAACTACTAGCTTGGGAGGAAAACAATATGCATTTGTCTTGGTAGATGACTATTCTAGATACACTTGGGTTCTATTCTTAAGTACTAAAGATGAAGCATTAGAAAATTTCATCACATTTTCAAAAATAATCCAAAATGAAAAAGGTTACTCTATCACTAGTGTTAGAAGTGATCATGGAACTGAATTTGAAAATCTTGGATTTATTGAGTTTTGTAATTCTAATGGTATTAACCATAATTTTTCAGCACCTAGAACCCCTCAACAAAATAGAGTTGTTGAGAGGAAAAATCGAACTTTAGAAGAAATGGCTAGAACCATGCTTTGTGAAAATAATTTGCCAAAATATTTTTGGGCGGAAGCCACAAATACCGCTTGTTATGTTGTAAATCGAGTAATGATTAGGCCAATTTTAAAGAAAACTCCATATGAAATTCTCAAAAATAAAAAGCCTAACATTAGCTATTTTCATCCTTTTGGATGTAAATGTTTTGTTTTAAACAACGGTAAAGAAAACCTTGGCAAATTTGATGCTAAAAGTGATGAAGGAATTTTTCTGGGTTATTCCTTAAATTCTAAAGCTTATCGTGTATTTAATAAAAGAACTTTAGTTGTAGAAGAGTCTATACATGTTGTTTTCAATGATAATCCCCTTCCGAGGAAGGACTCTTCTGTTAATGATGATGTAGGTACTGTACAAGCAAATGACGTTAGACATGACGTTGGAGAATCATCATCAAAGGAAGAAACAAAAGATGAGGAAACTCATGATCCCCTCGAGAATCCAACCAGTGAAGAAAGGGAAGTATCTTTTCCAAGAGAGTACAACTATGTCAATGATGGTGAAATTATAGGTGATCCATCAAAAGGGGTAACTACTCGATCTTCTCTTAGAAATATCTGTAATTATGTTGCATTTATTTCATGCATAGAGCCTAACAACATCAAAGAAGCATTAAAAGATGAACATTGGATTATGGCTATGCAAGAAGAATTAAATCAATTTGAGAGAAGTAAAGTATGGACATTAGTTGAAAGGCCTAGTAATAAATCTACTGTAGGTACTAGATGGGTTTTTAGAAATAAACTTGATGAAAGTGGTAATATAGTGAGGAACAAGGCTAGACTTGTTGCTCAAGGCTATACTCAAGAAGAGGGCATAGACTATGATGAAACATACGCTCCCGTAGCTAGGATGGAAGCAATTAGAATGTTATTAGCATTTGCATGTTTCAATGAATTTAAATTATATCAAATGGATGTTAAAAGTGCATTTTTAAATGGTTTTATAAAAGAAGAAGTGTACGTGGAACAACCTCCAGGTTTTGAAGATTCAAATTTTCCGGATCATGTTTTAAAATTGACAAAAGCTCTTTATGGTTTAAAACAAGCTCCTAGAGCTTGGTATGAAAGATTGTCAAATTTTTTAATTGAAAAAGGTTTTTTAAAAGGAAAGGTTGACACTACATTGTTTTTAAAGAGAAAAGGTAAAGATTTATTAGTAGTTCAAATTTATGTTGATGATATAATATTTGGTTCTACTAATGATGTTCTTTGCCAAGAATTTTCTAAGCTAATGCAAAGTGAGTTTGAGATGAGCATGATGGGGGAGCTCTCATTTTTCTTGGGACTCCAAATCAAGCAAAGAAAAGATGGCATCTTCATTAATCAAGCTAAGTACGTCAATGATATGCTCAAGAAGTTTGGACTGGAAAATGGGAAACCTCATAACACTCCAATGAGCTCTTCAACAAAGCTTGACTTAGATGAAGGAGGTAAATGTGTAGATGTTAAATTATATAGGTCAATGATTGGCTCTTTGCTTTATCTAACCGCAAGTAGACCGGATATTATGTTTAGTGTTTGCTTGTGTGCTAGGTTTCAATCATGTCCTAAAGAATCACATTTACTAGCTGTTAAGAGAATCTTTAGATACCTTAAGGACACTCCTAGTTTAGGACTTTGGTATCCTAGAGACTCTAGCTTTAGCTTGCATGCCTTTTCTGATGCGGATTATGGAGGATGCAAATTAGATAGGAAAAGCACCTCCGGTACTTGCCAATTCCTTGGAAATATGCTGATTTCTTGGTTTTCAAAGAAACAAAATTGTGTTGCATTATCTACCACTGAAGCGGAATACATTTTAGCCGGTAGTTGTTGTGCACAAGTTTTATGGATGAAACAACAACTTTTTGATTATGGAATTGAAGTAGGTACCATTCCTATCAAGTGTGACAATACTAGTGCTATTTGTCTCACTAAAAATCTCATTCAACACTCTAGAACTAAGCACATTGAAATAAGGCATCACTTCATTAGAGACCATGTCACTAAGGAAGATGTAGTTCTAGAATATGTTGATACTTTGCATCAATTAGCGGATATCTTTACAAAACCCTTAGACAAGGAAAGGTTTTGGACACTTAGAAGAGAATTAGGTTTAACTAACCTATCTTCACTTAGTGTTTAAAATAATTTAGCACTTTTAATAAATACAGAAAAATGCTTATAATAATAATTTTTGATTGCATTCTTGCTATTAGTTAGGGGGAGTTTATGATTCTTAGTGAAAATTAATTTTATGTTCAAATAATGTTTAAAGATTAATTTAATTGTTTGAACATAATTATTTTTCAATATATGAGTTGCCTATACCACTAGAGAAGATTAATTTAGCATTTTATGTGCTTAAAAGTCGGATTTTAGCATTTTGGTGCAGAGGGAATCGATCCCCCCATGAGGGAACCGATTCCCCCTTTGAAGGGGAACTGATTCCCCCCACAGGGGAATCGATACCCCCCTGGGGTTCTGTTAAAATCGGGCAGAACCCTTCAAAACACGCAAAAACCCTCCATTTTCTTCCTTGTCGACCAAACTCTCTCCCTTTCTCCTTTTTTGCCTCAAATCAACGATATTAATCGGAATTCGCTTCAAATATCATCTTCTAAACCTGTTGGAATCATCAAAAATATGCAAACTTCATCTAATCTCACTCAAATCCGAAATCCTTCAAGGTATTTTTCCAAAACTTCTATTTCATCAATTTATAAATATAGAACTAGTTTTAATTAGTTCTAGGATGAACTTTAGATCGGGCATTAATTGTGTTTTGCTTGAATTATGTTGTTGTTATGAAAACTATATTGTTTCTCAAAACCGTATTTTTCAAAAGTTTTCAAAAACTTTGCCCATTAGGATTGATTTAGAGAACCTTGAAATATTGAGGACTCAATTGAGTTTTGGGATTGATTGAATTACATACATGTGTTTTTTTAAATTTGCAGGTTACATATTCTATTCCGATTCTTAAACCATGTCAAATCCTAAACGACCTAGGACATTGTCTAGTCGCTCAAGTAAAAACCGACCTCTTATTCCTCCACCCAATCCAAATAACCCAAATATGACCATTATGAACTCTTGTTTCAACGTACCTGGTTATGGACAAGATCTATACCATATGTACCATACTTGTTTTGAGTCATATAAAATCTGGGAGGAGTGTATTCCTTCGATCCAAGCTATAGAAGATATGGACTTCCAATATCTTCCTACTCTTAAATCCTAGAAGTTTGATAAACTCTTTAAACTCAAACATTTGGTTTATCATCAATTAGTCCGTATTTTTCTATTCCAATGTGGTATGTGTCCAAAACGAGCTCCGATCTGAAACTATAGGAATTTGATCCTATCTTTTAGGACAATTCATTTTTATTGACTCCGGCACAATCGCTACCCATTTTGGACTAGATACCTCAGGTTTAATGAAAAAGAGACTGTGGATTCACCCTATAAGTCTAAGGATAGTGAGAGTACCCTAAGAACTCATCGTGATAGATTCCTTCATTATTTGATCTCTTGGTGGTTTAGACCATCCGGAGGTAGGTACTCCTCCCTTAGGAACATAGATATATGGTGGATATATTGTATCCAACATAAAAAGATTTATCTGCCACATATCATTTTTAGTGAGTTTCCATAAACATTGTTCCTTCCAAGAATATAGAAACCTTGGTTTATGGTTGTCTCCTTAGTAATTTGTTTATCAAACTCGGTCTTTGGGTCAATGGGTTTATCGTCCTGAACTCAGAACTTTTAATTGTGAAACATTTTGATGTTCATGGATTGTTTTATTATGGGTGTTTGAATTTGTTGGATAAATGGATATTTGAACTTATATGTTTGGTGTGATTTATTTATTATTGCATCATTTACATCATTATTAGCAATATGACCAATTTTACCATATCACATTGTTTATGAATATTGATTATGGAACTAATGGCTAACGTTTCTCTTAATTGTGATCTTAGCAGCTTATGCATACATATACCTAATCAATTGGCTTAATATTTTTCACGTTTATTTGAATCTTTTTGATTTAACAAAAAGGGGGAGAAGTGTGTTTTTTAAGTGTGTTTTTAAAATGATAAATGGGAGAAGTGTTAAAGTAAGGGGGAGTAATTTCAAAACTTGATTTCAAAATCTTAAAATTACTAAAATGTTTTGTTATATCAAAAAGGGGGAGATTGTTGAAAACATTTTGATATTTCCATATAACAAATTAATTTAATGAATTTTAAGATTTTCCAAAATGATTTTCTAAGTATATTCGATATAATTATTCGAATATCAAAACATTACTCAAAATATTTCAAAAAATCATTTTTAATCCTTACTTAAGTGTAAAATTAAGTTTTAATCTTAAAACAATTTCAAAATAATCTTTCAAAGTATTTCGAACCATTTCAAAGCCAAAAATTCCAGATTGCTCAGAGGGAACCGATTCCCCCTGAATGGTTTGGCTCCGAGATTTCCAGAATGCTCGTAGGGAACCGATTCCCCCATAGGGGGTACCGATTCCCCCCTGTTCAACAGTCGAAATATTTGAATTTTACACTTAGGGAACTGATTCCCCATAGGGGGTACCGATTCCCCCCACGCTCCAAACTGTTTTATTAATTGTTTTCACACTAAAACGGCTATATGATCTTCACTAATCATCCCCAACGTTCAGAAAAGATTCAAGGTGTATTTAAACAAGTTCTGAAGCCCTTGATCAACAAGAAATCATAGAGAAACAAGAGAGAAAGCATCAAACACCAAGTTTGTGCAAATCAAGCCAATTTTCCTTTCAATATTCATTTTGCTTTCAAGAACACCATTTGTGCTCATTTGTAATTATCTTTGAGTGTTCTTTTCTTGTTCTAGAATTGTGCAAACATCTTACCTTGTGAGGTTTTCTTGTAAGTTTGCAAATTTGTAATCTTCTCTTAGGGAAAAAGAGTGTTCTCAAGAGTTGGGGTATACTCTTGAGGGATTTTGTAAGGTTATCTCTTTGGCCTCAAAAGAAAGAACAAATTAGTGAATTTGTTGGAAAATCCTTAGTGTGGATAGCTAAGGTAGTGGACGTAGACTTTGTTTGAGAAAGTCGAACCACTGTAAATCGCTGTGCAATTACTTTCAATTTTTCTGCAAAAGCTTCCACGAAATTTTTAATTGCCAATTCATCCCCCTCTTGGCCGATTCCGTCGATCGATTAACTCAACACATTCCCTTAGGAGGGCTCCCTTTGTTGTGTGCTTAGGGTAAGTCCTAATGGATGCAATTCTGGGGAACTACATAATGGTGTTCAGTTGGAGGGTTTTACTATGGTTTTAAAAACATGTTTTAAATTGTTACTGTTTTAAAAAGATCCATATATTTTCACTGGTTTTGGTTGGAACACACTATACATCATATTCCAATATCTTGAAAACATGTTTCTCTGAATGTTTCCTATGAATTGAGATCTTCATGATTTTTACTCGATGAACAACCAATGGAACCCCAACTCATTCCGAAAACATGTAGACGTCTGTATCGATAAGGAAATTTTATTGTTTTCCATTTATCTGCATGTCATGTAGCATCAATTGGTACTTTTGCATTACTAAGCTTCCCAAAGCTCACTCTTTTACTCACTATTTGAGGTTAAAATAATCAAACCAGTGCAATTATCGATATCAGTATAGGGTTCCACCAGTGTTACTTGGGAGTACGGTGCATGTGTTTAGGAGGCATGTAGGTTGTATTTTGTTTTTATATCCGAGTCTGAAATCTTTTTTATTTCTGAATATTGGTAAATTTTACCTTTTGTATTTATAAATTATTTTATGATTTTAAGTGTTATAACATGAATTTTTAAATTTTATGGGATTTTTATGGTGGGCCGCTTCAGTGGCCCTAATGTGACACCTCGGAGCGGATCAGGTCACCCGTATTGGTCTGTGGATGTTACAATATTATTCATCACAACATCAAATTAAATCAAAATTTAATCACCTTGCATAAACCTTAATATGGCCAAATAATATATAAGCTTCTACTCATGATTTTAATCCTCATTCATGTTATAAAATAACTCTACAACATCACTAACATACTAATAATAAACCTTACATAAACCCTAAATTTTAAATCTCATAAAATAAGCATGTTCACCATGTAATATTTATATTAAATGGTTGAGAATTTCTTGTAGATTAATTCTCTATTTCACACCTTAGACCAAAAACCTAATAAAATTGCTTAAAATGAAAAATAATTTTTTCTTACCTTAGCTGTGGAGGCCACAGTTTGGAGGAAAAAAAAGAGAAAAATTCTTGATTTTTCCATCAAAATATCATGATACACTTGTCTGAAAATTAATTAAAATGAATTAAATATTCATTTTATGCTAAACGACCATTTTACCATTAAAATCATGATAATTACTACCTTGTCATGCTACACATGTTTCCATCACCATTCTTACATCATCTTATCCATAAAAAAATATCATAATTTTGATGTTCAATGTTTTCTCTTGTAAATTTTGAAAATTGTAATTTAGTCATTAAAATTCATAATTTTGGCTTAACATGGAAAACTAACCTTAATTCCAATGATTCATGTTAAATTTCACTTATCTAAATTATGGAAATAATATTTTTAACCCTTTTTTCATCCTTCAAATTTTCGTGAAATTTTGGTGCGATTCGATTATTCGAATTCTTATCGGATTTTATTGCTTTATAGTTTTTAATACAAATCCCGAATCAAAATTATGATTCCCAAGAAAATGTCAATTTCAGAGTAAACTATTCATTTACATGACAAAATATATAACTTTCAAAAAGTACATTTTTGGTCCGTGAACTTTTCCTAATTTATTCTTTAGCCACCAAACTTTCAAAACATACATTTTGGTCACTAGCCAAAATTTGGGGTGTTACATGATTTTTCTTTGTATCCTTATTTGCCAATCTTTACTAATACAACTTACCCACGCATTCTAACCTTGAAGGTTAATCGTTACTTTATCACTTGCTATTGCTTCTTATACAATTTCACATCTCTGAATTCTTCCTCTAGTTACTATGATCTTGAAACCCTTTTAGTCTTTTCGAATTAATAACTTTAGAAAAATGTCTAATATTAACCGATAAATAACTAACTACTCTATATTCAAACCTATTCTGAATTCTCCGAAGGATAAAATAGTTTCGTTAGATTCACTAAGAACTTAACTCTCTTCAAACTTTTTGTGGACAACTTATATACCACTTATCCTTTCCATATAGTCTTAAGGGCTTAGTCTTTGCCATATTACTCAAGATTAGCTCAAATCATACATCTCTCTAATCAACTTAATACTTAATTTATATATATACTTAAATATATTTACAAAAAAATTAAACATGCATGTAGAAACCTCAGAATCATCAACAAATTCAATGATCTCAGGATCCTCTTTAGTTTCAAATTCTCTTGAATATCCTCCAAACATGCCAGTAGATTTCTCTAAATCAATGACCTTATTCTTTAAACTATCAAACTATGACCACATCTCAGTTTCTTCCTCATCAAGAGGTGGGGCATTTCTTCCACAAAATAGAGGAAAATATCTCATAACTCTAACCTTTCTAGGGTGAAATACTAAAGTCTTCTCTGGTCTGTTTATGTTTATTACAATCTCAATCTTCTTTTTAGAATTATCAACTTTTTTATCCTTATTCTTAGCATTATCTTAAAGCTTAAAATTGTTCGTTCGAGACGATCCTTCTGCTTTCGACTTCTAACACAACCATATTGCAAATTTACGTTAGTAAGGAGCAACATCATTAATTAAATAACCTAACCATACCATATCAATAATATTGACATCCTAGTGGCTTGTACAACTTTTTAACATAAAAAATCTATGGACTAGGCAAAGAATCGACTAAACATGCAACTCTAATATTAATAAATGAAACACCCTTAACCTGTATACTTCCCAAAATACGAGTCTAAGATATTACACTCTTCATTTTGGTCTTTGTTACACAAAATTCCGTAAAATTTTATTCCATTATAAAATTTCAAATGAACGAATAAAAACCAATTTAATTAATCATATAAAATTGTAAAATAATATTTTAATCATCAAATTTAAATCTGATTTTAGACAGCAACTAGGTAGTTCAATATTGTTTCATAATTTATATAAAAGATCCCAAACACTACTTGATTTAAAAACCAATTAATTATCTTTCAAAACGTAATATTATAAAATATTATTCATTTATACTATCAGGCATAATTAATACTAACCAAAATAAAACAAATCTAATTTACTATTACAATCCATTCTAACAAATCTATCAGAGCAACCAAACAGTCATAATATACATGCCACTAAAAGTCAAAAACTACATCATAAATGCCTTAATGATATTGTAGGTAGTTACGATCTCCAAAAAGATGCTCGTCAGGCTTCTCACTTCATGTTCTTTTTCTTATCTTAACCTACGAGTTAAAATCATCACACGCTAAGTAAAACTTAGTGAGGTAGTATAACAATTTAAGGTGAGATAGAATATGCAAACATCATAACATTTCAAAACAATAAAATTTAATTCAAATAAAACAATTGAATTTCCAAATCGACTTATTTAAGCCATTTTTCCACATCAGGAACCTGAAAATATCATCTCATGATTTCATAAAAATCATTATAATCAATGTCAATCATAGTAATCATTCCATATTCTTTTTCATTCAATCACATTTCAGTACTTTCACATTTTATTCTCATAGCTCAATGTATATTTAATAGAATGAAAGGTATGTGAGAAAAACGAGTGTGCGTAATAAGCACTCCAAGTGTTAACATCAGATACAGAAATATGCACTCCAGGTGCAATCACGAAATATACACGAATGTACCAGATCAAAATCAGAATCACTCTAACTCATGGCATGCCAATTGTACTTACGACTCTTAATGCAACATACAATGGGCATTCATATAAATTCATATCCATTATAAATCCATTATTTCCAATCAGAATCATTTTCAACACATCATTCTTAAAAATCAGTACTTGGGAAAATCATACCCTAAAATAATTCAAAAAAACATTTTTGAAATCATTATAACATATTCCATAATTAGAATTAAATCATTCTTTAAAATAATATAAGGTTCACTTATCACAAGTCCTCCTCAATCAGAATAATTAAATAAAAAAAATGCACTCTCCTTTACCTCACTAAAACCTTTTATAAAGATATTCTTTATTCTCATACTTTTTCCTTCACTTTCAAATCACTCGAATCACAAAGTTTATCGTGGTACGGATGACATCATATAAATAACATAATGTTCAAAATATGTGTTAGTATTGTACTAACATAATTTAAACCCAATAATAAAATCCATAAATTATATTCGATACTTGTTCGATACAAAAATCACTTCACTACTCAATAACAAATTCAACATTTCCAACATGACACTTCAATACCTTATATTTCCATATTCATCACCAAACTACTCAACCTTCATAAAATTTACAAATTAATCACCACTTATGAATTCTTTTAGAATTCATACCAACCTTTTCAATTAATTCAAAATGGTCTTTCACCACTTCATCCAATTCAAATCCAATACTAAAATTTACAGCATTAAAATAAAGTATTCAATCTAGTACTTTAACATTTTCAAGCTGTGCAACGGTCCTTCGAGTGGTCCCGAGATAACATTTCGACTTAAAGTGAATTTTACATTTTTGGATTCGCCACCAACCTTTTTAGATTAGGTAAGGTCGGATACCTATATTTTACCTTTAACCATATTTACATCTTACCAGATATTCACTTGGAATGGTTCAGGAGTAGGTTACATCTGGGTAAGGATGAGCACCACCAAATTACCCTTTTGGTACCAACACAGTTACAAGTTATCTTAATAATGAAATTTGAAGTTAGAGCCAAAATTTAAAGAAAATATCCAAATTATTTACCTTTGAGATTTGCTTACTGTAAGAAAAAAAATAATAATTTGAGTATAATCTATAAAAGTAAAGTGAAAGGTCACATGTACCAATATAAAATAGTAATGTGAATCATACACATCATAATAAATTAATAATGAAATTAAATAAATAAGAATAAAAAATTTAATGATAATACAAAATATTCGATAAATAAATAAATGAATCGTTAATGAAAAGTAAACATATAAGTAAATTAAAGGAAAAAGTTTTTGAATTTAGAATTAAAAGTGAAATAAAATCAATTTATACTACAATTCCAAATAAAATCCAAAAATAAAGTAAATATGACAAAAATAAATAAATCACGATGAAAAATAAGGAAAAAAAGGACCATGATCATTGTTAAAATTAAAACGCAAATTAAAAAATAATAAAAATGATAAAACATTTTCCCAAAGAAAGAAAAAAAAGAAATTAAAGAAATCAATCAAATTTAAGAAAAAGGGAAATTACGTAATTTAAGAAATTAAAACGAAAACAAAGAAGTTTAAGAAAGACAATTTAAAATCAACTTAAACGTAATCGAAATCCAACTTAAAAATTCAAAATAATTTTGAAAGTTCATGAAAATAATTATCCCTACGTGGAAATACATGGATCTCATAGAGATTCAGATCGGATCATTGGGTCATTTAATCGAATATAAAACTCAAAAAAATTCAAAATTGGATCAAAAAATAAATAAAATAAAAGATAAAAATCCTCGTTCAAGATCCACTATCGATTTTCATTGAGAAATCTCAAGGAATGTTAAATATGTGATGATCTATTTAAAAACTCTTTCAATTTTCATTGATTCTCTCTTCGAATGAGATTTTTAAACAAAAACAAGATCGAAACAATAGACACAAAAGTAAAAATAAAATAAAAAATAAAGATAAATGAAAATTGTCAGTTTTCATTGAGAAACCTCAAGGAATGTTAGATTTAGAAAAATCTATTCAAGAGTTTTTTCCTTGTTCATCGATTTTCTCTCATCCGACAGAGTTTTTTTAGGAAAAAAATACGAAGTCTACCGAAACAATAGAGACAATAATAAAAATAAAAATGAATAAAAATGAATTTAAAAAACTCACTTTTATTGCTCTTGTTCTTCGAACTACAATGAATGATTCTTCTCTCTTCCTCTTTTTTTTATCTTTTTCCCTCTATTTTTCCCTTTTTTCCCTCTTTTTCCCTCTTTTTTCATGTCCTAGAGAGATGGATAATGCCTCTATTTATAGATGAGCCTCCAAAGATCCAATGGTCTAGATTATTTACATCGACGGCTAAGATTTCCCAAAATCATACAAGATCCCCCATCTAAGGAAATAACATATACTTTTATTTACTCAAATCAATTAGCATATTAATCTCCTTTTATAAAAGATCAAACTCGATATGGAAAGATTTCCTCAAGATAATCTTTGATATGATGTCACTTTTATTTTCTCTAGTGTTAGTGTAAATGGGCTCTCTAGCATTTAGATAAGTTTGGAGCCCGGAAAAAAGTTGGGTATTACAGCTGCCCCTATTTGGTCACTATCGTGAAACGAGAGTAGAGAAAAGATAAAAAATAATCGATTTTTTCTGATTGAGGTAGCTCTATATTTGCATGAACTTGGAAAGTTGATTTCACCGCAATTTATTCAATCCACTTTGATATTTCTTTTGGTAAACATGATTTGGGTTGATTTGCTTCACCACTTTTTGAAGATCAATCTTTTTTGGAATTTATTCTAATATCCTTTATACTTATTCTATGTTTTCATGGGTTTGAAAATCTTTGTCTAGCTCATCTCGATCCCAAAGTAGTTGAACCTGCATAAGTCAACATAATCATTTGTTAGTATGTATGTGAATATTAAAGTTAATTTGGATGATTGGTCTCTCTTCTCGAGGAAGTGAAGTTGAGATTGACTCATTTGTGAGTTAAGTCAAGTTGTGGATGATTCCTCCATCAAATATCCTCCGTCGTGGAGTTGAAATTCGACTTAAAGACTTGTGAATAACACCTCATTATTGAGTTAAGCTATATTGTAGATGACTCCTCTATTGCGAGTTAAGCCAATCTTAGATGACTCGAGCATGATATTCTTCGTCGTGAAGTTGAAATCTAACTCGAAATCTAGGCTAAGAGATAGCTCCTCGTTGTCGAGTTAAGTTAAATCACAGTTGATTTTGGGTTTTCTTCTAGTCCAATATCTTTCGTCGTGAAATTAAATTTCAATTAAAGACCTTGGTTGAAAAATATCTCATCCTTGTTGAGTTAAACTAAATTTTTGATGACTCATTCATTATGAAGTTGAGTCGATCTAAAATTATTTGAGCACGATATCCTTCGTCGTGAAGTTAAAATCTAGCTCGAAATCATGTACTAGGAAGTAGCTACTCATTGTTAAGTTAAGCTAAATTATGGATAACTCCTTCGTCATGAAGTTGAGTCGATCTTGAATGAATTGAGCATGGTATTCTTCATCATGAAGTTGAAATCTAGCTCAAAGTCATGGACTGGGAAGTAGTTCCTCATTATTGAGTTAAGCTAAATTGTGGATGACTCATTCGTTGTGAAGTTGAGTCGGTCTCGGATGACTTGAGCATGATATCATTCGTCATGAAGTTGAAATCTAGCTCGAAGTCTAAACTAGGAAGTAGCTCCTCGTTGTTGAGTTAAAATAAATCGCAGTTACTTTTGGAGTCTTCTTCTAGTTTAATATCATTCGTCGTGAAATTAAAATTTGACATGAAGAAGTTAGTTTGAAAAATAGCTCATCGATGTTGAGTTGAGCTATGTTGTGGCTGATTCCTTTTTCTTAAAGTTGACTCGAGCTTGAAAGTTCTTTAAGCTCGATATCCTTTATTGTGAAGTTGAAATCTAACCTAGAAAATTTGTCGACACTCTATTGGTTAAGTTAGAAAATATCTCCTCGTTTTTTAGCTATATTAAGTCAACCCTGAGTCTCTTTTGAGTTCAATATCCTTCATCGTGAAGTTGAAATTGACTCTAAAAAATCTATAAAATTATTCACATGTGTGTAATGTTATGAATGTGATGTTCTTAGGCATGCCTAAAATGTAGAAATTTGCTCATTGTTGCAAGTTGAGCTAAGTTTTGAAAATGAAATCTTTAATCTTTCTTCATTGGTCATCTTTCTTAGAGCCGATCTTGCCCCAGTGCTAACACATTCTTCATTTCATTGTCTCTTACAAAATATACAATCATTGCACTCAATCCAAAATTCTTTTCTTCTTGGTTGGATGGACTAACTCATTCAGCCTTAGTTTTATTAATGGGATAAAGCTCTTTAATTGATTCGATGTTGTAAAGCTTGATTTTCCTCATAAGGAGTTGTGCAATCTTCTTCTTTGTTATGTCAAATTTTGAGTGAAACTGTATCGGGAGAAACATTGATAGAAGATGAAGAGATTCTGAAGCTGCCCCACTTCATTTCAAGTTCTTAAGTCAATATTTGAGAAAATTTGTCTCGTTTAAAAAATGTATTTTCTTCAAAGTGTTGAAAAGTTTGATGTAAAGATTTACAAGGAAAAATCTTGACCATGTAGACTCATAATTGAAGCAAAATATCAGTCACTGAATATCAAATAAATAAATCACATATTTTGATTTATCAAAATTATATCCCTTTGACAAGTGTCAAGATCGATGGGTTGATTCGGGTAGGCAATTTAATTTGGTTCATTTCATCTCATGTTTCAGGTTTTCATCATCAAGATGTACATTAGCTCCTTGTCCTTCTGAAAGTTTTTGAAATGATCCATTATTCTGGTGTGACCTTCAAATAGAATGCGGGCATAATAGCGCAGCTAGTACATTTTATTGTTAGACCTCTTAAAGAGCATTTCTTTTTCAATTCTCATAAATTTTCCATTTGTTCAAGTTTTATAGACTCCTTTAGCAGAGACAATGCAGAAATATCAATCTAAAAATAAAATTTATGAGTGCTTGTATGTAGTTAACTATAACAGATGTTTCTTAACTCCCTTAGTCCATCTTCTATCGAAACTCATTCTCAATTCAAACTTTAGGCCTTACTTTCTTTCTTTCATTAACTTCAGTGTTCTCATCTTTATTTTTGATTTTGTTGGGAAATTCATCTCGACACAAGGCCCTTATCCTGACGATTGTCGTGATCTAAATATAATCCTATTCATAAAGTTAGGGCTCTCATAATTACCTCATTGTCCCATTACTTTAGCGGAATACCTCTAATTAGAGGATTCAAGTGCTAGAAATTCTTCAACTTGACAACTTGAACGGTACTCACTTCATAAAGCTCAGACTTACCTCCATAGTTGCTTCAGACTTACCTTCGAAGATTATCAGCTCACTACTTTCAGCGGAGTGCCCCCACTAGTATTATAATTACCTTGCATTAATATCTTGTTAACTTCCCTGAGTATCTGATTTCAAGATATCTTAATCTCATCAAGAAGAACCTGCAATAGTAAGAGTGTCATTGAAGGTCAGGAAATTTCATCATTAGAGTTCAATTTCCAAGTAATTGGCCAAAGTTAAATTCATCTATTATGTCATTCCATTTGTGAAAATTATGGATCTTCACCGAATGTCCTCAACAGACATGACAACTAATCAGTTTTACAATTTCATGTCTCAAATATGCCCTATCATGTCCGCTACCATACTTATTGGAACATTTGACGTCTTCATTGTAAGGAGAATGACGAGAATGTTACCTTCGTTTCCTTGGGTAAAGGGACATGATTTTTTAGCATAAGATGAGAAGTCAATGGTAAATGGATCTTGTTTTTCAGGGAATTTGATCTCGCCATATGTCAAAAGGATATAACCTCGATTCTCATAATATGCATTTCAGTATATTTGATATTCATTGAATTTTAAGAAATAATTCATTGCTCATAGTCTAAAAGGAATGACATTTATTTAATTATTGAAAATATCAAAAAAGTTCAAGCATATATGAAACAAATTTAAACAATACATCATTCCTTATGTAGAAAAAATTCATGGTGAGTTGATGATGATTTTTCTTGTCTCATCCCATGAAACCCCATTCAATTTGTACCCCATTTCTCAATTAATTCTAATTCTTGAGTTATCACTCCGCTAGCATCGAGCTTTTCTAGAATATTTTATAGTTTAACAAAGTCCTAAAGTTGAACAAAAATATTTGTTAAGAAGATCATACCCGTATGAAAGTCACATATACTATTTAGATCATACCCGTAGGCTGACGGGCTAATCATTACTTTCGAAGTTTTAAGAGTGAAGTACTAACCTTGGATCAAATGTGGAATCAATTTTGAATTAGGCACTTGAAACATCTTAAGGGTCGTATTTGTTCAAGACATTTTCCGTGGTGGATGTTGGCCAGATGTTTTTGAGGCCTCTCTATTTTATTAACTTGCAATAATATCTCGTTTATGGGATCCATATTTATTGGGTTTGATCTCCAAATTCTTAATAAAAATTTTCACAAGTCATTCGTAATGTTTTCAAAATGATTAATACAAAAAAAAATGCAAGATGCAAAGACGATGTGTTGATCCCAAAAGTGCATGCCATAATAAATAGCCTTCATTGGGACAAAAGTGTTACTACAATGAGGTCGAAAACATTTTAAAGGTATACTTGAGCTAGATTTTTTAAACTTTGGATAAATTTTAGCAAGTTGACAATTCTTCTTACTTCTCTAGTCACTAGCTAAATACATAGCTTCTTTTGCCAAATCATGCATGTGATGAGCTGTCTTGTGGACCTGATTGTGAATAACATCTCTTTCTTTCACTTTGCATTAGGCCTCTTCTTAAGGACACAACCACTGCAGGTCTTCATCAAACAGATTAAATGGAGCATGTCATAATAAATAGCCTTCATTGGGACAAAAGTGATACTACAATGAGGTTAAAAACATTTTAAATGCACACTTGAGCTAGATATTTTAAACTCTGGACAACTTTTAGCAGGTTGACAAGTCTTCTTATTTCTCTGGTCACTGGCTGAATACTCAGCTTCTTTTTTCCAAATCATGTATGTGATGAGCCGTCTTGTGGACCTGATCGCGAATAACATCTCTTGCTTTCACTTTGCATTATGCCTCTTCTTAAGGTCACCGCCACTGCAGACCTCCATCACAAGGATTATATGGATTTTGTTGGCCTTTATCTTGTATCCTTCCATGATGTTCTAAAGGGTTCACGTTCAATGCTTCCTTTTTCTTTGTGCTTTTGGGAAGACCTTTTTAATCTCATAATCTTTTTATTTGACTCGATTTACTCTTGCAATATTTGTTATGTGTGAAATGAATTTGATCAATCTAGAATCTTTTATAGTTTAACAAAGTCCTGTATTCCTCGATAATGGACATCATATCCTCTTTATTGAAGGTGAAGAAGATGTATCACGAGTTCCAGAACTGAACCAAGGATCATATTGGAACTTCATCCACTTTTATATAGAGCAAGTGGGCGATGTTGCCATAGCATTAATAGAACTTTTGTTTCTTCTCATGCTTCTAATTACCCCCACATGCTTCATAGCTCCTAGACATCGTTCTGGTTGAGGCTGGTTGAAGCGTAGCCAACCAAATCTGACTCATAGTTGCCTTGCAAACTATCTTCTTTTTCTTTCCGAGTATTTTCTGACCATAGTCGTACCTATGCATTTTTAACCTCTTGAATCATAACCCCTTTGTCCATTAATGAAAACTCTTCGGAGTTAATGAACACTCAGTGGATCAACACTTTTTATAATGATGCAAATGATAAGAAATAAGAGAAGAAAACAAAAGAAAAAACAAGTTAGTAAGGAAAATAGTTAAAATCAAAATAATGATTCCTACCGCACAAGATATCTCCCCAGCCTTCTTTTGTTCCTACCCGAACATGATTTCTATTATGCATACTATTTTTACTGAACAAATCCTAACCGCATGTATTTCTAGTTTACATGCTTTGAACGGTAAATATAAAGAAAGAAAGTAAATCAATCATCCTAGGTTTGTATGTGGCTTTGGGGTGGGCTCTAACTCCTTGCAGCAACATGGTTTGGTTCTAAAAATAGACCCGAGTTCTCCTTGTTGGTGCCTCCTTGGGCTTGCCAAACCCTCGATCCTAAACCCATCATAGGATCATGTGAACCGAGTTAAACTTGAGAGGATACATTCCCTTATCCTTGTACGAAGAATATATTCTCATAAAGGAATAAGGTATATAAACCCAGAAGGTTACTTGCTAAGCCTGTACAGAGAATAAATCCTCACGAAGGCATCACTTTCACCCCCATTTAAAAAAGGTTTGGAGCTCAAGTATAAAACTTGGGATAAGTGTTGTTTTTATTTTTTTTAAACTGAAATCATTAGAAAACGGTTAGTCTAACTATTTATTCAAGAAAAGAAAATAAAAAGAATCTAAAAATTTAATAAAGGCTCAAACTTACAATTTTCTCTTAAAAAGAACACAAATAACTGATTAAGGTCTGGCTCTCTTCATGTCCCCAGTGGAGTCGCCAAGCTGTTGCAACGGTCCTTCGGGTGGTCCTGAGATCACATTTCGACTTAAAGTGAATTTTACCTTTTTTGGAGTCGCCACCAACCTCTTTGGATTAGGTAAGGTCGAATACCTAAATTTTACCTTTAATCGGATTTACATCTTACTAGAGATTCACTTGGAAGGGTTCGGGAGTCGGTTACATGTGAGGAATGATGAGCACCCCCACATTGCCCTTTCGGTACCAACACAATTACAAGTTATCTTAATAGTGAAATTTGAATTTATAGCCAAAATTTAAAGAAAATATTCAAATTATTTACCTTTGTGATTTGGTTACTATAAGAAAAAATAAACTAAGACTGTGAAAAAAAAAGAATAATTTGAGTTTAATATGAAAAAAGTGAAAGGTCACATGTGCCAAAATAAAATAGTAATGTGAATCATACACAACAGATAAATAAATAATGAAATTAAATAAATAAAAATAATAAAATTAATGGTAATACAAAATAAATTAATACAAAATATTTCATAAATAAATAAATGAATCGTTAATGAAAAATAAACAGATAAGTAAATTAAAGGGAAAAACATTTTTGAATGTAGAATTAAAAGTGAAATAAAATCAATTTATACTACAATTATAAATAAAATCCAAAAATAAAGTGAATATAACAAAAAAATCACGATGAAACAAAATAAGGAAAAAAAGACCTTGATCATTGTTAAAATTAAAACATAAATTAAAAAATGATAAAACATTTTACCAAAGAAAGAAAAAAAAAAGAAATTAAAGAAATCAATCAAATTTAAGAAAAAAGGAAATTGTGTAATTTAAGAAATTAAAACGAAAACTAAGAAATTTAAGAAATAAAATTTTAAAATCAACTTAAACAAAATTGAAATCCAACTTAAATTTCAAAACAATTTTGAGAGTTCATGAAAATAATTATCCCTACCCTTGTGGAAATACATAGATCTCATAAAGATTCAGATTGGGTCATTGGGTCATTTAATTGAATATAAAACTAAAAAAATTAAAATTGGATCAAAATAAATAAATAAAATAAAAGATAAAAAAATCCTCGTTTAAGATCCACCATTGATTTTCATTGAGAGATCTCAAGGAAGGTAAAATCTATGATGATTTATTTAAAAGCTATTTCCTTTCTTATTGATTCTCTCTTCGAATGAGATTTTTAAACAAAAGCAAGATCGAAGCAAAGACACAAAAGTAAAAATAAAATAAAAAATAAAGATAAATGAAAATTGTCGGTTTTCACTGAGAAACCTCAAGGAATGTTAGATTTTGGAAAATCTATTCAAGATTTAGGAAAATCTATTCAAGATTATTTTCCTTGTTCGTCGATTTTCTCTCATCCGATAGAGTTTTTTAGGAAAAAAAAAAGACGAAATCGACTGAAACAACAGAGACAATAATAAAAATAAAAATTAATTTAAAAAACTCACTTTTATTGCTCTTGTTCTTCGAACTACAATGGATGATTCTTTTATCTTCTTTCCTCCCTTTTTTCTCTCTTTCTCTCTTTTTTCTGTCTTTTCCCACTATTTTCACCCTTTTTCCCCTCTTTTTTCTTGTCCTGAAGAGATGGAGAACGCCTCTATTTATAGCTGAGCCTCCAAACATCCAATGGTCTAGATTATTTACATCGATGGCTAAGGTTTTGCCAAATCATACAAGATCTCCCATCTAAAAAAATAGCATATACTTTTATTTACTCAAATCAGAATAAACTCAATATGCAAAGATTCTCTCAATATATTCTTTGATATGATGTCACTTTCCTTTTCTCTGGTGTTAGTGTAAATGGGTAGCATTTGGATAAGTATGGAGCTCAGACAAAAAATTGGGTATTACACAAGCTTGTAAAATAATTCCCAAACTTTCCAACCCATTCGAATTAATCACTAAACTTTCCCAAATTCGCAATTTGGTTCCAATTCAACATTCCAACTTAAAATTCACCATTCAAGTAATAATTTCCAGCGTATTATATCCATAATTAAGAATTTATACTTCAATGTCCCATAATTTTTGAAACTAGCAAAATAATCCCTTTAATATTCCAAAGTTTCAAATTGATCCAATCTAACTTCCCAAGCATGTAGAATCATTTCAATATAAAACATAGACCATAGGAAATTTTTGTATATTTTTCCTTAATTTAATGCTCCCATGGCCGGACCTACAAAGTATATTAGGGCTTGGTTTCATTCAATTTCAAATGTGAATTCAAGCTTCAATGATCAAATTCATGCAATTTCAATCATTCTCGCATCAAATTTAATCCAAATTCAATCAATTTATCGTAAACCCTAGCTTGGCTGAACAGGGTATATACAATGCTAGATGATTTTAATCATCACAGATGCTTGAAAATTAATCTACAACACTAATAACATAAAAATCACCCTTTAATTTTTTTTCAAAATTCAATGTGATCTTCATGAAACCTAATCATGAATTTCATCATCCAAGCATGTTTTCCATGAAATATTTATATCAAATGATAGAGAATTTCAAGTAGATTACTTCTTTATTTAGTAGCTTAATTCAAAAATCAATCGTATAAGCTTAAAAATCAAAATAGAAAGCTTTCCCTTACCTTCAATTGTGTCCATAGTTTGGAGAAGATAAACATAACAATTTTCATGAATTTTCCACACTTAATTATCATGATACACATGGCTTTATAATAATTAAATTTAAAACTATTTTACTATTTTTGTCATTATTGAAACATGATAATTTTATTCATGCTGCCATAATATCTTCCAATTTAATATCCAAATTCAAATTCAAACATTAACAAAAAAATTTTGAATTTCCACCTTTTCCCATGCAACTTTCAAAAATTGCAATTTTAGTCACCTAATTTCACAATTTTGGCTTAAAATGGAAAATCGGTCTTAATTCCAGTAATCCATGTCAAATTTCACTATTCTAAATTATGGAATTCCAATTTAATATCCAATTCAAATTCAAACATTAACAAAAAATTTTGAATTCCACCTTTTCCATGCAACTTTCAAAAATTGCAATTTAGTCACCTAATTTCACAATTTTGGCTTAAAATGGAAAATCGGTCTTAATTCCAGTAATCCATGTCAAATTTCACTATTCTAAATTATGGAATTAATATTTCTAACCTTTTTCTATCATCCTTAAATTTTTTGTAAAATTCTTGTTCTCTCTGATTATCTGAATTCTTATCGGACTTTACTGTTTTATAGATTTTAATATAAATCCCGAATCAAAATTCTGATTCCTACGAAAATGTCAATTTCATAATAAACTATTCATTTATAGGATATAATTTATTTTTATGAAAATAACTACTTTGTTCCCTAAACTTTTCTAAATTTTACACTTTAGCCAATAAACTTTCAAATTTTATATTTTGGTCACTAACCAAAATTGGGGATATTAAAGGGATATGTGAAGAGATACAACAGTTAATTCGAGGTTTTATTTGGGGTCGTGTCGAGAATAGGGGTGGAGTACCTCTTGTTCATTGGGAAAACATTTGCAAACCAACAATTAACGGTGGCATGGGTCTACGGAAATTAAGCGTTCAAAATTAAGCTTTTCTCATGAAACTAGCTTACAAATTGGTGGTTAATTTCGATCAGTTGTGGGCTAGAGTGTTACGCTCTAAATATAAATGGGTTGAATTGATCCCCGAATCCATTAATTACAAGAGAAGCTCGCATGTTTGGAAGGGTATTTCTCAAGTATGGAATGAGGTGCTACTAAGTTTTGTTTGGAATATTGATAATGGTTGTAATGTAGATTTTTGGAGTGAGGATTGGCTTAGCGACGTGGGACATTTGGAGAGCTTTGTTGTTAATATAGTAGAGCGAGATAATCTTCCACGGCAGTCGATTTCTTCTATGGTGGATCATAATGGTCAATGGCGTTGGGAATTCTTCATTGATAAACTACCGAACACCATTCTGCAACATATGGAAGCAACAATGCCCCTACAAAAAAGTTGTAGGATGGATGCACTGGGTTGGAAATAGAGCGTTAATTGGAATTTCTCTGTCAAATCAGCTTATGAGTTGAGGCGGGGAATTTTAAATGTCGATACACATAAAGTGTGAGAGGTAATATCAAAGTATCGTGGACTGTAGCGGATCAAAAATTTTCTTATGGTTGCTAGCGAATGATCGATTTCTTACTAATTCAGAGCGAGTACGATGACATATGGCCACAACTAGCAACTGTGGAATTTTTGGACAGTCGGGTGAAACATCGGACCATCTTTTTCGCCAATGTCACATCGCTATGGCTATTTGGTCATCATTAGTTAAAACTGAAAAGTTAGAGGATTTTTATACAATGGATATCAAAAGTTGGATGTAAATCAATATTGCTTCCCCGGGGTTTTATGCACGTGAGGAGAGTGATTGGGACTTACAGTTTGGTTCAATCCTTTGGTTAATCTGGAAGAATCAGAATGGAAGAATCTTTGATCCTGATTACTTTGAGCATGAGTTCGTATTAGAGAAGAGCAAGTGCCTCACTCTTGAAGGTGCAATGGAATCATCTTTATCAACGATTCAGCTCTCTCATCGTCCATGTACTATCCATGATGCTTTGCAACCGCCTCCTCATAATTGGTGTAAGATTAAAACTGATGGGTCCCGTAACATAGGAAGTGGATTTGCGCCATGTGGAGGTGTTTTTCGATCTTCAAATAGTGGTTGGATGTTTGGATTCTCAAAAGTGATCGGAATATTTTCTATAGTTGAAGCGGAGTTATGGGGTGTCCGTGAAGGTCTTTCTCATGCTTGGAATCTAGGAGAGCGGCTAATCACGGTGGAAACGGATAGTTTGGAGGTTGTCCTGATGTTAAAGGTGAATAATAAGAGAGGCTCGATTTTTACTCTTATTGACCATGTGAATGAGTTGATTAACATAGATTGGAACGTTGTTTTCAAGAACATAAATCAGAATGCAAATAAGGTGGTGGATAGACTAGCTAAGATTACCGCAACTAGAGGAGAAGTTCATATGTTTTCTCCAACCCACCACTGGAAGTGATTGATCTTGTCCAACAGGAAGCTGAAGATTACACGTTGACAGCATGTAGGGAAGGCAATGGGGCGGTTTCGGGCCGGGGATTGGTCCCCCATCCCCGTTTAAAAAACCCATACTCATCCCCGCTTAAAAACCCGCGGGATTTAAACGAGGATCCCCATCGTGTAATCGGGGAAAACCGCGAGGAAATGGGTATCCCCGTTTACTTAAGATGGTTATTTTTCACCGCGGCGATCCCCGTTACCGTTTAAATTTCACACGATGACACGAGTTATTTAAAAAATAATGTCATTATTGGATCTAAACTTACTTGAAATGCCAAACACCACCAAATGCATCCAAAATATAAAAAAAACAATTCAAATAAACAAATATAATAACAACGATTAAATCCTAATCTCCTTTATATATTTTTTTAATTTAAATTAAATTTATTAATATTATATATATATATAATAATTATTTTTAATATTTATCAGGCCGGGTATCGGGTCGGGTATTCGGATAATCAGGGCAGGGATTACCAAACCCGTCCCCATCCCCGTACCTATTTAAAAAATTCAATTTTCCCCATCCTCGTCCCATTTATCATCCCCGAACTCAACCCGGTTAATTCGGTTTTCCCCAATGGGTTCATTTTTTTTTACCATCCCTAACAGCAGGGGCTTAATCCTCTGTAATTTTATCCTTTTGTTCACCCAAAAAAAAGGTGAAACCTTAAATTTCTCCTCTTAATCAAGATCAATTGATTGGTTCATATCCAATGGCTCCTGATGAGCGACACCTGGAATATTTCTCCCAAAACCCTAACTGCTAGGTTTTTAGCAAGGGTCTACTTTAGGACACTCTGAATCTGATTTGCTGAACTAGGCAAACAAATTTTTTTTCTCAAACAGGTCCCCTTTATTGTACCAAGCTTGGACTGTTACCGAAACTGGGCTTTGAATGTGGATTGAATCACTAGACTTTAGACATAGACAAGTTAACCTGAAATTAATAACTAAAATAAATAAATCATGATAATAATAAAAAATGAAAAATGATATAATATATAATATATAACATATAATAATACTTATTATCTTTTTAAAATTATACTATATATATATTAATATTTGTTTTCAAAAGTTATATATATTTATATAACATAATATATATATACTATTTTCAAACCTATATAATATATTATATATTACTATTTATTTTGAAAACTATATATTATAAAACTACTATTATTTTTTTAAATTATATATATATATATATATATAAAAACACTATATAATATATTCTCTATATACTATATAGCTATATAACATAATAATGTATTATAATCCCCAAAGGAAAATCGAAATATCCCTAGACGAAAATGGGTATCTACAACTACCCATCTTTGTCCATTATCATACAAAGAATATATGACAGAGATAAAAGATACAAGTTTCCATCTGGTTGCAATCAGTTTCAAATAAATTTTAAAGGATAATCCCTTCCACTATAACTTCAGGGTATGTCAGATTTGATCTGCTCTGCTACTCTTCAAGGAATATTCGATCTGAGAATCTTGATTCACTTCACTACTCTTTAGCGAAAATATAATCAAGGTCGATTCGCTTCACTAATCTTCAGGAAAAATCGAATCTGAAGATGGGATCTGCTCTGCTACTCTTTAGGGAAGATCAGAGCTGGTAATTTTTTATTCATTTCATGGCTCTTAAGGGAAGATTGAATCGCGATAGATTTACCCACTGCTCTTCAGGGAAGATTAAATCTTAGAAGAAGGGATATGCTCTGTTACTCTTTAGGGAAAATCAAATCTAAAACCTTTGATTCACTGAACTACTCTTCAAGGAAGATTGAATCAAGGTAGATTTTCTCCACTACCCTTCAAATTTGATCAAATATTGGAATAATGGATTTTCTTCACTACACTTTTGGAATACCAAACCTAAAAATTAAATATTACAATTTGTCAGCATATATTAAGATTTTTTAAAATATCACTAGTCTATCTTGAATCTCGTGGCTTTTGAATTCATCAATATTGGGGTTTAGAATGGATTACTTCTATCTTGATGTTTTTACTACTGTTGATCTTCAACTTTCTTTGATGGACTTGAAAACACTTAATTATTATCATGCACTGAATGTTATGCTCCTACTTATGCCTAACATGTATGAAACAATGCAATTGTTTGACACTTTTAATCTTTAGGGGGAAGGTTTTTCTCTTGCTGAAAGAATGATCCCTTTCCCTGAATATTCATTATGTTTTAAACTCACCTCCTTTGCTGGTGATAAAGATTTTGAAACATCTCTGAATTTTTGGAATCCCTAAGACACCTCAATGTTTCAGTCAGCTGGCAAGTTGTCATGCATGACTCATGCTAAAATCTTTGTCAACTTCAGAACACCTATATTTTTCCAAATCTTTTTGAACAATAATGAAGTTGATCTCATGTTTTCAATTCAGTTAAACTACATTATTTAATTTCAATGTAAGATGCTTTCAAAGAACAGTTAACAAAGAAAATACTTCCTTTTATTTATATGAATATAAAGAATTTTTGGGTAAATACATGACAAAATTTTATAGAAAGAAATGAAATCAAATAAGTGCTCCCAGATATCAAGAGTAAGGATGCCTTTGAACTGGCACGCTGCAGAGTAACTTAAGTGTATCTTACGTGGATAGAATCTCAAGAAATGTGACGATGTACGAGGATGTGAAATTCCCTCGGTACTACCAAATATCCAAAAATTTGATGTTATAAAACCAGGAATGAATCTCTTTTACATTCAGTTGAACCTCTAGTTTTCTCTGTTGAGACCTTTTCAATCATGAGTCCCAAATCTGATCTCCACCAGATGCTATCACTCATAAGGGAAACCTTTTTCAGATTTACCATCTTTCAATCTTATAATTGGTTGCCTATTCAAAACCGCTTTTATTCATTTTTATTATATTTTTGTTTATTTATCTTTTTTTCTTTTTTTTTCTTTTTTTTTCTTCTTCAGGCAAAATACTTTTTGAAAACATCAAAATTCGCAAGATTTGGCAGCTCTGGTCCATCCATCTCAATAAGGATCATAGCTCCCCTAGAGAATTCTTTATTTACCACATAAGGTCTCTCCCAATTTGGAAACAATTTCCCTCATAAATCCTTTTGAATTGGTAGAATCCTTCTAAGTACCAGATCTCCTTCATGGAACTCTTGCGGGTGAACCTTCTTATCATAGGCCCCCATCATATGATTTTGGTACATCTGACCATAATATATGGCTTTCAATCTCGTCTCTTCAATCAAATTCAACTGGTCATATCTAGCTTGCACCCATTATGGTTCATCTAGCTTCACCTCTGATAGACTCAAAGCAATGGAATTTCTACTTCAATGGGTGACACAATTTCCATTCCATTGACCAAGAAAAATAGAGTTACCCCAGCCAAAGTGCATACAGAAGTTCGATAAGAAAATAAGGGAAGTGGTAATTTCTCATGCTAATCTCTGTAAGTTTCGGTCATCTTTTCCATAAGCCTCTTGATATTATTATTAAATATACACAAGCTGTGTTTATCATCTTGTTGTTTAGGTTCAGGGAATTATCTGTGATGATTCTTTTTGGCAAACCATATCAACAAATAATTTTGTTTTTTCAATAACTTACAGACTATCGACTAAGTAATATTTGTATAAGAGACTACTTCCACCCATTTGGTGAAGTGATCTATTGCCACCAGGATAAAATGATGGCCATTAGAAGCCTTAGATCTAATTTTTCCAATAACGTCCATGCCCTACATAGAGAAAGACCACATGGATGTTATGACATGTAATGGGTGAGGAGGAGCATGAATCATATCTCCATAGATTTGGTTTTTATGATACTTTTTGGCGTAATTGATGCAATCAGTTTCCATTGCTAACCAATAATACCCCAATCCCATTATTTGTCTAGCCAGGGCATGCCCATTGGCATGGGTACCACATACACCCTAGTTCACCTCTTAAATAATCATTTTAGCTTTATTGGCATCCACGCATCTTAACAAGACTTGATCTGGGCTTTTCTTGTATAAGATCTCACCGTCCAACACATGTTCGATATTCATTCTTCTTATGTTCTTTTATCATTCTCGATTGCCTCCTCAAGATAACTATGATATCTAATGTACTGCAAGATACCATAATACCAGGTATTTCCATCTTCCTCTTCTTCAATATTACAATAATAGGTTGGGTATTCATAAGTCTGCATTTTAAAGGATCTCATATTTGAATGCTCATTTACTTTGAAAGCTCTTGTTAGGGTAGCTAAGGCATTTGCCATTTGATTTTCTTCCACAGGAAGGTAATTGAATGCCACTTACTTGAATTCATCAATTAGTTCCATGACCAATTTACGATATTCCACAAGTTTGGGATCTTTTATGTCGCATTCCCTCTGTGTTGATAAATCACTAAAGTTGAATCTCCGTACACCTTAAGTGTTCTTACTTTTCGCTCAATAGCAACTCTGAGACCCAAAACACAAGCTTTATACTTGGCTAAATTGTTAGTGCAGTCAAAGTTCAAATGAATGATGAAAGGATAATGGTCTCCTTTAGGTGAGATTAGAATTACCCCTATTCAATGTCCCAAAGTATTCGATGCGCCATCAAAATTCAAATTGCAGTATCAATTTGTAGAAGTTCTTGCTTCTTCTATTGCTATAATCATTAAATCTTCAATAAGAAAATCAAATTTCAATGGTTTATATTCTTTAAAAGCATTATTTGCTATAAAATCTGATATAGCACTCTCTTTTACTGCTTTTCTAACTTACATAATAGATGTTGAATTCTGGTAATATGATCTACCAACAAGCTTATCTTCTAGACAAAGCTCGTACGCCCCTTAGATATTTCAAAGGGTTCAATTTGGAGATCAACCAGGTTATGTGATATAACATATATTGCCTGAGCCTACGAGTAGCCCAAACCAATGCGTAATATAACCTTTCAATTGGTGAATACCTCTCCTGACAATCAATAAACATTTTGCTAAAGTAGTAGATTGCTCTTTCCTTCTTCTCAATATGGTCATGTTGCCCCAATATACACCTTATCAAGTTCTTAAAGATTGATAGGTATAAAATAAATGGTTTTCCTATGATTGGTGGCACTAAGACTGGGGTATTAGACAAATATGACTTTACTACTTCAAATAAGACCAAGTATTGTAAGAACAATATAGATACTACCAGTCGTGTAAGGGAAAAATTCAAAGGGGTTTGTAAGAAGAGTATCAATACCCTATCAAGGAGTATTGATATTGCTCGGGTAATACTGATACTCGTGATCTAGTATCAATACTTGGTGTTTTGATAAGAATCTACAATACAAATTTAGTATCGATTGTAACACCCCAAATCCTAGGTTAGGAGTTTCAGGTTAACCCATGATAGTTGGAGAAGTCCAATTGCATTATAAGAAACCAAGAGTTGATTGGTTTGGACTTGAGATGGGCTCATTATGTGTTAAAATTGTGTTTTTAACAATATAATGAAAGTGGGAAGACTAATAGAGCAATTAGATCCATGTTTAAAATAAAAGTTGAATTCCCTTAATAGAGAGATGTTCTCACGTCTATTACACCTATTTTTCACCATTCTCTTCTTTGTCTTCTTCATTTCTTTCTCACTATCTTCTTTTTCTCCAAGGATAAAATAAAGGTAGAAACTTTAAGTTATACACGCTTTTCCCAGATTTTCCAAGGTAAGTATCTTCATCTCCTCCCTTAGAGGTTCAATTTAAGCCCCCAAGCTAAATAT
This sequence comes from Hibiscus syriacus, assembly GCF_006381635.1. Taxonomy (NCBI): domain Eukaryota; kingdom Viridiplantae; phylum Streptophyta; class Magnoliopsida; order Malvales; family Malvaceae; genus Hibiscus; species Hibiscus syriacus. The sequence goes on along the minus strand of NW_024062641.1, from coordinate 2,650,051 downwards.
TTGAGCCATTGTAGCAATAGATGGGTTTTAGTGGGGGTTTATGAAACTAAACATTTTCAGTTCATCCTTAGCGAATGTAAGTAAAAATGAGTGTTTCTAACTCCGTCCCAAGCTCTTAAATGACTTAGTAACTCATTTGCCTTGGTTTTGATTAGGGAAAGAAGTGAGAGACAACTCTAAGGTAAAGGGGAAGGAGAAATTGATCATTAGTTGATTTGAAAGAATTTCCAGCTGATAGAGAGTTAAGGTAACACATTTACAACCCTTTCATACTAATTGTGAGTCATAAGAATACATCTAGCTAGAAATTTTGGGTTGATGAACATGAATAAGCTTTCATGGTAGATTCATGTAAATCACATTATTAGCATGTTTAAAGATCTGTTATGACCCCTTATAACTTACATAAGACTTTAAAAACACTTGGGAACCTCAATAGAGCTTTTAAAATAGTCTGAAGAGTCAAATTCGTGCATAGATAAGGCATTTCTTGACCCGAGTATTGGTACTGGAAGAACAATACTGATATTTTTTGTCAACCCGTTATAAACAAAGGCATTTTGGGAAAGGAAGTATCGATACCCGTTGGAGGGGTATCGATACTGATGGCCTAGTATCGATACTCACAAGGTGGTATTGATACCGAGCAGACTTGGCCGATTACAATAGGAAATTTTGGTACCGATACTCATGGGAGTATCGATACCAAAGGTAGAGTTTCGATATTCCCCATAGGGGTATCAATACTAAGATAATTTTTAAAACATAAAAAAAAAAATTTGTATCAATACCCTAGCCTAGGAGTATCGATACTGGTCCAGCAGTATCGATAGTAGCCTTCACATTTAGCCTATTTTAACCCAGGGTGAGTATCGATACCCTCATACATTTTTGAGCAAGAAGCCCAAGTGAATTAGAAGTGATAAATGAGGGACCCAAGAATGTTATAATACCCTCTAATAATACTTTAAGTGGGAACACATTAATGGCTAATTACAACTAGAAACACAATTAATTAGGATCATGTAAAACTAGCCTTGGTTGACGCTCGGTGAAACATAAAGAAAACCTGAGTTACTCTAGTTGACAATGACAGTATCAAAGTATAGACTGTCTGGATATCCATAGGTTATGCGTAAGGCACTTGGGACTAACCATGTCTCAAGGCATCAACACTCGCAAAGGGAGGGTTAGTTGGATGTTGCATCCGATGTAGAAATTATAGATCCTCATCCTAGGTAGACTAGAGGGTTATGCGAGCTCCGAGATGCACTAATACTTTAGCTTTATCATGATGTCTACCCTAGAGTAGCATGAGTATGCGAGCATAGTCACTTTATTTATTGCACTTGACAGCATGAGCATCGATGAACACTCTTAGCATGATTTCGTCGTTAGTGTGGCATTGGGCTAGTGAGCTCAGCATTCATAATTGTGTTTCCATTCGCAGGTCTTTAGGTAGAGCATTCGAGGAGATGATTGTGTCATATAAGTTCCATAAGTTTAGCAACAAAGTACGTCTTGGGTCTTACTTTCTTAGAGGGTATGTATTATTTATAGACCTTCATGTACTTAAGTTGTAACTTGATTTTAATTCTTGATTGTATTATTTTTTATATATTTGTTTTTGGGAGCTCCCTCATACTATGAATGTATATTTAATCTATTTCACATTATGGTATTTAAATAGTTATTAAATATTATTTTATGGTTGTTACAAAAAGAAATTTTTGGGTTAGCTACTCCGGTGGTCTCGTGTGACATTCTAATCGGTCGATTGTATGTCATATCGAATTTGGGCCTTATATTGGTACTCATGGAATTATCAATACCAAGGGTAAAATATTGATATACCCAATAGGAGTATCGATACCGAGGTATTTTTCAATATATCAAAAGTGATTTTGGTACAAATAGTCGGGAAGCATTGATACCACTAGAGGGGAGTACCGATACCCAAGGAGGAATATCGGTACCATCGTGATTGTTTGGGTTATAAGCCTAGCTGAGATTAGAGGGATGAAACCAAGGGGTTTGGTGAGGGAAACCATTTAATAAGCCTAAAAGTGGAAACCTAAATGAATTGTATGATAACATAAGATCCTTATGAGGTAAGATTCCATAAGACTTATGCCTTGCTTGATGCTGGGGAAACATTAATGACACCCTAGTTACTTGTGTACAAAGTTAGTATAGTTGATTAGAGAATTATCCTGATATATCCAATTCAGATCTTGTGCACTTAAAATGCAGTTGGATGTTGCGTCGATGTTGAGTGACTTAGGAAAATCCCAAGTACTGTAAAGGAGTAGACTAGCCGAGTGAGTTCCAATGCTATATGACCCATACTCAACTCAAGATTTAGGGAGACATTGATGTTGTGTGACCCAAGCCTCGCCTAATGTTCTTTAGTAAGCAAATAGAGGTGTGAGTTTCGTGATACTAAGTGACCCAAAGATTGTAACACCCTAATCTAATCTGACCCGAAGTCTGGATAGTTAGAGTGTCACACGGAATCACCTAAGTGGCTAAACATTTTTTAAAATTGTTCACCAATTTAACCTTAAAGTGCATCATAAATTACTCATATTAAAAAGAGTAACAAATATAAGTATTTAAATATAAGGAGCTCCCAAAAATAATTCTCCAAAACATGACAATAGAAAAAAGAGTTACGACTCAATAACAACAACTAGTGTCTATGACGGTACTTGCCCTTTATAATATTATATACTTACTCTGAAGAAGGAATGGAGTCTAGAATCCAAGTTTGGCAAAGTGCTCCTCGAAACTAGCACCTAAGAATACAATAAAACACATTACATAAGATGAGCTCACAAGCTCAGTGCCATACAAATAACCCTATACTACATGCATTCAATATATATAGGCATGATACAAGCATACTAATGAACATATCATACACTAGAAAAACAATAAGAGTAAGCATCATGGTCTAGCTCGGGTGTCAAATAGCCTCGTGGAACTCACACCCCTCTTTGCTTATTGAAACCTTAGAAAGACCTATGTCAGAAAGCATCAACTTCTCCCTAAACACTAGGCTAGGTATGGGTCACGTAGTTTCATTATCTCACCAAGCTAGTCTACTCCTCCAGAGTACTCGGGATGTGTCTGGGTCATATAGCATCGACACAACGTCCAACTAGCATTCAAGGTGCCTAAGCACTACATTGGATATATCCAGATAATCCTTACTCAACAGCAATAGCATCGCACACAAGTAACTTGGGTGTCTACAAGGTTCCCCAAGCATCAAGCAAGCATAAGCCTTATAGAATCTTACCTTATTTAGATCTTACGTTATCATGAAGTTTATTAAGGTATTTAACTTATAAGCTTATTAGAAAGTTCCCTTCACCGATCCTCTTTTAATTTTACCATTCTAATTCAAGCTAGGCTTACAACCTTTAAAACACGATGGTATTGATACTCCTACATATGTATCGGTATTTTCCTCATGTGGTATCAATACTTCCTCGAGTATCGCTACCAAATTTGCATTCAATTTTTGGAAAAAAAATAATCTTAATATCGATACCCAACTAGAGGTAACGATACTTGTATTGATACTACCTTAGTATCGGTACCAAATTTTCATTTGATATTTCCTGAGTATCGATACAGGAACCCAAGTATCAATACCACTCAAACAGTATCGACACCCTTTGAAGAAGTATTGATACCCTCCTCACAAACTCTTTAAATTTTTCTTCCCTTGACGGGTAGTATATGTATTGTTCTTACAATACCGATACTATCAGCTCAGAATGCTCTATTTTTCTTGTCAAAGATACCCCAAATCTCTCTAAAAGTACCCTCAATGCCCTCCTTTGGTATTTAAAGTTTGTTTAGTATTAAAGGAACATGAAAGGTCATCACTTTACATAAGAATAACAACAATTGTCGTTTTCTATGCTTTAAACCCCCCAATTACACACAAAGGCTCGAACACTCATACAAGCATAAAAGATTACACATGTTGACCTATAATCAGTAAAGAAAGGTTAGGTGTAGGTTACCTTACACCTAGAATTTATGAAAATGACCTCAAGCTCACCCAAAGACTTCATTCTCTTTGTCCTTCTTCCTTGATCTCTTACTCATTTTTCTCACTATAATAATTAATAGAAGTGAGTTATTAATCCTCTTAAATGCTTAGAAATGTTACGACTATGATTTTTAAGGTCTAGGAATGTTTTAGAGCTACCCACAACTCTAAAACACAAAACCTCCCTTAAACCCATCTATGGCCACCGTGACCAAACTTAAAGGTTGGGAGTTTAATTTGAAGCTCTTTAGAAGGTGATTTTAGCTCTTATCTTCACTAATCCAGGATGAGAATATGGAAGAATAAGTTCCCACATTTTTTTTGTCACAAAAGAGAGAAGAAGAATAAGGGAATTGAAGGAGAAAAAGGATAATGGTGAGGAAAAGATAGATGGAAGAGAACTTCCCAATTGGTGTTTTGCTTCAGTCGTGACTTCACCTTCACATAAAAGAGATTCAACCTTTAAAATATTTGAGGGGATAATCTCAGTTTTGGTTCTCCTTTGTTATACTCCAATTCAAAAATACCCATTTTTAAACTTAATTGGGCTCAATTCAGGCCTAATCCATCTCATGCTTGGATCAAGGCTTCATACAAGCCTATTTGGTTTACCCAAAACTCCCTTAGGTTAACCTGAAAAGTACTAACTCGTAATTTGGGGAGTTATAAAGATACACCATGATGATTACTTTGGTTGTTTTGTTATTGTATATAATTGTCCATAACCATACTTGTAGCATGCTTGTATGTTGGATGCATATAGTATAGTTGGGTTATTTATGTGGTACTGAGCTTATGAGCTCAGGGTATAGAATGTGTTTCCATACGTAGGTTCTTAGGTATCATCTAAGGAGCTCGTCGCTAGGTTTTAGGATTTCTAGATTTGGTCACTTATCATAGTACCATCATGAGTATTTAGTGAGCATGTACCATCAAAAACCCTTGTCATCTATTTTAATCATAAATTATGTTTTATACTTACATATCTTTGGAGATTGATGTTGGGAGCTCCCCCATATTTTTAAATTCTTTTATTTTGTATACTATTACATTTTAGGTATTTATATTATGTTTGAATTTTAAGTTGGTCAAACATTTAAAAAAATGGTTATCTACTTAGGTGGTTCCGTGTGGCATTCTAATTATCCAGATTTTGGTTCGGATCAGATTAGGGTGTTACATTTAGTGGTATAAAAATGTCAGGTTCAGTCTTTCCTAGGACCCGTGGGTTAGAGTCGCTAGGTATTGATGAAGTACATGCCTCTAGAGTGTCAAATGTACTTATATGTCTGGAAAACATGATGTTGACCCTTTTATTTTCTTAGAAATCGTAGGTTATGGTTTATTATCCCGTCCATAGTCAAGATGATCGCGAGGAGAGTCATGTCTCCCTAGCAAGGGACACAATGGATGAGTTTGTTGTTAACTCTGAGGATATGGGTATCCCAAAGGAGGTCGGGATAGATGAGGTGATGTTTTTCAAAGACCTTATATAGGCATCGAGGCACATAGTTAGGGTTATCCCTAGGGCACTCACTACATCCACTCCTTCCATCTCACCTACAAAACCACTCAGGAATCCCCTATCGAAAGACTCCACCGCTACAAAACCACAAACTTTTTGGGTTTGGGTGATGACAATCTTGTAGTCACTGACCAATGGCTATGTGAGACCCTCCGAGGGTAACTTAGTGTACATCACCCTCCTGTTGAATGGTGACACGATAGATTGGTGAGAGACCGTAGACTTGATACTAAAGCCTGAGTTACAGACTTGGGAGTTTTTTTGTCAGATTTCAGGTAAAAGTAAATTAGTTAAACCCATACTGATGACTTGAGAGAATGATTCTTGCACATGACATAGGGTGATCGCTCTACTTACGAGTATAAGAGTGAGATCTTACGCTTGAGAGTTTTCACTAAAGAGCACTGATGAGACCTCTATAAGAGGTTTTGGAAGGGCCTCTATGCAGACATCGTTACTCACCAAGCTATTAATCCACCCAGAGTTTTCGCTGAGCTGACACGGTAGGCCAAGGCTATTGATGAAGTCTTAAGCAGGAGAGCCCGTCCCTTGAGTACCATTGTGGGACAAAGATCTAAAGCCTCAGATACTTCTAGATCATCTCATACTTTAGCTAAAACGTCCATAGACTCTCGAGGGACTTGGAGACCTTTATCCTCTCAATCTTAGAGGTTGGGACAAGGTCTGAATCACAAAAAAGGATTAGGAGGTCGTTAGCTTCGATATCTATGGTAAGAACTGACGGTTAAGATAGGACCATGTATCCCCCGACTTGTAGGTAGTATGGTATAAGGCACTTAAGGAGGGCCATAGAGCTTCTAGAGCATGCTATGGATGTAGGTCATTCAAGCATCTCATCAGAGACTATACTAAGACAGAGAGTGTAGCACCACCGATTATCTAGAGATCGGCTCAGACTGTTCAGAGAGGTCAAGGATCTTTTTAGAGGGTAGGTAGTTCGACCTCCAATCAGTATATGAAAGGTACCGTCAAATCTATAGTCGATCCAAAGGTTGCGATTATCTCCCGCCAGTACGCAGCTAGGGTTTAAGAGGACTATTAGGTTACGGACGTCATCTCATGTATATTTATAACTTTTTGTATACCCATTATTGCTTTGGTAGACTTGGGGTCAACCTATTCCTATATTTGATGTGACCTTATCCAAAAGAGTGGTATCCTAGCTGAGGCTTAAAGGAAATAGCTAAGTTGCACTTCGAGGATTGTTTCGGCCTTGGAGGCTCATAAGCTGATAAGCACGGGTTGTGAGATGTTTTTAGCTCACGTGGTTGACACTCGTGTTCCAATACTGATGTTTAAAGAGATTCGTGTAGTTAGGGACTTTTTTTATGTGTTTCCAAATGATTTTCTAGGTTTACCACCCGATAGAGAACTATAGTTTAGTATCGAGGTTATGTCAGGTTCAATTTCGGTGTCTATCACTCCCTACTGCATGGCACCAACGGAGTTGAAGGAACTTAAGTCCTAAATTCAAGAACTCCTAGAGAGAAGGTTCGTCAACCCAAGTGTGTCACAATGGAGAGCATTGGTCTTGTTCGTAAATAAGAATGATGGTCCAATGAGGCTTTACATTGACTACCATCAATTGAATAAGCTAACTGTGAAGAACTAGTATCCACTTCCGAGGATTGACGATTTGTTTGACTTGATTAAGGGAGCTAGAGTGTTCTCCTAAATTGATTTAAGTTTGGGGTACTACTAGCTAAAAGTTAAAGCGATCGACATAGTGAAGATAGTTTTAGAACCCGTTATAGTCACTATGAGCTCCTAGTAATGCCTTTTGGTCTCACCAATGCGTCATCCGTATTCATGGATTTGATGAATAGGACCTTCCATCAGCATCTAGACTAGTTCATAGAGGTGTTCAGAGATGACATCTTGGTATACTCATATTCATAGGAAGAGCACGACTATCACCTCCGTATTATACTGCAGAATTTGAGGGAGTGCCAATTGTACGCTATGTTTTTTAAATGTGAGTTTTGAATATTAGAGGTATCTTTTTTGGTTCATGTGGTATCCACCGAGGGTATCCAAGCTGACCCTCAAATTATTCAAACTTTGGTTGAATAGGAGCTATCACGGAATATCTCCGAGGTGCGTAGTTTGCTAGGGCTTTCTGGATACTACCGCCATTTTGTAAAAGGATTCTCTATGATTGTTTCTCTGATTTCTAAGTTTTGCAAAAGGGGGTACCATTTGTTTAGGATGATAAACATCAGTAGAGTTTTGAGAGACTAAAAGAGATTTTGACTCGTGCATCGGTGTTAACTCAGTTGGAATCGGGTAAAGATTATACAGTGTTTAGTGATGTTTCACTGAACAATTTAGGTTATGTGTTGATACAAGAGGGTAAATTAATCAATTATGTGTCCCGACAACTCAAATTGTATAAGAACAACTACCCCACCTATGATTTGGAACTAGTGGCTATGGTTTTTGCCTTGAAAATTTAGAGACACTACCTCTTTGGAGAGAAATGTTATATCTTCACCGACCACAAGAGTTTAAAATATTTACTCACAAAAAATGAGTTAAACTTGAGATAACGACGTTGGGCAGAGCTTCTTAAAGATTATGATTGCATGATAGACTACCACCTGGGTAAAATGAATGTAGTGGCAGATGCCTTGAGTTGAAAGACAGTGCCTAATCTTTGAGCATCGTTTGCATATTTGAGTTTGACGTCCTATAGTGGGTTGAACCTGAGTTGGTTAAGGAGGCGAGGGAACTTCAGAGGACCGACAACCACTTGTTACAGAAGGTTGAACAAACTAGTCGTGGTGAGGTGCCTGATTTTGAGTTAAATAACGATGATGTGTTGTTTTTCTGAGGCCGCTTATGTGTTCCATCGAATGAGGAGTTGCAAACTAATATTCTTAGTGAGGCGCATTATAGTACATTCTCATTCCATCCTGTAGGGACCAAGATGTATCAAGACCTTCTTTAATTGTATTGGTGGTCGGGTATGAAAAAGAAAATAATGAAGTTTGTGTCTAAGTGTTTGGCTTGTCAGCAAGTTAAAATGGAGCATCAGGTTCCATTAGTGTTCCTTCAGCCTATCCAGATTATGCAATGGAAATGAGACAAAGTGACCATGGATTTCATTACTGGGTTACCATAACACAAAGGAAACAGGATACAATCTTGGTAGTAGTCAAACGATTGACCAAGTCTACTCACTTTCTGCCAGTTTACATGGAGTACTGACATCGATTATCTTTGAATGGAATCTTCTATTCAGATAGAGGTTTTAGAAAGCACTTCATAAGGCTCTAGGTACTCAGTTATATTTCAGTACCATTTTCTATCCGTAGACCGACGGACAATCTGAGCTTTTGATCCAAATCTTAGAAGATATTCTTAGATGATGTGTGATAAACCTCGAGGGTAGTTGAGAAGATCACATAGCATTAGTTGAGTTTTCTTACAACAATAACTACCAGTCGAGTATTCAGATGGCTCCCTTTGAAGCCTTGTATGGAAGAAAGTGTATGACGCCCTTGTATTGGACAGAGCCTAGAGAAAGGAAGATGGTTGGTCCAGATCTAATCAGAGAAGCTGAAGAGAAAGTTTGATTGATTCAAAGCAGAATAAAGTAAGTGTTTGACTGCCAAAAGTTGTACGCAAACTTGAAACGCAATGACATAGAGTTTTCATTTATGATGAAAACTTGTCGGTCTCTGGAACAAAAACCTTGTCACCTTGTAACAAAGATGAAGTGCATTCATAATGTTTTTTATCACTCGAGGATGAAATTTTGATTTAGGATGGGAGTGTTGTAACACCCCTGTAACACTCTTAACAACTATACATCCCAAAATACAAGTCAAAGATGTTACATTATTCACTTTGGCATTTCTTACGCAAAAATCTATAAAATTTTGTTCCATTTTAAAATTTCAATTTAACGATTAAAATCAATTTAATTAATCACGTAAAATCATAAAATAATATTTTTATCATCAAATTTAAATATGATTTTAGACAACAGCTAGGCAGTTCAATATTGTTTCATAACCTATATAAAACTGCCTAAACACTGTCTAGTTTAAAAAACCAATCAGTTACCTTTTAAAACATAATATTATAAAGTATTATTCATTTATATTATCAGGCATAATTAATACTAACCAAAAATAAAGCAAATCTAATTTACTATTACAAACTATTCTAATTAATCTATCATAGCAACAAAATATTCATAATATACATGCCACTAAAAGTCGAAAACAACATCATAGATGCCTTACTGATACTTTATGTAGCTATGATCACCAAAAAGATGCTCAGGAGGCTCCTCACCTCGTATCTTTTTTATTATCTGAACTTATGAAAATCATCACATGCTAAGTAAAACTTAGTGAGGCAACATAACATATTAAGGTGAGATACAATATACAAATATCATAACATTTCAAAACAATAAAATTTAATTCATATAAAATGATTGAATTTCCAAAACCGACTTACTTAAGTCATTTTTCCACATCATGAACTTGAAAATCATCTCAAGATTTCATAAATTCATGATAATCAATATCAATCATAGTAATAATTCCATATTTTTTTTCCATTCGATCACATTTCAATACTTTCACGTTTCATTCTGATAGTCCAATGTATATATAAGAGAATGCAAGGTATGTGAGTCAGATGAGTGTGCACAATAAGCACTCCAGGTGCTATCATCAGAAAATAGAAATATGCACTCCAAGTGTCTCATATCATTTGCACCAACGATGCTACATATAATGTACACAGGCAAAATTTAAAGGGGTTTATGAGGAAAGTATCGATACCCCATCAAGGAGTATCGATATTGCTCGGGTAGTATCGATACTCGAGGTTTTTATTAGATTCCATAATGCTTTTATGTTGGATGCATGTAGTATAATAGGGTTATTTGTGTGGCACTGAGTTTGTGAGCTCAGTGCAAGGAATTTCTTTCTATGAACAGGTTCTTAGGTGCCATCAGAGGAGCTCGTCGCCAGGTTTCAGGATTTCTGACTTGATCACCTATCAGAGTATGTCTTGAGTATTTAATGGGCATGTATCATCATAGACCCTTGTCATTTATTCAAGTCATAAACTTTGTTTTATACTTACGTATCTTTGGAGACTAATGTTGGGAGCTCCCCCATATTTTTAAATACTTATATTTTGTAAATGTATTACATTTTGGGTATTTATATTATGTTCAAATTTTAAAAAAAATGGTTAGCCACTTAGATGGTTTCGTATGACACTCTAATATCCAGACTTCGGGTCGGATCAGATTAGGGTGTACTCAAGACCAATAATCCTGCCGTAGTCATCTGACCCTATACCTCCTTCATAGGTAATTTTACCTCATTTACATCAACAATGGCCATTTTTCCTCTTTCTTCAATGATAGCATTGACTCTTGTACTCCATGGTTTGGTAAAGGGTTTTGAGCCACATTTGGTTGTACATCATCACCAAAGTTTATGATGTTTTTTTTTCTTAAAATTTGGACAATTCTTTTGAATTTAGTGCAATTTTTAATCTAATATTCGAGTTTCCCTATGTGGTATTCTCATTGAGCATTAACGTCAAACCATTTAGGGTACGGTGGCTGTAGAGGTGTCACATGGTAGGGCGATACTACATGTCTTTCGTACAACTGTTGGAATAGATCCTTGTAAGTCATAGGGATTGGTTCAATCTGCATCTTCTCCCTTTCCTGCCTCGGTCCCCTTGATTCTTGTCCAGTAATATTCTGGCTAGATGATCTTCTGGCCTGAGGTCAAGACATAGTGATATTTTTGGAGCTTTATGCCTTTTAGTTACTCATATTATTAGCCTCACTATATTTCCTCCTAACTAGTTGTTTATATTCTCCCCCATCGAGTTTTCCACTTTTGACAACCATTTCTATTTTTCCCTTACTGTGACCAAGTCGGTTAATTGTTTTAATCAATTCCCTATTAGATGCCTTAGGAATGAAGCCCTTAAAGTGTTAATAAAGATCGTATCTTTTCTCCTCATCAAGTGGGAGTGAACTTGTACGACCACGTCTCATCGTCTCTGGGTGTACTTCCTGAAGCTCTCATTTGATATTTTCTCCATGTTTTTTAGCATGATTCATTTAGACTTTATGTCTTTCACATGCTTGTGCTACTCTAGAAATGTTTTATCTAGGTCTTTCCATGAGCGGATGCATGTCCTACTTAGTTGATCATACCATGAGTGGATGAAAGCCTGTCAAGTTTTCCTGAAAGCAGTGTATTAACAACTGATCGTCCTCTATGTAACAAATCATCTTTATGTAAAAGTCCTGATATGGGTAGAGGGGCTCCTTGTGCCATCGTATTTTTCAAAATCTTGGATTTTGAATTTAGGTGGAAAGATTAAATCAGGTACCAAGCTTAAATCATTGGCGTCTATCCCATACATATTAGTACCTTTCTTCATAGCCTTGAATTTTTATTTCAATTACTTCCACTCCTCTTTCATATGTTTTTAATTCTCTAACCTAACCTCTTCATCAAAATCAAGGACACACTCAAATTGACATTCTTCCTGATGAAAACTCGTTCCTTATTGCAAATTCATGGAAAGACCAACTAGATTAATGTGTACTTTCCCTATATGAATTGGGGTTTCTTGATTAATTTTGGCATGATTCAAGGTAAATCCTAGTAGGTAAGTTGGACCTTCAGTCACAGTTTCATGCTCTAGACCTTTTTCATGCTCATGGTTCCTTCCCCCAAGCAAACTGGAAAATATCTGGAACATGTCTTCCTATGCTTCTAACATCCTCTCTTCAATTTTTGTTTTCATCTTCTTGACATTTTCTTCAATATCTTGCTGCAATTAGGCAAGTTTATCATCCATGCCTTTCTTTATATAGTTGTACGGGTGCTTAGAAGTTCCCAATGTTCTGAGGTACTCCTTTTTTATTAATTTTAATGATGAACGTAAATCGCATGAAATAAAATTACAAATGCAAATAAAATGTAAAATACAAATGTAAGATGCAAAGAGTAAATAAATAAATAATATAAATAATATGCCCACACAAAATACGAAATGTAAATAAAATGAAAATGCATGTCAAGAAGCATTGATATTGTAAAGTGGTCATTCTTAGAACAAATTTCATTTAAAGAGAAGAGTTTCATATCTATAAGAAAAACTCATTACAGAAAAGGCCTAGCCCTCATGTTCAATTCTTTAATCTCACTAATGAGCCAAGTAACCCTTCTTCCTAAATCAAATGTTGGATCGGTATGACATAGGATGACTCTTACTTGGATCTCCATCTCTCTCAGTTGCCTTGCGACTCCACTCATCTGAGTCATGGTCTCGAATATCACGCGATTCACATTTACCTTTCAGTCCTCATAATGACTATTTGTATTCTGCTACTGTTGATTGGTATTTCGAACGGTGCGCTTAAGACCAACGATCTGTACCTGAAAATCTTGTAGAACATCTTCCAAGTCATGGACCTTCCTTCTTAAAGTGGCACTCTCTTCGATTCTAGTTCTTAAATTCTTTGGGCCAACGCATCTACCAAAAACAAAGAGTTTTCAAGCTTCAAGATATAGGTATTGTACTCAGCATTCTTAGCTTGGCTCTGAGCTAGTTCATCTGCATGTCTTGTTTCCATCTCTTGTTTTTCTGGGTTAAGGACTCTTATTTGATCATATTTTCTCCCACATCGTAACATTCAGAGTTAAACTTCATACTTCTTGTTTTGAAACACATGATATCAATGGTTACTTTTTAGTTCTAGATCTTTGCCTTTTTGCCTCTCTTCAACTTCCAGTTCTCCAATTCTTTGTCCTCTGATCTCGAGCTCATTTATCTTGTTGTTTACTTCAAATTTGAATCCTTCAAACATATTGGTTTTCTCTATTTCAAGTCTCTCAACTCTTTGCCTCTCCTTTTCTATCTCATTTAATCTTCCTTGATTTGCAGCTTCGAGTTCCTTAGTCTTAGCCTTCAACCCTTGTACTTCACAGGTGAGTTCATTCTCTTGTCTCTTACTAAGGGTATGCATTTGTCTTAACCCTTTAGCTTATTCTATCTTCTCTTTCAATGCACGAGCCCAAGACTTCTTCTCTTTTTTTAGTTCTTGATTCATTTTCTCCTTTTCTTCCACTAGTTCTCTAACTCTACGTTCGCTCTTAGCTTTGACTTCTCTGATTTTGCACTCCTTTTTAGCTTTTAGTTCTGACCTCCACTATTTTGAAGTCTTTCTCAATCTAGTAAATTCCCAAGCTCGATTCATCTTTTGATAATTCTTTTGTAAATCTACAAAATCGGCTTCAATTTCATCCTTACTAATTCGCATGAGCTCGAATTGCCTTCTATGAAACCCAACCTCGAGGTTCAGCATGAAATTTTCTTTCTTAAGACTTCCAAACTCTCTTTTTTCTTGACCATTTCAACTTCAAACTCATTCCTGAGTATTTATACATCAGATGGTACATATCTAAATTATTCTTCCATAGGAACAGCTTGATCTCGGTCAGGTAAGGGAATATTATCATTCTTCCTTGTCTCTCCAAACCACATTATGAGGTGTTAACATAATGTTAGCTTCTACTACATCAGTTTGAAAGGTATTCTTCTAATAATCTAACAATCCCTTACTTTTCTTCTCATAATGATCGTCTTGGTATGAAAACTCAGATTTGCTTAGGCCAGCTGTGACTAGGACAAACTGTCAGTCATCATATTGCCTTAATAACATAAGTGGGGCACAGCTAACTCCTCTTCATGTTCCTAGCAAATTTATGTAATCAGAATCTCCACACTTGTAAAAAATATTAGAGTAAGCTAACTAGAGGACATGTCATATTACGTCTTATGCTGGCAGTTCCTAAAGAGGTACATACAATATTTCTTCGATAGATGCTCTGGCCATTCCTATTTGAGGAACTGTGTAAAGGCGAATAAGCACTTGAAAATCGGTGACCGAACCCTCATTTAGTTTTTCAGAAATGACTATGAATCCAAATAATAAGCAGTTGAACACATCCAGTAAAGTGGCTACACTCAACTCTTCTACAACTATTTAGAGCCCTGAAAGTTTTGGCTAAGATAGTAGGGACAAGATTCACCTTATTCTCTAATCGTTCGAATAAATTAACCACGGTTGACTCTATATGGTAAAGAACTTTTTGAGAAGATTACCGACCCATATATACCTAAGGAAAACATTTTCATACTTTTCTCGATATCAAGGTAGTTACTAATTAGAAATTAGTCCTTTAATAGACGGCCAAGGGAAACACTCGGACACTCCTTTGTGTTGAATGCAGTTAGCCACCCATTTTTCTCTCATTCTAGTAATCTTTGCGAGCTTGGTCTTGAGGGGCGTTGGCTTAGTGCCTTCAAGTAAATTTTATCCAACTTTATCCATTAAAAGTGAAATAAGAAGTTGTACTCTTCCAGAGTGTGTGTCATATCTTCTTTGTTGAAAGTGAAACAACTATATGCAGGATTCCAAAATTGAACCAAGGCCTTGATCAACAGCTCATTTACCTTCACCTACAACAAGAGTGTTATATCACCATACATCTTTCGAAAGGCAGTTTGCTTATCATGTCTCCAACTTTCCCAGATTTCATGTAGTTATTGTAGATCATTCTGCTTAAGGTTGGTTGGTGCAACATCTGGTAGTACTGATATGTAATCATTGGTCAAACTATATATTTTCTTCCTCTAGGTTGTCTCAAACCATGACCTCACTTCTCCATTAGGTATTCCGTTGTTCTTAAAACTATTTTCCATTTTATGATCGCCTACTACTTGAATAACCACTTTGTGAACCAACACATTTCTTTATGATATGATCATGTAATGCAATAAAACAAAAACACAAAAAATAGAAGGGTGTCAGTACTTATAATGAATAATCAAATAATCAAGGAAATATATCGTAAACCCTACGCACATGCAGTCTACCCAAACATGATATGGTGTATCCTACCCATACATGATCTTTATCCCCATGCTTTTATTTGACAAGTAAATTCTAACTGCATGTTTTTCTAGTTCTCATGCTTTTTGCAAAAAGTATATCAAAGTAGAGGTTAGAGTGAGTTTCCTCTTTGAAAATTTGGGAAAATTTTGGTATAAAATGAACAGAGTTTCGGTACTACTAAGGGTCCTCGAATTATCCCTTGTTGATGTCCTATGGGATTGTCAGACCCTCGATCCTCACCCATTATAGGCTTATAGACCAAGTTCATATCTAGGGGATGCATGTCCCTATGTCCATACGATGAAACTCAATGTTTCCCTCGTAAACATAGTGCATAAGTACCCATAGGCTAATTGCTAAGGCCCATGCAGAGAAAATCAAATTTTTCTAACGTGGGCGTAGCGTTCACCTCAACCTAAATGGATAGAGCCAGTACGAAGTCTCTAAATATCGTATGGTTATAACGCACGTGAGGAGAAACTTTACCTTCAATCCAAAACAGACATGCTCAAACTAAATGTTAGAAATCTAAAACCATGGGAAATCACACAGTAGTACTATTTATTAATAAACAAATAAAAATGAAACGTGAAATGCATAACAAAATAAATAAATAAATAAAGTGAAATAAAATAAAAGGACCACAATTTAAATATCATTCAAATTTACAATTATCAAGTATAAAGATGACATATAATCAATTACGACCTAACTCTCTAATCAGTCTCCAGTGAAATCGCCAACCTGTCGGAATGGTCCTTAAGCTTTTTGACTTGCTTAGGTCGAGATCGAACCAACTTAATTTTGAAAACTAAAGTTTGAAAAAAAATTAGATTCGTACATAAGAAATATCTTTTAAAATATTTTTTAGAAAAAATATTTTAAAAGATGAAACTAGTTTGAGTTAAACCAGAAAATCGTCTTGAAATGAGTTCGGGAGTCGGTTACGAGTGGGGAAGGGTGAGCACCTCCGCGACACCCAAAATCAGTACCTAATTAACTATATGTCATCTTCATATTTGAAAACTATAGCTTCGAATGGTAGTTAAATCGTGATTCTTTTCTTTAAAATAAAAATATAATTTTAAAAAATGTATTTTTTTATACGAGTAATCCTTAGAAATACGCTCCTTGATATTTAAGGTGTATTTTCACGAATTTCCCACATGAAAGAATATTGCCTTAATTTTCATATTAAATTAAATATACACTTAATATGCTCGAAAAAAATTCAAATAAAAAGTATGTCATTTCGTACGAAGAATCCTCAAGAACACTCTCTTTGCTAGTTAAGGCTCATTTCCTTAGATTCTCCTTACGAAATAACATTGTCTCACTTTTTTAGATAAAATACATATATTAAATATTTGCTCAAATAAAAAGCATACCATTTTGTACGAACAATTCTCGAAGACACAATTCTCGTTAGTTAAGGCGCGTCTTCATAAATTATTCACACAAAATAATATTTATCTAATTAATATTTTAAGTAGCATATTTACATGCATCATAAATTTGATATTTAATATATAAAATATAAATTAATGAAGTTTTTCAGTACACGTGCATAAATAATTAACAAAAAAGGTATACAAAGAGTTGAACACATTATATATACATATACGATATAATGGATCTACAAAGCATGATGAAAGGATCCTCTTGTACTCGCATATTTATTACACAATCAATAACATGCATAAAACAATTGTATAGTATAGAAGTGACCATCCAGCTCAGTTGGTAGAGCACAAGGCTCTTAACTTTGGGATCGTGGGATCGAGTCCCACGGACGGCATTTCATAATTCGGAGGTCTCATACGGAAGTTGTTCTCAACCTGGCATTGAGGGTAGCCTACTATCTTACCTCCCCCTTACTCCATTACATATGGGAATAAGGGTCAGCTAATTTTTTAGTGCAGATAGGTTCTAAACGAATGTATTGCACTAAATGGGTACAAATAAGAACATGACAAAAAATAAGGACCAAAATACAAATACCATAAAAAATAAATACTGGAATTGTAATAAAACCTTAAATGATGAATAGGACTAAAACAAATTCTTAAAATAACATGTCAAATGTAAGAAGCATGAAATACAAACAAGGAATCATCAATGGTTAAAATATAACACGAAAAAAATAAAGGGGCGTAATAATAAAAAAAAAAGCGCTCTAAACAGAGATTAAATTGCATTACTTCAAAAAAGTATTACTACCATGAATTTTTATGACAAAATAAAATTGTTACAAACTAACAAGCCCCTCTCAAGCAAATAATCCCTCGCGCCTTGTAAAGGCCACCCTAACCTAAAACGGTGTCGTCTTGGTGCTCAAACTTGTTTAGGTTTAAAGAAAACCATAAAACAAGTTTATGCTAACATTCCCTCTCTCTCTCTCTCGATCGTTTTCAACCCAAGCCTCTCCTACCTTTTTTTTATTTGGGTGATTCTGCTGTGCGGCGCCTAAAAAACAGTTAAAAATGTGTAATCTGTTAAATAAGTGATCGGTTAAAATTTAGATCGGTTATGTTATATCATTTAACCGGAAATATTATCAAGTATAATAATATGTTAAGTAACGCTTATATAATGTAATAGGTAGCGCTTAAATTGACCTATTTTCTAACTAAACAGGTATATTTAAACCGATAACTTTACAAATTTACCTATTACATTATAATTATCGATTTTAATGTTTTTGGGACTGATACAATTTTAAATGTATCGACACTTTATGCGTGCATCTCGTTGTGCTTTCATTTTGAGGAAAAAATATCGACACATATTTAAAGAGTGTCGATACATAATGTAAACCTATTTGCTAATTAACCATTATATTTTTACCAGTTACATTGTAAATTTACATGTTACATAATAATTATCGATTTCGATGTTTTTTGAATCGATACTTTTCATAAATGCGTCGATACTTATGCGTGCACCAATTTGAGTTCTTCAATCATAAATTTATTCTTTAAGAAATTAAAACTTGCCTAACTTTATCGTATGGAGATAATAAGAGTATATCATAAGTTTGCGTTGAGAGATGTTTGTTTCTGAGTTTTTGTTCTTTGAGAAACTGATAACATGGTGGGTTTCCCAATGTTATTCTTTTGTAGTATGCAAAGTTTTTGTTATTTTCTTACTGGGTTTTGCTTAAAATATCCAACTTTTTGTATTAAAAAATGAAAATTCTGAAATAAAATGATCACACAAGCACACTTTTTTACTACCGGTTTTGTCATTTCGAGATCGATTTTGTCATATTTTTACCTGTTATATTGTTATGGATCGATACATTTTTATAAAGTATCGACACTTTATTGGCGCTATAACTTCTTTTCTTTTAAATTCTAAAAGTGTCGATACTTGTAATAAAGTATCGACACTATCAACATATCTGGTAGCTCTTTACCGGTTTTATCATTTCGAGATCGATTTTGTCATAATTTTACCTGTTATATTGTTATGGATCAATACATTTTTATAAAGTATCGACACTTTATTAGCGCTATAACTTCTTCTCTTTTAAATTCCAAAAGTGTTGATACTTATAATAAAGTATCGACACTATCAACATATCCGGTAGCATTTTACATGTTTTGTCATTTATAGACCGGTTTTATCATTTTTTTACCTGTTTTATTGTTATGGATCGATACATTTTTATAAAGTATCGACACTATCAACATATCCTGTAGCGCTTTACCTGTTTTGTCATTTATAGATCGGTTTTGTCATTTTTTAACTGTTATATTGTTATGGATCGATACATTTTTATAAAGTATCGACACTTTCAATATATCCGGTAGCGTTTTACCTGTTTTGTCATTTATAGACCGGTTTTATCATTTTTTTACCTGTTATATTGTTATGGATCGATACATTTTTATAAAGTATCGACACTTTCAATATATCCGGTAGCGCTTTACTTGTTTTGTCATTTATAGATCGATTGTCATTTTTTTTACCTGTTATATTGTTATGGATAGATATATTTTTATAAAGTATCGACACTTTCAATATATCCAGTAACGCTTTATCTATTTTGTCATTTATAGACCGGTTTTATCATTTTTTTTACTTGTTATATTGTTATGTATCAATATATTTTTATAAAGTATCGACACAAACTGACAAGCTAAGTTTATCGGTTGTCAAATTTTTTAATATTTCTTCATGATTTCCACCTATTACATTATTATTACTCGATATTTCCGATATCGCTAAACCGAATTTATCAAATATCTTTTAATGTATCCGATAACGTCATATATTAACCGTATATTAGTCCGTCTTTCCGAAGACAATCCCTTTTTTTCCTTTCTCTCTTCGAATCCAAGGAACCCACAGCCACCGCGGCCGCCACCTCTCAACGACTTCGACGAAGAGCCTACAATTCTTAGGCTACCCACTTTGAATCGAATACCCCAAAAATCTCATCAATCGAACCTGTTTCACTCCCAAATGATTGATATGAAAACCCTAAAACAGACCAGACCCTCTACCCTTTGAACAAACCATGAATCAAAAAATGTTTCAAATATCTTTGATTCGAAGGCTTGCAAGCTTCGATTGTGAGTAAAATCCAGAGATTTCTCTCAAAGGTAAGGCTTTTGGTTTTTGTTTCTTCCCCCTTGTGGTTTTTGCGATTTTCCCGTATGTCCATCTTTTCTCATTTTGTTTTTATTTTCATTTTTTTATATCTCCCTCTCTCTCATTTGATTTTCTTTTTTTCATGTGCGATCTTGGCCACTGAACTTGCTTGTATGGCCATTTTGAGGGCCTAAATCTTCTCTTCGCACGAAAAAAATGTTTCCTCTATGCTGTTCTTGTGAGACAGGGGGAAGGTGAAACATTTCTCATTGATTCGTCCAATGTGGCCTATCCAAGGGTCAAGAGATACTCTTTTGATAATAAAAAAATCCTTCCTTTCATCTTGTCTATTTCTTTGCATGTGAGCCTTTCGATTTTATTATCTGGATCATCGAATGGTTGAGGATTTGTTGTGATGTAAAAACATCTCATTTTTGTTTGTTTGCACGATTATGTCACACAAATAGTCAAATACTTTGTCCTCCTTTGCCAGTACCTCGTTGGTAACAGAGGGGTGCAATGATTTGCACATATGGGGAAAAGGGATTGGTTCACGAGCACGTTTTTTCCAGGAAATGTCTCGCTAACGCGTGGGAGAGATGGAAGTTAATCAGGCCGTTGATCTTCTGTGAATTTCTCCAAATGCGATGGGTAATCTTTGAGAGTGAAAATTCTAAATTACTCCTCTCAGTCAAGATCATTGGATTGGATCAGATCCGATGGCTCCTGATGAGCGGCGCCTAGAACACTTCTCCCGAAACCCTAGCTGTTGGGTCTTTAGCGCAGGGCTGCTTTAGGCCACTCATTTTGGACATTTGCTGAATCTGATTTGTCGGACCAGGCAAACCAATTTTTGCTCAAACAGGTCCCCTTTACTGCACCGAGCTTGGACTGTTACTGAAACTAGGCTTTGAATGTGGACTGAATCATTTTGATTTTGGACATGGACAAGTTAACCTGAATTAATAATGAAAATAAATTAATCATGATAATATTAAACAAAATAAAAATGATATAATACATACTATATAACATATAATAATACTTATTATCGTTTTAAAATTATACTATATACACTAATATTTGTTTTCAAAAGTTATATATATTTATATAATATAATATATATATATATACTATTTTCAAAGCTATTTTTTAAAATCTATATAATATATTATATACTACTATTTTATTTTTAAAACTATATACATATATAATATACTTCTAAAATTATATGATATAATATAATATATATATATATACTATTTTCAAAACTATAATATATACTTATATATTTTCAAATTTATATCATATTATATATATTACTATTTATTTTCAAGACTATATATTATAAAAATACTGTTATTTATTTTTTAAATTTATATATATTAAAAAACACTATATAATATATTCTTTATATACTATATAGCTATATAACATAATGTCGTATTATAATCCCAAAGGAAAATAAAAATATCCCTGGACGAAAACAGGTATCTACAGTATTGACATTGTTTTTAGAGTATAGATACCAAAGGTAAGATAAATATCAATACTCATTTAGTAGTACCTATACTACATATTGTTTTCAAAGGTG
The DNA here is from genome assembly GCF_006381635.1 of Hibiscus syriacus. Classification (NCBI taxonomy): domain Eukaryota; kingdom Viridiplantae; phylum Streptophyta; class Magnoliopsida; order Malvales; family Malvaceae; genus Hibiscus; species Hibiscus syriacus. Next base: position 2,628,279 of record NW_024062641.1, on the reverse strand, counting down.
TTCAGATACAAAAAGGAGTATTGATATTGCTTTACGTATTAGTATCAATACCATAACCCTATTATCGATACTTTCCTCACCAAACGGTCATTAACTGCTATTTTATTTAAAATTTATAAGGGTAGTATGATACTCTTAGCCCGAGTATCGATACTTCTTGGTCTATTCAGTTTTATTTTATATATTTTTAATCTCCAATGGCTCCAGAACATCCCCAACGACTAGAAACAGCTACAAACTCATTTCAACATATAAAAACAAGTTAAGGACACTTGAAGAAGATTACAACAATTATCCAAGCGGATCCACATATAGAGAAAAGCTATTTCAATCTTATTTTTCCTTTTCTGTTATACATAGAGTATTTTTAATGAGCTTAATTTTGTAAACATCTCCCTTTAGAGATTTTCTTGTTTACACATCTTTAACCTTTTGTAAAAGGGGAGTGGTTCTAGTTTGGCCATTGAAAACTAGGGAATTTGTAAAGGTTACTCTTGAACCTAGTAAAAGAAAGAACAAATTAGTGAATTTGTTGGTAGAGCTAAGGTAGTGGATGTAAATTTCATTAAGGAAGTTGACCATTATATATTATTGTGTCTAATTTCCTTTCTTTCACCTCAATTCCCAAATTTTCTAAAAGTCAATTAACCCCCTGATTAGTGTTTTAAATAGTTAATATTTTATAGTTAATTTCTCCTTGTTCATTAGATTTTATTTATTTATTTGGACATTTAAACTTGTTTTCTATGTAGGACCCTGAATTCTAAAAATTGCACTTAAAAAACAAAATTCTGTAGTTTTTTTTTTTATTTTTCCAGAATCATGGGGAACCTAGTGGGCAGCAAACTGGGCATGAAAGTGCTGACGTGAAATCCAGTCAGTATCTTCTAGAAGGTCCAGTCAGCAATTACGTGAAGACAGAAGATTGAGTCGCGAATTCAAATTTAAATTTGAGATTTATATTTATTTTTAGGATTTAATTTCAATAATTATCTTTTAGGATTTTAATATTATTTTAGGGTTTTCATGAGGCTATAAATACCCCATCTGTGTACGCCTGAAAAGATATCTCAGATTCATTTGTTCTTTCTTTCTCTAGTTTTATAAAAGTTTTTTCTTTATTTTTCTTTAAAGTTTTCTTTATTTTTCTTTAAAGTTTTCTTTATTTTTAATAATGCTAAGTATGATTTCTATCATGCTTAGCTAAGTTTTTCATAGCCAAAGGTTGAAGCGATGATTCAATTCCTAACGTGAGAATTGAAAAACACCCCATACACTTTGGGTAAATTTCTCAATTTTCTGGAAACTCGATTGGCGAATGGTCTTTTTTTAAAATCAAAACGCTTTCACTTTAGAAATAGATTTTGGATTGGATGTTGTTATGGTTTATCGTTAGGATTATAGAATCAATTGATTTGAATTCCCTTGAACACACTTAACGATAGCACGCTAAGGGGAGATTGGGATCGAGTTTGACTTTCGTAGAGAAAGCATAATTCGAGTTAGGCTTTTCCAAGCGCTTTTAAATTGTTTTGAGTTAACAACATAGTCACAGTTAATCCGAACAAGGATTGAGATTTCTAAAATAGATTTGGGAAAATCAATCACCAAAGAGTAAAGTGAGCTGCAAGGATTGAACCTTGCAGACTCAAATCGACATTTAACCAGAGTAAAATCCTATTCAAGGATCGATTGGAATTTGAGGCAAAGAGGAAGCCTGAGGTTGTTTTTAGTCATCTTGAATTTTTAATTTTAATTTATTTTCTTTAATTCTTTTATTTTCTTTACAAATCTTTCTATCAAATCCCCCATTTTTACTTTTACTCGTTATTTTCGCCCAGTTCAAGAATCAAAAGCAATCTACATCAACATCATCCTTAGTCCCTGTGGATCAGCTTTTACTCTCTCTATATACTATTTTCTATTTTATAATTTTGAGATTAAGGATATTATTTGATATTAAAATGACGCATGTCACTCCTCTTGACTATATTTTCAGTTGATTCATAGAACCTAAAATCTCAAACCCGTCACTATGTCTTCACTTAACCTTAACTCAGGTGAAAAGGGGGAAGAAGCCTTGTTTTGTTATTTTAGTTAGGTTTAAATCTGACGAGAATAATATTCTACGACGAGCAATTCATTTATTTTCAACTCAGCCCTTTCCTTATCTATTATTTGATTGGTTAATCATTTATATTGTAATGTGTGAAGGGTCAAACGCTTTGGTAATTCCTCATGGGTGGATGAATCAAGATAATTTTGTATAGTTTTAGATTGTTGTTCATCCCTCGCCAAAATAATATCTCAGAGAAAATTATATAAAAATAAAAATTACATTAAAATATTAAATATTTAAAATTTAAAATTTAAAAAAAATCAAAATTCAAAACAAAAATTCTAAATATTAAAAGTAATAAAATTATTAAACATTCTAAAAAAATTAAACTATTAAAAAAACCAGAGAAATAAAACTTAAACCGAGAGTTGCATCATGAAAAACTCAGTTTTGGACTCCAAAATAAATTTCATCAAAACCACAATAGTCCCATATTCATCAAATTATTTTTAAATTTTAAGATAGACTCATAAAAGTTTCTCAATTTTTACAAAGATGATTTTATTAAAAATGTGTTTAAAGAATAGTAATAGTTTTTCTTTTCCAATGGGAATAGAGTTTTTTTAGTTTAGGTAAGCATAAAACAATATATGTTTAAAGATAATTTTTAATATTTTGACATTGAAAACAACAAACGGTCTTGATAAATGTGTTTATTTTTTGAACTTTTAATTATATAGATTTATTTAATTTTAACCATTTCTTGAATATTTTTTAGACTTAAGTATTTTATTATTTTTATAATATTTTAATTTTTAATTATTTTATCTATTTTATAATTATAGTTTTTAGTTTTAAAATATTTTTAACAAATTAAATATAATTTTTAAATCTTAAAATTTTTCTATATTATTTTATTTGAAGATTGAATAAATTTCAGTTTTTATGTTACATGGCATGTAAACTATTAGATTAGATTATTACATCAATTAATTTAACAATTATAACAATAGTATTATAACTATAAAAGACATATTTTATTAACTAAATTATTTACTTGATGCATTTATAATATGTACGGGCCTATTTTGATTTTTATGAGAGATCAATATTTGTTTTTTGGAAAGTAGAGGAGCTTTTATATTTTACATATTTTTTTGTCGTTATTGAGTCATTCCTTTATTTTCCTATAGTTATTTACAATTATCATTTTGGTGTCTTTCCAACAATAATGGTGAAGATTTTCCACAAGTTTGACATGCATCAGGCAGTCGGCCCAATGATTCAAACACTTTAGCTTGTACATATTTCAGTTTCCATCAATGAACAGACCACTTTGATCAAAGTTTTATCCTTTGATTCTTCCGATATGAGATCTTGATGGATCATGTTCTCCATTAAAATCAATCTAGAAAAGAAAGGAGCTTTGTTTCAAGGATCACTATATAAGACAGTTTTGACCAGATTCTTTTCCTTTCACCCTCTCTCTTTTTCCAGATAATTAGAGTACTTGAGAAACTTGGAAGAAAAAAATAAAAAAGAAACTCCCACATGGCTGCTGCCCGGAGCTTTGGAGGAAGATTATGGTGGGTTAAGAGCTTCATGTGCTTGCTTTTCACGGCAATGGGGGGTTCCACTTGAAAAGATACGTGCTTCAATGTTTCTCTGCTTCCTGCTTCTAAACAGATTAAATTGAACCAAGTTATTTAGCATTAGAAAAAATAGACCAGTTTCAGCAGAACAAATAAACCCATCAGAGAGTAATTGTCGAAAACAAACTTTCCCATCATATATTTCAAAAAGCAATGTTTGGCCTTCTTTATGAATGACTTGTATTCAACGTAAACCAAGTCTTTGTTTCGTTTTTTTGTTCATCTTTTGACGAAATGATAAAAATAAAAGCAATCCAATCAACCAAAATGGTTACATTTTCAGTATATACGAATATATATATATATATATATATATATATATATATATAGTTACATGCTTATGTATGTACGTCTACAAAAATGAGGTCTTTTCAGATGAAGTTGAATTATGCCAAAAAGCAAAAGGCACAAAATTTAGTATACTTGCTGCTTGGAACGAACCGTCAAGGAGGGGCAGTTGAGATTATCAGCCAAATTAAGAAAGACTTCATGCTTTCATACACTAATTCTAGCGTTTACTTGCATTTGAAAAAGAATATGATGAAACTTGAACCAGCTTCAAATCCCGGTGCCATTATTGTTGGAAGGAATACCACCCAAAGGATTGCTCTTAAACTGTATATTGGCCATGAATAAAGAGTAGAACAAATAATACATATGGGTTTTCTTTTAAGAAAAGATCAAAAAGAGAGCTCCGGGTCAGCCTTTTTCTGCTCTTTTAATCTCTTCCCAGATGCCCAAGCCTTAAGGCTGTATCATGAGAAGCTAACCATCTCGATAAAATATATGTAACTCAACAAAATGAATAAATAAGAGAAGATACTTTGGTGTATTTTCTAGTAACGAAGCCACCTCCATCCCCCAATTAAATAATGGCTAAAAGTGTACAACAATGAATCTTTTTTACAAGTTGTAGATCATCTATACATTTAGAATCCAGCGCAAAAGAATGGAAGTGATTCTTGCACGAATGAATCTGAAATACAAATATAATCCCTTGAAAATAATGCTATAATAATTCTATTCTATTCTATTCTACAACGTGGAAATAATATAGTTCTAAACGTGAAACAGAATCCAGTGTTTCTTGTAATGCTATAAATAAGCCAATGAAATAATCCAGTCTTTGCTGCACTTATGTAAAAGAAGATATCCAATTAGCGAGTATCAATGAGCTACTTTTGCCAATTTAAACCTCCGCACGCCCTCCCTCGCTTCCGGGAAGAGGCAGATTCCAGCTCTATTCCAATCTCCAGCTCCCTCTCTATCCAGGCTTCACTATCTACTTCGTCATCTCTAACTTCCACACACTTCAAATTTGCATCTCTATCACATCTTCTCCTCTTGAAGGTCTCTCGAATTCGGTCGGCATCAATCTTGCTAAAGGTATTATGAACATATACAATCTTAACACTTGGATTCAAAGGATGAGATTCCTCTGTTCTTAGCTCACATTCACCTTCCCCACTGTCAACAACAGTACTTGCACCACTATCACTGGTTTGACTTGGTAAACTTTCTTTTGGACTTACTTGTTTGTTGTCACAGGCTACAGATGAAACAGTCTTAAAACTCGGGTTCTGGTCAGATTCTTTGGTTCTTGGCTGAGCCTTATCATTGACATCCTCAACAACACTACTTGCACCATTGGCATTTGCTTGGTGAGGGAAAACTCACTCTAACTTGGCTGAAACAACTGGCCATAGATTTGCCAACTTTACTATTCTCAGCTCCAGCCAGAAACTGACTGTTTCCAGCTAAAGAAGCCGATTGACTGGCCCTCTCATGTCTTGATGATAAAGGTCGACTTCTGCCTTGCTCTAACAACCTCACCATCTGCTTAGTGACCTCTGCAAATTTTTGGCGTAAGCACACATCAAAGCAATGAAAGATGATTATCCCAAGTCTTTTTTTCCCCTTTTTTAGGAGAAAAAAGGATTAAGACCTACCATGCATGTTATGTTCGAGAGACGTTCCAATAAGCTTGTGTCATTTATATTTTTAAATAATAGAAAAAACAAAGGTTAAGGTTAAGGAAGGTGATATGAAAAAGAAAATTCAGCGTGATCAATGGATACCACTTTTACAAATTGTAAGCAGTATATTACCACAGCCACTCTTTTAATTATCAACTATAGTTCCTGTTCATTACAAAATATAATGACCACGAGTAAGAATTAAAGCTGATACATGTGAAGCTAGGAAGATATCTGTAGTACAAGCCTTGTAATTGTTTAGGTGAAATATCAAATTCCAACCACCATACTTTGCCCTTCTCCGTAGGAAGCTTTACGTTTTGAAATTTAGCAGCAAGACACATGGAACCAGCTGCAATGTAATGGGGTTTGTATTGCAAGCACAAGGTTGTGTGAAGCCTGCTAGTTCAATTCATTCATGTATTTAATATCATAAAGACACAAGGAAATGATCTAAAAAAAGTCAACAATAGCATAAATATAGGTAGTTTCCTCGGAATTAACAAATCAGCAAGTCCTCACCAATCATTAACGAAATTCCAAGCCACTTTTAAGAGGTAAGGAAAATTTTATAATTTCTTAAAAGCTGCAACAAGGGGCTTGTAAGGGAGTTCGATATCAAGATCAAAAGCAATTGTTGCCAACAAAAGCCTCTCCCCAACCAATATCAATTCCTTCTGCTTATCATAAACTTCCTGATGGAAAAAGTGGAAATACATTAGGCAAGCATGATATGAAGAAAAAACATACTTCAGCTGAGCTAGGCAAATCGACATTACTCTTTGTCTGATTCTTCCTGGAGCAGAAGGATCTCGTTTATGGATAAGTTCATAGCTCACAACAATAACATCCCGCAACAAGCGTGGTGTTTCCTCAATTTTGCATGCGAGAAATGTGCTTACAGTTGCAATAGTCTGCAGAGTTCACCAACATGTTTAGGAATGAGAACTAATTCTATATTTTAACAACTTAATATACACTTTCTCCTTGTTAAGAATAACCAAGTTTTCCATGAGGCAATTATCAAACATGGAAAAAACTAATAAATATCCAAAAACAAGCAATAGCATGTAAAGATACTACGCTATAATCATTCATTTCAAGATGAAACCAAGATATTCTGCTTCCAAAGAATGCAGATCATGATAACTAACTTTTGCCGATAATTGGTCTTGCGAAAAGTAAATCACAATTGCATCATTTCACTATTAGCACCCACGGACTCAAACCCGGAGTTCCAAATTTAGAATGAGAAAGATGCGAGAAAGCATTAAAAAAGAGTAATATAATTACAGCATCTACCTGCCAATCATTTTTTGCATGAGATTGACGCATGTAAAACCGGTGACACAGCATCATTGCACATGCTATTGCTGCTTGAGGCCTGCAAGTAAATTTGTCAATCGCCTTAACAAATTGTTATACATACTAAAACACAGAATGAAAGTTAATGCTTCAAAAGAAATATGAGAAACAACCAAAAAAACTACCAAACTAAGGACTAAATTGTGATATAGGAATGTGATTAACATCTCATAAGTCAGAGCAAAGAACTCCAAAATAGACATAGTCCCTTCACTCACACTTTAAGCTTCATTCCAAGCTCTTGAAGAAATGAACAATACAACTTCCGCAACTGCTCCTCTCTTCGAAGTTCAATTCCGTCCTTCCTGGATGGAGAATGATTCTTGATTTCCTTTCGGCTGAAATATCAATTGCGTATTGATGAATGAGGCTGCTCTGAAAAACACATGCTAGCTGCACAGGCCAAATCCATGTGCAGCTGTTTTACCAGAACTACAGTAAAAGTATAGCGAGCCGCTCAATAAAAGCAATGATACTATCATAATTTAACATCTTTCTGTTAAACAAGAGAGAGAGAGAGAGAGAGAGAGAGCAACTAACAAATCTAATTCGAATTCTTCGGAAATTCTCAGCCGGAGAAGAAATTTTCCAATTTGGGTTAAATACCAAACAATTTCAACGTTTTGTTACCTAATTCACGACAAACATAATTAAAATAACGCAAAACACATAACGAATTAAGCAATAAAGTAATCTGGGAAAATGGAAAATAGAAAAAGAAAAAGAGAAAGGGAAGAATTACCTGAGGAAGGTTTTATTAAAATGATAAAGGAATTTTGGTACGGTTTCTTTGAACAGTAAAACCCTAAATTCCGTTGCCGTTGAACTTGAAACAGCTGTTTGTTTTGTTTTCAGGCAAAAAAAATTACAGAGTTGACTCAAGTTTCTTACTCTTCTATCCTTCTTTTTCTGTTCATAATAAAAGCGTCGCTTGGCAGCTAAGTATGCGCGTGAAGTATTTATCTGAGCGCGTGCAATTGGTTTCCAATAAGGAATCCAATCCAATATAATTAGGCGACTCAATAAAGTAGCATGGATGGTGGGAAGGGAAAATTTAAGGCTTATATAATAAATAAATATTTAAAGTATAATTTTTATTTAATTATTTAAAGTATATTTTAATTAAAATAATTATTTAAAATTATCTTCTTCTTTTTTCAAAATAAGTATCTAATTTTTTATTTATTAAAATAGGTATATAAAGTATATAATTTTTTCATCTAAATACTTAAAATATTATTTAATTAATGTCATGGGTCAATTTTTTTAAAACTTATATGAAAAGTTTAAATTATTTAAAGTATATTTTAATTAAAATAAATATTTAAAATTATATTTTTGTCAACATAAGTATCTAAAGTTTATTTTATTAAAATAGATACATATTTTGACATAAAATACCTTGGATACTTATTTTTACAAAAAAAAATAACTTTAGGTACTTATTTTGATCAAAAATAAAATATATAAATATATACTTTAGGTACTTATTTGTGATATAAACCTAAATATAATAATGAAATCGAGAATAAATTAATTAAATAATCACTTAGCTATGGGGTTGATGTTAACATGACCATTATACATTCAATTTTGTCAATATGATTCATTAATTATTTAAGTGATTTCAATCATGTCACCTCCGGTTAACATTTAACAAAATTATTGACTTGGTAATTAATAAAATTAATATAATTATACATTTAATCTTTAATATTTATATATTTTATTAATTTAGTCTTAATTTTAATTTAATCTTCTAATAATATGATAACACATGTTAATGGTGACATGTGTCACAATTAAAAGATTTTTTTCTTATTTTGATTTACATTTAATTTAAATAAAGTTTTGTTCTAATCAGATATTGACAGGTAGATAAGAAAATAAGAAAATCAAATCGAAAGAAAAAGGTGCTATTAAAAGGGTATGAACCTAAGTCTCCAAGAAGTTAAAGTATGCTTCTACTGCACTAGCAATTATAATTGGTTGAAGTGTTACACCATATCTTATTTATGTTGTATTAAAATAAAAAATATATAAAAACAATTAAATCTTGATTTATTAGAAAATATATAAGCACCACCTTGCTACTGTAAATTAAAAGTTCCTATTTGCCGTAGTTAGAAAATTAACTAAAACGTTAGGGTTTGCATGAATGAACCAATGCAACCAGCCGTTGGGACGGCTGAAACTGATGTACCACCAAATCTTGAGAGGTCGAAATCCCCAATGGCAATAGAGGAGCAACGTGCAACCGAGGAAACGAGGGACGTGATTACACGAGAAGAAAGCAAAAACAATATAGAGATAGGGCGTTTTTCGCAAGAAAAAGAGTTGAACGATAGGAATATTGAAAAAGTTTCGAAACCTGAGCAGATACAGACACCTAAGGAAAACGAACCGAAGCGATCCTACGCTGCGATGGAAGCAGGGGGTGGAACCAACAACTTGTAAAACTTCCCTTGCTTTGGAGAAGATGAAGTTATAATCCAAGAAGAAGATGTCATGGTTGATCCAGCGGATCATACCCGATAATTAAGTTTTCCAATCGAGTCCATGCATCCATAGATCATAATATGAGCCAAACGGTACTAGTGAGACTTGGGGAAAACCATTGGGTACAGGGCACTTAGGAATAAAGTAAATACCTTATGGCAGCCACAGGGACAAATTCAATTAGTTGACCTGGACAATAATTATTACCTGATTCAATTTGTGAAGGAGGACCATGTGAGAGTCCTAACGGATGGACCATGGATGATTTTTTGAAGTTATCAAACAGTGCAACCATGGAGTCGGGAATTTACAACATCACAAAATCATCCCTCACAAGTGATAGTATGGGTAAGAGTACCGGGTTTACCTTACCGATATTATACAAAAGCCTTATTTCGTCTACTAGCAGCAGAGCTTGGAAAGGTGATTAAGATAGACTATAATACAATAGAGGAGAACGAGGCAAATTTGCAAGATTGGCTGTAGTGGTCGACCTGAATAAACCACTACTTTCATGTATTGGAATCGATGATTTTGTTCAGCAACTGGAGTACGAAGGACTACATAATATATGCTTCAGATGTGGAGTATATGGCCACATACAAACAAATTGTGGGACACAACAAACTATAAACGAGGGAGTAGTGAATGGAAAGCATGGAGAGGGGTGAGAAGGATCAGGATCCGGAGGGAAAAATCTATGGCTCGTGGATGATAGCAACAGATCGAAGGAGAAGCCAAAAGAAGAAGAATGAACCAGCTAAAAACGTGAATAAGGAGGGAGCCAAAACAGAGTTCTCGATTTGCAATCCTCGAGATGGTCCAGGAGGAATTACTCGACAATTCCATGCTGCCAGAAAAGGAGAACATACAAACTGGCAACAACACAGAAAACAACAAGTGAACAAAAAGGCAAGGAGTAATTCCAAAAAAATGAAACAAACACAAGGTGCTCAAGTCAAGCTCAGAAACATAAGGCGAGTGGATTAGCAGATGAAAAAACATTAACAAGGAAAGTAGTAGTTACTAAAGATGTTATTATAGGAAAAGCGAAAGAAACTTCAGAATCTTACTCTACAGAGAATGAGACCAGGCTCTATGTAACCTCACTGATAGATAACAAACCACCCTAGGTTAATATCAAGGAAGGAAGTGTGAATGGAGGGCAACACACAGCTGTCACAATCAATGAAGCAATATCATATAGGAAAGGTAACATTAAATAAAGGAGTGCGAATGGCCAGGCAAGACAACAACGGCAAGCAAAAGATGACAACACCAAAGGACTAAAAGTTAAAAAGCCTTTTAATTATAAAACACAAGTTAAAGCTAAACTCTTGGAATGGGCACAATCCGCGAGAGTAGAATCGATGAAGCCATACAAATACAAAATATCAACCCTGAGGAGAACTCGGGAAGTATGGGAGATTGGAACACCATGAAGGATATGGCACTGAACACAACAGGGGTGGGTGGCACAAACCCCGAACTAAACTAATGTCTTAATGTTTTACTGTCTATTTTGGAACAATCAGGGAGTTGTAAGCCCTGTATATCACCGGTGTTTTCGACAAGTTATGAAGGAACATAAACCTTCCTTGGTGGCGCTAATGGAAACAAGAGTGAGCGGGCCCAAAGCGAATTCGATTATAAAATATAATATTCTTGAACTCCTTTCGTGTGGAAGCTAGAGGTTTTAGTAGAGGCATTTGGATACTTTGAAGAAGCACATTACAAATACAAGTGCTGCAAGTCTCTAACCAATTCATTCATTTTACTGTGAGGGGAGAGGAATTACTAGAATCAGTGTTTATTACTACCGTCCGTATATGCAAGCCCAATCATTTTACATCGTAAACGATTATGGGAACAATTAGCACAGCTTGATCCTGGGGATGATATACCATAGTTAATCGGTGGGGACTTCAATGCACTTTTAAATCAGGGAGAAAGAATTGATGACGTTCTTGGAAGATCTGGCATTAGCAAGAGCTTCGCGGAATTTGTCTTTGATAAAGCACTAATGGATATGGACACCATTTACTTGGTCACGGGGTTCATTACACCAATGACTAGATCGATGTTTAGGGAATGATTTTTGGATAAAATCTTTCCCAGAATCCACGGTATTCCACTTAGACCGCTTAGAGTCGGACCACCGACCAATTCTCTTAAGAACCAAAATAAAAGAGGTGACCAAACAGGAAAAAGCCTTTCGGTTTGTATTTTCATGGAAACAACACCATGGCTTTGAAAATAGCATTCGTTCGGTCTGGGAAGAGGAAGGAGACGCATGGTCAAAAATAGAGAAACTTAAACCAAAGCTTGAGGATTGGAATCGGAATGTTTTTGAATCTATCGGAAAGAGAAAACAAATTCTCTTGGCTCGACTAAGGGGAATAGATCATGCACTGTTACACACCAACTCGGATTACCTCATAGAATTGGAACAAAAACTGAAAACTAAGTTGGAATCAGTCCTTGAGCAAGAGGAAAGCCTGTGGAAGAAAAAATCAAGACGTGATTGGTTGAATTTCGATGACCGTAATACAAATTTCTACCACGCGTCAGCAAAAAGTCGGCAGAAAAGGAATATTATCCTAACATTACGACGAGAAGATGGAAGTTGGAGCACCAACCAGAAAGAACTCCAAAGCATGGCGAAACAATTCTTTGTTGATCTATTTACAAGCAATGGCGAACCTGATTATTCATACCACGTTCGAGGCCATTTTCTACTAGGGTCGCAAATTGAGGTTGAGTATTTAACCAAATCTGTAACCGATGAGGAGATCAAGCAAGTAATATTTAAAATGAACCCATCCAAAGTTCCAGGTATTGACGGGTTCCATGCATATTTTTTTCAACACAATTGGGAAGTGGTCGGAATGAAGGTTTGCCAAATGGTAAAAGCTTGCTTTGAAAATGAAGCTGTCCGAGAAGAGATTAATCGAACATTACTAGTTCTAATTCCAAAAGTTAACGCACCTGAGATACTAGCACAAATTCGGCCAATCAGTCTATGTACAATGTTATACAAAACAGTTACGAAAGTGATTGTGAATAGATTAAAACCATTGCTACCAAGTTGGATATAGGAGAGCCAGACAAGCTTTGTACCGGGTTGAAATATTATCGATAACATAATAATTGCAGAGGAAGTAATACATTATATGCGAAGGAGAAAAGGCAGGGTTGGGTGGATGGCAATTAAAAATGATCTCAAAAAGCCTACGACAGATTGGAGTGGTCCTTTATCGACAATACTCTTGAGAATGTAGGTTGCCCACCTAGTTTACGAAATCTAATCATGAGTTGTGTCTCAACTGCATCTACTCATGTTGTATGGAATGAAACGCCTTTAGAACCATTTAAACCCACACGAGGCATTCGGTAGGGTGATCCATTATCACCCTACCTATTTGTACTATGCATTGACAGACTAGCCCAAGCAATTCAAGTGGAAGTTTAAAGTGGGGAATGGAGACCGATAAAATTAACAAAAGATGGTCCGAAGTTATCACATCTTTTTTTTTTCCGATAATTTGATTCTGTTTGTGGAAGCATCACTAGAACAACTTGACGTGATTAAAAACGTGCTACGAGAATTTAGTGAGAGTTCTGGACATAAGGTTAGTCTCGCAAAAACTAATATTTTCTTTTCCCTTAACGTAGAAACCTCAGACAAAAGGATATAAGTGAGGGGTTCCAATTCGCCCGGGTGGACAATTTTGGGAAATACCGAGGTGTTACACGATAAATGTATGGATATTTGGTTCAAAGAATAAAAGAAAAGCTAACTGGATGGACAACGAAGACTAACTCTGATAAGATGAGTGGTCTTGGCAAAATCAGTGTTTGAGGCGGTACCAACATATGCAATGCAGACTTGTTATATTCCTCTAAAGGCACATGAGACGAAATGGAAAAGCTTATACGGGGATTTTAATTGGGGAAACTCAGACAATCAATGAGGCCTTAATCTTGTCGGTTGGGATGAGGTAAAACAACCAATTGAAAAAGGCGGACTTGTTATTCGGGACCTACAATCTCGAAATGAAGTGTTCCTAATAAAAATGGGATTCCGATTAGTGGAATAATCAAACCAATTGTGGGCACCAGTCTTGAGATCAAAACACAAAGTTAGAGAACTTCTGCCAGAAAGCGTTACAAGACAAGGATGTTCTCGACTATGGAAAGGCATAAGTACAATTTGGAATGAAGTACGAGAAGGAATCATTTGGACACTAGGTAATGGACAATATGTTGACTTTTGGAGAGACGTCTGGATAGCAGATACAGGGCTATTAATTGAATATAAACTTGGAGAAGAGCTACCACCTAACCTCTTCGTCTCAGTTCAAAGTATGGTGGGCCTGGATGGAGACTGGAGATGGGATCTACTGTGGAACTCACTACCACAAACAACTATACTCAGCATAGCGGCTGTGCGACCACCCTTGAACAACACAGAAGTGGATAAACCAATGTGGAGATGGGAGGAAAATCAGAAGTTTTCAATGAAAAGTATTTTCAAAAGTAGAATGTTGATAACAGGCGATGAAGAAGAACAAGTTTGGAAAGTGATTGTAACCTACAAGGGATTGCTAAGGATTCGCATGCTGCTTTGGTTGATAACAAAAAATAGATTAATGACCAATGCTGAACGAGTTCGACGCCACTTCTCGTACAACGCTTCCTGCACGCTTTGTGGAAATTCGATGGAGACAATATCACACATATTCCGGGAGTGTGTGGTAGCAAGGGCGACCTGGCATGAACTAATCAAACCTGGAAAATTAGAAGAATTTCTCTCCATGCCAACGAAAGAATGGATACAAGCTAATTTACAGAACCAAAGCCACTTACCATTGAACCAGGAGGACTGGAACCTGACTTTTGGATTGATAATATGGAGCTTGTGGATTTGACTAAACAGGTTTGTTTTCGAACCTAATTTTTGTGAAACGGAAAGTGTGCTACAATCCAGTTTAAGATTACAAAGGGAAGCCTCACACGCTTTAAGCATACGTTGCTTAAAGAATTCACTCTGTCGCAATCAAACGGAGCAGGGAAATCAAAGGGAACCCCTCCAGCCGGCTGGTATAAGCTAAACTCAGATGGTGCATGAAATATTGAAACAGGCGAGACAACGTGTGGCGGAGCAGTACTAGACCCTAATGGAAGATGGATTATCGGTTACTCAAAAGCCATTGGACGATGCTCAGTGTTGGACGCTGAACTATGGGGGTAGTGGTAGGCCTCGAGGTAGCATGGAACCTTGGCTTACGCGATGTTATGATTGAAACAGACAACAAAGAGGAAATCTAGCTCCTACAAAAAAGATAAGAAATGAACCGATTGTCATCAATGATATCGTATGTGGTTAGACTACTCCAGCAAGACTGGAACCTAAGATTCAGACACGTGGGACAGGAACGCAATGTAGTTGCAAATGGTTTAACAAAAATGGCATGGTACTTACCGTTTGGTCTTCACACATTCCAGACCCCCTGCTGTAGTAGCAGCTTTGGTTGAACGTGAAGAACTGCAAAACTTAGGCCGATAAGTTCTAGATAATATTTCTACTTTTTGTATTCAAAAAAGAAAATATAAAAACACCAAAGTCATTAAAACAAATTAACTATTGGTTTATAGATAAATATATTTTATATATTTCCAAAATATAATTAATTTAGGATTTAAAATAAAAAAATATTAATATTTTTAAGAATAATTTTAATATGTTTTTTATTTTCTATATTTATAAAAAAAATAAGTTAATATTTTTTTGGTAAAGATTACATGATTAAGAAAGAAAATCACACATAAAGAATAATATGTGTCTTATTAAAAACCTTCATAATCTAATTGGAGGAAAAGAGTACACATATAACTCTTAAAAAGGTCAAAAGCAAAGTAACAAAATCCTTAGACAACCAAGCTCACAGCCCCACCCAGAGATCATGGATCTGAATCAGACACGTCAGACACGTCATAATGAAGCAATGCACTAATGTCTTTCGAAGGACCTCAAGATACTGGACTCCAAAATAAACTAATGAAAACATCCCATAATTTGGTTTCCACGATCGAACATATTTCAATATACTATCAACTAACCAATGACCATGGAAATCACGAATAACCCCCCTATAGTGTTACCATTACCACCATCTACATTCACCTTAACTCTACCAGCCAATGACCATGGAAATCACGAATAATCCTCCCTATAGCATTACCATTACCACCATCTACATTCACCTTAACTCAACAACCCTTGGACAACGTCATAAAACTCGATTGTCACCTACAATGCCAGAACGCAGCTTAGCAGGTTGAACATACTTAAAGTCATTCCGAGCTTCACAGAAAATCTATTGCAGTCGTCGACTTCTCTCAATAATGGATCCATGGTCATTCATCGAAGTAAGGAACACCCATGCATTACGATCAAGCAAAATATTCCATAGAAGGGCCCCAAAGAGGAGGTCTCAGTCATCCCGATTAACCACAAAAATAGATGCATCCGTAAGATTAACGATAAACCATTTATGCAAATTCATGGGTAGGAAAGCATTTAACTTATCTGCATGAACATAGATTGTCCATATTACTGGCGATCTAGCACACCTGCGAAACACATTGTCGGCATTTTTCCTACAACGGAGAACACCAGGCACCTGTCAACGTTAGTATAGTGACAAATCGCCCGCTGATGGATGGCCATAAGTTTACCTAAACAGGCAAGTCCTAGAAAAATTTTAATTTCCTGCACCTCTCGAAATCCATGTATCAACTTTCCACTACAGTAAAATGGGATTTTAGCGGCATTTTTAGCAATATGTTTTGAACAAACGTCAGTAAATACTTGTACTTTAGTGGCGTTTTTATATAAACGCCTCTAAATATTGTACTTTAGTAGTGTTTTTATATAAACGCCGCTAAATATTGTACTTTGTGGCGTTTTAAGCACAAACGCCGCTAAATACTCATACTTTAGTTGCGTTTCTATACAAACGCCGCCAAAGACTTGTACTTTAGCGGCGTTTTTATACAAATACTGCTAAAGATTCATACTGTAATGGTATTTTTTGAATAAACACCACAATTTATCAGTACATTACAAACGCTGCAAGATTACAGTTTATAAGTCCCGCACCCCTTTTACCCTTTTTCATTTTTTGCTAGAGATGAACTTTTACAGGGAAATGGTCTTTCGTGGGTATTAGAACTTGAATAGATGTGGCAAAGAAAAAGGAATTTGAAATTGATGGAAAACAAATCTTAGATGTTGAAACCCCGAGATCCAACGAAAGAAGCCAAGCGAAGAGGAGTGCAAAAGGGGGAAATTTTATTAGCATCGTCATTCTCCTCCGTCCGAACCCTAGAAGAAGAAAAAAAATAAAAGTTCCAACTTTCTTCTTCTGCTTGCTTTAGAATTCTCTAGAACTTTATCTGATTTACCATTTCTACCCTTTTACTCTCTTCAATTCCTTTCCAATTCCCTTCCCTTCCAACCTTTCTCTCTCGCTCTTCATTTAACTGCTCAATTTCTCTTTCTTTCCTTTCTTTTGTTTTAAATTTCGCTATGTTTTTGTTTTTATTTGAATTTGACAATATTTTTGTATTATTTTTACTAGTAGAGAAGCGCGAGTGAGTTGAATAGAAGACAAGAAAAAAAGAAGTTGAATTTTCGAGCTTTGCTTTGCCGTGATCTGAATAAGTACAATGGTGAACTTTCCATTTCATGTTTGAGGTATCATTGATTTCTTTTGTTTTTCTTTTAACGTTTACTGTTGAAAGTTTGTAATGATAAATTTTGATTGGAGATTTCTCTTATTCTTTTTTGTATGTATATGTGTGTATAATACATACTTAGAATTTGTAACAAGCATTCCATCTCTGAATACATATTGAGAGATGGAATGCTCATGTGGCTTTATGTATGATTTGAATAGATAGCCTCATTAGCTATTCAAAGTGGTAATGGGATTCTCCTGAAAGGGGAAAGGAGGCCAAGCGATCAAACGCTATCTTGGATTTACGAAATTGAAATTTCATGTTTATTTGTATTTTAGGGTATTTTATCACACCTCCTTTTGAATTCATAAGTAATAAATGAAGCCATTCCAGACATTGTGGGGGGTAAAGTTATTGGACTTGTGACTTCAAGAGATGAGATTCCTGATCTTTTAAAGGTTAGTAGAGATCCTAAAGTGAGCAATCAGTAGAACTTATACATTAGAACAACATTTTACAGTTTAATTTGGAACTCAACATTAAATTCATTTTCAGCTCGATGATGTGATTGATCTTGTTATCCCAAGAGGCAGCAAAAAACTTGTTTCTCAAATCAAGAGTTCAACCAAAATTCCTGTTCTTGGTCAATTTCTACTAAGGTATGGTCAAACGTTTAACCGGGGAATGTAGTTTTTAAAGTTAGTGGGTCGATTTCCTTCTACTGAATCCATATGTTTGAGGCTATCGGTGCTTTGATATGTTCAATGAAAATATTAATCATGGCTTTGCCTCTATTTTGCATTTTGATATGAAAACAAATAGTTAGCTGACTACCAAGTTGGTTTTCATCAGATTTACTTCACATATCTTTTGCCCAAATGTGCATATTTGTTGGTACTAGTGATATGATTGTGTTAATATAAATAAATTGTAGAAAAGATGAGGGAAAAAAATTAGTTGCTATGTTGCAGAACAATATTTGATGTGAAAGTTAGCATTGGAACTGTAAGCTGCTTGTTAGTTTTACAAGTGTGAAACAGAAGGGCAACAAAGTGTATAAGAGATGTACTTACCATATGTATGCATGCATTTTTAGTTTTAATATGTTATAGCCTTTCTACACTACGTACCATGCTGCATGTGAATCTTTGTTTAACCTTTATAGATGTTTTAAGTCAATATTCATGGATATTTTCCCTGACTTTTGACTAAAATTTTGCAGTTTATGATGGTACATATTTCATGAATCATTAACACATGGATCTTGAAGGTAAGAAATTTGGAGGAGGTAATATTGTTTAGAATGAGGGTTTTTATTGCACTTTCTTTGTTTTTTTGGCTTTGTTCAGTTCATTTGAAGTTTTCATATTAAAAAATTCAGAGTCAATTGTAATTTCATGTAAAGTTCTTTGATATTTATATTTTTGTTATCATATTTCTTTTTCAACTGACAAGAAATTGTGTATATAAATAAATGTAGGACTAAGAGAACTTAGTGGTGTTGTTGATCTTATAAGTCACTATAAATTATTGCCTCACCACGACTTCTTCTGCAAGAGACCTCTTCATGTATCAATCTCAGATACACATCAGAAAAAATGTGAAGACTTTCAAAATCAACTTCAAGCTATGATGCAGATGATACGACAAAATCAACTCCAGAGTCCACCATCTTAGGTGTTATTATTGTTTATTCTAGTTAACAATGTTGAACTACATTATATTTTACATTAGTGTAAACTTTTGATTTATTATATGAATTTCAAGTTTCTTGTTATGGATTTCAAGTTTGTCGTTATGGATGTTAAGTTTATTGGATAATACTACATGTTAAAATTTAAATATGGATAACAAAAGAGTAGAAAACAACATCTGAAAAATTAATTTTAATTCACGGCGTTTGTATAAAAAATGCCACAAAATACATAGTCAATACTAGCATTTTTAAAAAATGCCACTAAAGTTCTAGTTCTTTTGTGGCGTTTATACAAAAAACGTTACTATATACGTAGTCAATAGCATCATTTTACATTCACATACGTCACTATATGCCATAACATTTAGTGACGTTTTTGGGAACAAATGCACTATATATCAAAATATTTATCGGCGCTTTTGGGACAAAACGCCACAAAAAAAAAGATAAATAGCGGTATTTTTTTACAAATGCCACTAAATATCATTACCTTTAACGACATTTATAAAAAACACCGCTAAAAAATATAACCTTTAGCGGCGTTTGTGAACGACTAACGCTACTATCTTTTGCGGCATTTGTTTCATCGGCACTTTTTGTGGTGCTTATTTTTTCGCCACAAAGATTTTTAGTGGCGCTTAAAAACACTACTATATAATTGTAAAAACGCGCTAAAATCCTATTTTTGCTTCCATTGCCTGCCATCCTTTTCCATAGTCGAACCCAAGCGGAACCGATACAGTTTGAACCGAAAACTTGAGCTCTGAGTTCATTTGCTAACCAATCACATCCTTATTGCCATAGCTAAGGCCCCCCGCGTTGCAACAATACGGAGCAGAATGTGGACCGTGAGTAAGTTTAATAATTTTAAATTAAATTCAAGTACAATATATTTAATATTTTTATTTTATTCTTATAAAATAAGTTAAATATTGTTAAACTACTTTGAAAACATTTTTTAAAATTAAATTCAAGCACAATATATTAAATTTAAAATTATTAAATTTATTTTTATTTTAAATCCTAAATTAAGTATATCATAAAAAAATTTAAATAACAATTTTTAATATATATAAAATATTTACCTACAAATCAATAATTAGTTTTTCTTTAATGATTTCGATGCTTATATATTCTCTAATAAATTAAGGTTTGATTCATTTTATTGTTATTTTTTTCATTTAATACATGATAAATAGCATGTGTTGTAATAGTTTAATCAAATATTCAAATATGATTCTTAGTGCAACGGTTGAAGCACACCTTGTCCTCTTGGGGACCTAAGTACAAACCATTTAACAATAACTTCTTCCTTTAATTTATTTTTCATCTAATTATGTGGTGATACATATCATGGCACATGTGTTGTCATGTGATTAAAGAATTAAAATTTTTGAATTAAATGGAAATTATGACCAAATTAATAGAATGTTTAAGTACTAAGGACTAAATGTATAATTATGTTAATTTTAAAATTGTCACATCAGTACTACCGTTAAATGTCAACGACAGGTAATTTGATTAAAACGGATTAATTAGTTATGTGGTCATATTGATAAAATAAAAAGTATGATAGTCATATCAATATTAGTTTTATAGTTAGGTGGTGATTTGAGTGGTTTAACCTAAAATAAATTAATATTTAGTGGTATTGTACGTAATTTACCATAGAATCCAATAAAGAGATGGCTTAATTGGTTTTGCCGATGCTACGGCGGGTCCCTATCCAATTCTACATGGTCAGAGGAACACATCTCCAAAATCCAGACTGTTGTAAACAATAAGAGGAGTATTATGAATAAGCATAAAATAAAATCAAAATATAAAAAGTTTGTTTTGTTTCGCCGTTGTTCTGATCGGATGGCGATAAGATAACGAATCTTTAACTTTGAAAAGATCCCATCCAACCTCTTCGTCATCGTTGACAAAAGATGTTGGCATTATAAAGCTCCTCTTTTCCCTCTGAATATTCGACACCCTGAAGGCTTCTGTATTGAGCTCGGCGTCACTTTACATAGTCGAGATCCACTTTTCCTTGCTCAAAACCCAACCCAACCTTGTCGTTGTTTAAATTAGGGTTTCGTCGGAGCTAATGGAGCTTTAGTTTTCCCTTTTGTTTTAAAGAAATTTTGTAATAAATTCGGAGGTGGATTAGTCAATCGTATCAGGTTTGATGCTTCTGTATCGCGGGAAATTTTGGAACTCAGTTCTTTTGGAATAAAGAAGAATTGATAAGATTTTTTTTAACCAAAACAGGTATTACTTTAAGATCTGACCATGCTTAGTTATTTCCTCCTTTAATTGTATGATAAAGCGGACGGCCTTTCACCCGATTAGTATATTAATCATTAAAAAAGTGAAAACAAAATAGGAACTTGTTTTTCTGCTTACTCAGAACAGTTTTGTTTATACTAGAATTTCGTTAGTAATTCAATTATTTTTCTTTCTTTTTTTCAAAATTGTTGGTTAGGGAAGAAAAATGGCAACTCCAGTTGAGCCTCCAAATGGTGTTCATTACCAAGGAAAACATTACTATTCCATGTGGCAAACGTTGTTTGAAATCGATACCAAATATGTGCCCATCAAGCCTATCGGAAGAGGCGCATATGGGATCGTTTGCTCCTCTGTAAATCGTGAAACCAACGAGAAAGTTGCCATTAAAAAGATATACAATGCCTTTGAGAACCGTGTTGATGCCCTTAGGACACTGCGTGAATTGAAGCTTCTCAGGCATCTTAAACATGAAAATGTGATTGCTTTGAAAGATGTCATGATGCCGACTCATAGGAGAAGCTTTAAGGATGTTTATCTGGTTTATGAACTTATGGATACCGATTTGCATCAAATCATTAAGTCTCCTCAAGTGCTTATCAATGACCACTGTCAGTATTTCCTCTTCCAGGTATCTACCAATCCCTTGCAAAGGCACATATTAGTTGATTTTTTTATACGCGTAACTTTTCTTGTTAGGTGGCATTACATTTAAGTTGAACGAAGTTCATATAGATGAGTGAGAAACTAAGGAGTTCCAATTTCAAATGTGTGGGCTTATTTCCTAGCCATTTTGTTATTGGTTGTATTAACAGACCACTCCTTGATATCAACTTTACATCAAAGTATAAACCATTGTATTTCGTTAAATGAGGCTTACACAAAGAAGCAATAAATTAAATTGTTGAATTTTGAATCTGAATATTCGCAAAGTGGATGCTATGTGTTTCTACTAACAATAACATTTGATGATTTATGTTATACGAGCATTTACTAGTTTAGATGTTTTATGTCTGGAATACATGGAATGTTGATCTTATTCTTAGCACCTGATTGAACCATTGGTGGATGAAAACGTTTGTTTCAGCTAATTGATCTCTGATGCTTTAACATGACTAGGTAACAGGTAACACTTAGGGATTGGAGTTTGCTAATGGTAGGTTTAGGGAGAAACATGTTCTAGGCATTCAAGCTTTCAGGCATTAATGCAGTGACCTGATATTGCAAGTATAGTTAGTTATTTAGTAATGGATCTGGTATGGTTATGCATCGACAAGCTTTATGCAAATTAATATTGGAGTACTATTCTTCATTAATTATTTCTTAGGAAGCCTATCCATTTTAGTTGCGTCTCGGGTCTGTCTGACTGCCACCGCTTAAAGTCATTTGGATGTAAAGAGATTTCGGTGTATATAGCATAAATTTTATATAGTCATTCAGTTGAGATAATTATGTTGGGATTGTGCTTCTGTATTCTGCATTAAAGCTTCTATTGTAACTTGGAAATGATCAAATATTACAAAATTCTGTACTTTGGGCGGTTGTAATTCATTATTCTTCTTGCAGCTGCTTCGAGGCCTGAAATATCTTCACTCAGCAAATATTCTCCACCGAGACTTGAAGCCTGGAAACCTTCTTATCAATGCAAATTGTGACCTTAAAATTTGTGACTTTGGACTGGCTTGCACTAGCAATGCTAAGGGTCAATTCATGACGGAGTATGTTGTCACTCGCTGGTACAGGGCCCCTGAGCTTCTCCTCTGCTGCGACAACTATGGAACATCTATTGATATTTGGTCTGTTGGATGCATCTTTGCGGAGCTTCTTGGCCGGAAACCCATCTTCCCCGGCACAGAGTGTCTCAATCAACTTCAACTGATCACCAACATCCTTGGCAGCCAGAAGGAGGAGGAGGATCTTGAATTTATAGATAACCCCAAGGCAAGGAAATACATAAAATCGCTTCCATATTCCCTTGGAAGCCCCTTTTCCCATCTTTATCCGAATGCCCATCCTTTGGCAATTGATTTATTGCAAAAAATGCTTGTTTTTGACCCTTCAAGAAGGATTAGTGTAACTGAAGCACTCCAACACCCTTATATGGCACCATTGTACGATTCAAACTCTAATACATCGGCCCAGGTGCCACTCGATCTTGACATAGATGAGGATTTGGGGGAAGAAATGATCAGAGAGATGATGTGGAAGGAAATGCTTCATTACCATCCCGAAGCTGCAACAGCCAATGGCAGGGTGTGCGTCTATTTTTTTAATCCAATGACGTTGTCTTACTGCTGATGAGTCTGGTTTTTCTTTGTGATATTAGATGCTATATTTATGTCTTTGCAACGTGTTTTTATGTTTCCCATAGTATTGAAAAACATATGTGATGTTTTCTTTGTCAGTTGGGGACCATGATATGTAAACTAATTTTTGCATCAAGAGCTGGAGCTTCGTTTAGTGCTCAAGCTCTTAACTGTAGACGCTCTGTTTCCTTTACAAACTTGTATAGAAGGGTGCTGTTGTATGCGTCTAACTGTGAGCGCTTATGTTTTCATGTAAATTATGCTTAGAGATTGATAACTACTATTATGTGGCGTGTAATTCGTATGGAAGAAAAATATCTGTTTCCTCGTTGTCAGTTGAATTTTCACGTGTTGCTGATTCACAAATGCTCGCTTATGTATACAAATATATTCATTGTTGGCTTACTATGATCTTCATTTCCATTTATCTGTAATCTAATGCCCACGTCTGCTTAAACCAGATAACTTTAGAGGGAATAATATTCTTTTTTTCTCAATAAGTTCAAAGTTCAACTGTTTTATCTATGAGAGAGGATACATCTTTTTAAATAATGAAGGTATTACATATACTGGAGAAAAATGGAAAGAAGAAAAAAGAGGTGGCCATATCTGTTTTTAAATTTTGGACAGAAAGCCCTATGATGGAGATGGGTCCACCTTTGATTCGCTGGTGTCTTTCCACACCCCGCTGGCTGTTGTGGCTTGGCTTTCTATTGCTTTGGCTGAGTTACATTAAACGGCATGACATGGCCAAGTTACAAGTTGGCTCCTTTTTTAAACTAATGACCCACCAGCCTCCTTTCTCTTTCTTTTTCTTTTTTGGCTATGTGGGGCCCACGTCCTACGAAGTTTGTCCTGAAGCAAATGCTCCACTGAATATAACAAATGATAAACTTTCCAAAAACATATTGTTGTTCGTCAGTAAAGCTTCACGTGTCGTACAATACTTTGAGACTGGTGTCATCTATACTTTGATTCTTCGAAAATAATGTAACAAACTTAGCTACTGTTAAAGATTATGTAGCGGATAATATAATGGTGTGGGTTGACTCACGAATATATCCTTCAAGTTTATTTTTTCCCTGGAAGAATTAGTTCTATGTGGCTCTGTGTGCCACTTGGAACAGCTGAATTAAGTAAATATAGGACCCCTACAAAAAAACATCTAATTGATTGATATAATGGTACTCCCATGCTAACTTGTTTACACTAATCGATTAGAAACCCTTAGTCTTTAGTTGTGCTAGCAGGAGCAAATCTAATGGCAGATGCTCTATGCAAGCTAATTCATGTGAACCTTTGAATTAACATCTTCTCGGAGATATATGGGAATTTATTAGGGAATATGAATCGGATGCAGATGTGATAAGATTGAACTGAAAAAAGGTAGAGCTTATGGATTAATTATAAGTTTTTGGACCTGGAACCCTTTTTTATCAAGCAATATTCACGCCGCTAAGTATATATTATTATTAAAGAAACAGCAGTTGACTACATTGACGTGACTTTAGGGGTTTTGAATAGGCAGCTTAACTCTAGTGAAATTCGATTCCCTACTTTTCATTAACTTGAATTATATATATATATATATATATATATATATATATTATCAGAAACATAATACTAATCAAGCACACTTTGAATGTGATTCTCCTCTCCTAATAATAAAATCTTTATTCTTTATGAAATTTTAACTTACAACTAAAACAAAGAGAGTTTATTTCTGGGCTCCACTCCCACTATATGACTAATTACTCTTAGTATGCTTTCATGCAGATAATTATGACCATATTTCTAAGAAAGCATGCTTCTGGAACACATAATTGTTCACTTCGTCCCCCTCTTGGGCAAGTGGAAAATTAGAACTAAAATTGTATAATAATCTTCTTTCTGTCAACTGCTTGCCTCTAGATTTGGTCAGTGCATACATCTAATCTGATGTTATATATATGATAAGATTTACTTGAGAATGTCTGAAATGGAAAACAAGAATGTTTTGGTTAATGCAGATACCCTTTTTCTTCACCAAAATTAGAAATATCAGACTCAGGTACCTGCACGGTAAAGGCAGATTCATTCCAGATTCTGGGGTTGGAATAAAAAGAACCTCTGGATACATTATCAGACATGAAGTCGGAATGAAACTGGACCAAGAATACGTGACACGACAACATCACCTCTGTCATAACCATTTTTTTTGAAAAATATTATTAAATATTATTTTAAAAACAGTTATGACTTTTATTTTGAAAAATTGACGGATTTTGAATTGATTTGGATTAAATTGAAAATGAGTCATCATCGACCTTTGGATTAAGTATGTCGAATACCTAAAAACGTCTTTTAAAAATAATTTTAAATAGATTCAGGAGTTGGTTCCGCGTGGGGAAGGGTAAGCACTCCCACAACGCCCAAGAATTGGTACTGAATCGTTTACACATTGTCGTAAATGGTGGAAATTAGGAATCGAATATAAAATTAAAATATGATCCGTTTATTGAACATTGATTAATTTGTTTCGACTTAATGATTAGGGAAATTCTTGAGTTTGAAAAGAAATCTCGAGATTAGCAATCCTCTGTCGGGAAAGCTATCTCGTCTATTTCTGTCTACAAAGAATATTCCCTCTTCGATAACAGCACAAATCGAATAAATTGACAGTCGATATTTGCGTAAAATAATATAAATTGTCATTTAAAGAAAAATTTACTGCAATATTTGAATAAAAAAATTTAATTAGTAAAATGAACTAGATTTATTTCAAGTCCCATTTCTTTCGAACATCGTATCGGATTGTACTACTTTGATCAAGTGATACTTACCACGCCCGTTCTACAAATACATTCTTGAAATTATTCGAAAAAATCGATAGATAAAGAACACAATGAAAACAAATACAATTTGAAATTTATAAAATAAATATTTAAAACACATAAAACTAATAATGTATCTAAAATAATACCGAGAGTTGTTATATACAAAATACATATACATGAAAGATAAAACGAAGTAAAATAAAAAAAGTACACATCTAAACACAAATAACATAAAAAAATCACATTTGATGATTTTAAGGGACCAAAATAAAACTAACAGAAACTTGAAAGGCTAAAATAGAAAAAACATAAATTTAAAGGACTAAAATATAAAAAAAGGACTAAAATAGCAAAAACAAAAATTTAAAGGACTAAAATAGAAAAAATAAAAATTTAAAAGACTAAAATAGCAAAAACAAAATTTTAAAGGGTTAAAATAGTAATTGCAAATAAACCATACCTAAAATCACAAATATTAAATAGTACATGTACTAGAAATGAAAATAACCCATAAATAATATCAAGTACTGAAATAAAATAAGCATAAACATAAAGGACCAGACCACAATTAAACCACATATCAAGCAGTGACTAAATAAAATATTTACAAATGTCATGGCCAAATTCAAACATCAACAAAAATACATGACACATTAAATCAATGACTAAAATTAAATAATAAAAACATATCTTGCTGAAATATAAAGAGCATTAAAGTACAATGACCTCAACATAAATATATACATACACGTGCTTAAAGGCTAATAAGGACTAAATTGCAACATTCATAAAACAAGTGTTCAAAATAAAAAGAAATAAAATGTTCATTAATGACCATAATAAAATATTACAAAATCAGAAGGACCCTAAATAGGGTTTACCCACACGTTAAAATGCTTGAATAGTCCCCTACTAAACGACGTCGTTTTACGCCTAATATATATATAATATCTTAGGCCAAAAAATGGTCGCCCACCTCATTTGCTTGCTTTCCCAACGAGAGAAGAGAGAAAGAGAATCAGAATTCTCTCAACTCTCCCATCGAAAGAGAGAAGGTCACCGCCTCATGTGGCACCCACGGCGGCGCTCATGGCGGCGCACGGCGGCCGGATAGAGGCAACCACTCCCAAAAGGTTCCTCTCAACCTCCTCTCCTTGATTCCCAACTCCCTTCAGCCTAAAAACTCCTCTAAGACCCCAGATCTACAAGATTTACCTCTCGAAAATACGACTCCGGCGACCTTTGATGTTCCCAACCGGCTTCGAACCCAAGGTGAGATTATTCTCTCCTATTTTCTTATATGTTTTCTTTTTTTTCTTGTTTGATTTGTTTTCCCTCTCACCGAATCTCTCTAGTTTTTCCTTTCTCTTCCCTCATTTTTTTGTTGTGATTCTTTTTTTTCGATTCCCCCTCTATTTTTTTCTCAAACCAACGAATGAATTCCTTTAAATCTCTCTTTAGATCTTGCATGTGATTGATCCGTTTGCCTCTGCCCGAGGAGATTGATAGATATCTCTTGGATTTACTTTGGGATATCTTTCTGATTTTTCTCTGTTTTTTCACTGTTGATGGACTGATGGATGGGCTTTCGGTCACTATAGGTGATAACATTGGACGGGAAATAATCGATGGCTGCTCGGGAGTCAACGGTGGCGGCTCACGTGGCTGGGGGCACAAGCGGTGGAGTCTACACGCCGACTGGGAGTTGGAAAGTTAAACAGCGGCGGCTATTGATATGTTAAAAACCCTAATATGTTTAGGGTTTTAGGTCGGGTCGAATCTTGGGTTACTGGGTCGGTTCTGGTTTGGTTGATGTAATATGGGTTTGGCATGTTGGGTCACCAATTGGGTTTTTAGGCTTCTGGGTTGGATCAGGCCTGCAAAGCATGTAATTGTAATGTATCAATAATAATAATAATAATAATAATAATAATAATAATAATAATAATAATAATAATAATAACAATAATATAAAAATAATATTTTTGTAGGCTCGGACAAAAATGGGTGTCTACAGCTGCCCCTCTTTGCACGTTCTTGTGTTAACAAGAATAGGGCAAAGACGAAAAAGACAACCAGTTTTTGTCCGATTCTTTTTTTTAGATTTGATATGTTTGTTGGGGGACGACACTGCTCATACGTGATGAAGAGTTCTGGTCGTTTAAGGGTGACACGACTCATCGTGATGAGGAGATCTTGTCGGTGGATAACATGGTTCCTACGCGATGAGGATAACTGGCCATCTATAGGAACAGTGATAACACGGTTCCTACCCGATGAGGACGGCTAGTTATCTAGGGGTGACACGGCTCCTATGTGATGAAGAGGTCTGGTCGGTGGATGACACGGTTCCTTCGTGATGAGGATGATATACCATCTTTAGGGATGATAACACGGTTCCTACGTGATGAGGATGGCTGATTATCTACGGGTGACACGACTCCTACGTGATTAGGAGCTCTGGTCGGTGGATGACACAGTTCCTACGCGATGATGACGATTGGCCATCTTTAGGGATTTGTTTCAAGGGAAACAGACTCAGAGATGATGCTTCAAGAGAAGCTGTCTCAAGAGAGACAAAATTCATTTCAAGGGAAATAATCTAAAAAATGGGTGTTTTAAGAGAAACTGTCTCAAGAGAGACAAAATTCGTTTAAAGGGAAACGACTCAAAGATTTGTCTTAAGGAAGACTTTCTCCAGAGAGACAGTTTGTTTTGAGAAAACATTCTCAAGTGAGATAAACTTTGTTTCAAGTGAAACAAATTCTAAATTTGTATCTCAGAGAAAAAATGTACGAGACGAAATTTGTTTTGAGAAAAATTGTCTCAAGCGAGACAAAATTTTGTTTCGAGAAAAACACCCCAAAGGCGATAGACAATATGCTTGTTCCTGCATGTCAAGGAAATATCTTCAGATGATCTGATTGTTGACTTCAGGAAGTCAAATTTGTGGATATCATTGTTCTTTCAGGTTGAAGACATTTGGTTATTTATGAGCTTTTATTTCCTGAAAGATCAAAATGATGCATTTTTTACTGACTATCTTGGATGTTATTATGGATGCCAAGATGAAATTTATTTGGTGTTTTATTGAATTTGTACTCAAGAGAGGGAAACTCAAAGTCTTTATTGCACATGATTATGAATGCAAAGATGCAAATTTCATGTGTCATGTATGTATGCATTGATGCATGTATATGTTGATCTATGAGAGGAATGGTTGTGTGAGCAGTCCTCATTCTTTCTTTGATTCAGTTTGTCTTCATTTCCACTAGTGTGTGCTCTTGCAAACCTCGACCTGAGACAATTTGTTTTCCTTGCCCCATCAAATTTCCCCCCAAAAATTTGGCTTTCTTTGCCCCAGCTTCGATCTTTAGCTTCAGAGGGATATTCGTTGAATTCCAAGATATGCTTCCAGAAAGATTATCTTGTTTGAAAATGTTTTTCTTCCTTTGAAATCAATATAACGAAGAAAGAATATGTGAATTTTCATTGCCAAATGAACTAAAATAATACCCCATCTTTGGCCTCACAATTGGAGCAAATCACAAAACATGAATTCATTGAATATTAAAATTCAACTGCTCTTTTAATCTTTAATAACTGCAAATCTTTGACAAATATCAAGATCAACATGTTGGTTTTGAGGTTAGCTACCTACATTCTGAGGTTTATTTCATCAATTCAGTCATCGTGCAGATCATGACATGCCCCTCTTTCTTGGCTTGGCATTTTAATCGGAGGCGGACAAAATGACGCAACTACCATAGTCAATTGCTAGACTTTTTAGAACACTTTTGTTTCAGTTCTCTGAAATCTTCCATTTATTCAAGCTTCGTAGGCTCCTCTAGCCAGGGTAGTGTAGAAATATCAGCCTAAAAATGAGATTTCTGAGTACTCGTGTGAAGTTGACTATAACAGGTGTTCCTCAACTCCCTTAGTCCATATTCACCGAAACTCTTTATTTAGTAAATTTGATTTAATTTGTCATTGTTTGGCTAGATGAATTCAGCTTTATTGTACATATATATTTTATAATTGCCATTATTTGGTTAGCTTAAGTATTAATGTCGTCACAAAGTCTTCGACTTGACAATCACAATGGAGCAAACACCGAATTGCCAAGTACCCAATCAATGTCATGGTTTGAATGTAATCTATTCATAAAGTCAAGGCTTTCGAATTTCCTCTATAACCAATTGCTTTAGCGGAATAGCTCAACTTTATTGTATACATATACATATATATATATATATATATATATATATATATATATATATATATATATATATATATATATATATATATTCTGGGCATACAGATTCCATTTCTTAAGCTTACCAAGGAGAACCTATTATAGTCCAGTGTTTGTTGAAAGTAAAAAAATATCATCATTAGAGTTCAATTCCTAAGCAACTAACCTAAACTATATTCGCCTACTTGACCATTCCATCTGAGAAGATCATGATCATTATTGAACGTCATCAACAGAAGTAGAAACCAACTAGTTTTGCAATCTCATGTGCTATTTGCCCCATTTTGTCTGCTCCTAACATATACCTGAATGCCAAACCCTTGGTTGGTTGTACATGCAAAGAGAAAACTAGCTCGGTTTCTTCAAGAGAAGGGTACATATTCTGGTGTATCTTTAGATTAGGATCAAGAGGTCCTTGTTTTTATGGGTTCAATCTTGTCATTTGTCAAACATTTATAACCTCAATTATTAAAAAACTTTTAATTAAAATGAAATTCAAAGAATTTCAAGATTGAAATTTGCTCATTGTTCAATTCCTAAGAAGGAAGCATTTTATTGAAAATGTTCGAACGTCGAGGGACTTACAAACATTTAAACATAACAAGTACAAAAGAAAAACAAGTTAAAACAATATGAAATGCATGAGAATGCCACAAAACTCTTGATAGATGCCCTAGTCGATTCCCAATCAGAATGCCCCATTACACATTGAATGTCAATGCCCCTGAATCGATCAGATCTTGGACCTTTACCTTCAATACCCCATAATTCGTAGTGGTGTTCCCTAAGCTCCCAATATGATAGATGCATATGGCATTAACATCATGGCCTTCAGGATATGGTGCCTCTCTTGGTTTGGATCGAACTGGAGTCACAAGGTTCCTCTCAACTAGCGTTGGGAGCAATTCCTCATAAGTCATTGGGATTGGATTGATGCGAGTCTTTTCATGAAAGACATTATGAGGTTTGGTCCCCAAACTAGCTAGATAAGATCCCACTATATTGATCTCAGCTCCTTTCTCAAAGTAAGTATGCCTAGTGCCTCTTATCTGACCATTTTTTATAGCTCATTCAATTATTTCTCCACACATGATGATGTCAGAGAAACTCTTAGTGGCAGCTCCAACCATGTAGTTGATGTATGGAGATTTCAATGTGTCGATGAATAGAGTGATGAACTCTCTTTCTGTAATCGGTAGATGCACTTGAGATGCGACATCCCTCCATCGTTGAGCATATTGTCGAAAGCTCTCATCATTCTTCATCTCCATATTTTTAGCATTGTTCGATCAGGGGCCATATCATTCATGTACTTGTATTGGCCCAGAAAGGCAATAGACAAATCCTTTCAGGAGCGGACTTGAGTACGAATCAGTTGATTATACCACTTAGAAGCGGTTCCAATCAAATTGTCTTGGAAGTAGTTGATCAACATCTGATCATGGTTGGTGTATCTAGTCATCCTTTGAACAAACATCGTGAGATGGGCATTAGGGCAACTGGTTTCATTTTACTTCTTAAAGTCGGGCATCTTGAATTTGGGCGGAAGCACCAAGTCGAGAATTAAGACTAGTTTTGTTACATCAATTTTATTGTGAGAGCTTTGTCCTCTCATTCCCTTGAATGTCTCTCTGCACCACTATTTCAAGTTCTAAGGGATCTCATTCTTGGCTCTTCTCGTCGCCTCAGGAGTGGATATGTTGTGATCAGTAGAATTACCCCAAGGATTTATCACAATTGTACAAATTTTAGTGGCGGAGAAGCCTACTTGGTGGCTTGGAAGCTTGTGGGGAGAAATGAGTATCGGTTGATTAGCATGTGCACTCATACATTTAGAGGTTTCCATAGTCGATGAAATCTTCTCTTTTCCTATTTCTTGGTTGAGCCCAACCAATTTTGCTAACATTTAGTCAACTAGGTCTTTTTGGTTTTGGTAGATACGATCCACAGTGGCCTTTTGCTCTTGCTCCATTTTAACATCCCACTTTGCTTGTATTCTTCACAAATTCTCTTCTAGTTCTTTCTTCAGTTTCTCAAATTTTGCATCCATTCTCAGTACTGTATGAAAGAAATTGCATAATTAGAAACGCTTCCTCAGAGTTTCGCACAAGATATGAATAATGTATGTAAAAATGCTTAAATGAATGCTATGCAGAATGTAAAGATGCACATGCAGATGCAAAAATGTTGATCCCAACGATGAATATCATAGAATAATTTTCACCAGAAATGAAAGATTTCACATTACAAGACAGTCCATTTTACAGACATGTTTTCATTTAGATGTTGAGTTTGAAATGGGTCGGTGCTTCTCTCGGATATTCGTCCTCGAAAATAATTCCCTTCAAGCGTTATGTTAACTGACTCTGTTAATGCCCCGATAGTGCTGAAGTCAGTGTGTCACTCTTTGGTGGTTAACATTGGAACGATCGCAGGTAATAATCTACTGCTGAATTACTCATCGGATCAATGAATCATCTTTTCAGTCTCGAATATTGCACGATCTTCGAGCAAGTCTCATTTTTGTCCTCTGAACTTCTTTTAGCCCTCGATGAGTGTTTTATACACGACTGCCTGATTGAAAATTTTTATCTCTTCGTGTGAAATTTTTTTCTTGAACATCCCCTTGCGGATCAACACTTTTGCATTATGTCATGACGATGCAGTGCAATACAAAGAAGGATGAAAAATGACACAAACAAAAGAAAAGAAATAAATTAGTGTACACAAACAAAAGAAAAGAAATTAGTTAGTACAGGTAAGACAATCTATACAAATAAAAATGTTATTCAAAGATGAATATAACACCTACCCCGTCATGATATCTACCCGAACATGCTTTAATTAAATAACATTCATACCAGACATGCTATCTACCCAAAATGATTTTTCAAGAAATTAATCCTAATCACATGGTATCTAGTTCGCATGCTGTTATTCAACAAAATTTAAAGCAAAAAGGAAAGGTTAAAAAATGCTCATCCTTTGTGTACACTTAATTTGGGTACCTGCGGACGGACAGAGGTTTGGTATAGCTATACCTAAGGTGATCATTCTACGGTTCACTATATGCATGGTCTCGGCTTTAACAGAAAAAGGGTACTCGAATTGTCCTTGATATTGGTACCCCCTTGGGCTGCAAGACCCTCGATCCTCACCCATTACAGGTTTCGAACGGAACAAGTTCAATTCGAGGGGATTCACTGCCTTATACCCATACGAGGAATAAATCCCTACAAAGGTATAAGGTATGTATCCCACGGGTTATTTACTAAAACTCATACGAACAATAAATTCTTAGGAGAGTAAATCATTCACCCCGACTTATTTGGATCAAAGCTCGTGTTATGCAAATGCATGTGATGTGTGTGAGAAGGAACTTACCTAACTTTGACTCAAAAGACGAACAAATAAAAACTCTCAACAAAAACTTGGACAGAGCTGAAAGTAAAAATTAAAATGTTAGTATGACAATTAAAAAAGAAGAAATTAAAAACTTCAATAAATGGATCATAAGTTAACTAAATATTCAAACTCATAATTTCTACTACTACGACAATGTGTATGCAACCTACAATCTGATTCTCTAAAAAAAAGTCCCCAACGGAGTCGCCAAGCTTTCATAACAAATTTTTTTAAAAACTATTACATATTATTTTAAAAACAGTTATGACTTCTATTTTGAAAATTGAAGGATTTTGAATTGATTTGGATTAAATTGAAAAGGTGTCGCCATCGACCTTTGGACTAGGTAGGTCGAATACTTAAAAACGTTTTTAAAACAATTTTAAGAAAAATCATTTTAAAAGACAAAATTGGTATGCGTCATCAAATATTCGATTAAATGGATTCAGGAGTCGGTTACATATGGGGAAGGGTAAGAACCCCCACAACGCCCAAAAACTGGTACTGAATCGCTTAGACGTTGTCGTAAATGGTGAAAATTAGGAATCATATATAAAATTAAAATATGATCAATTTATTGAACTTTGATTAATTTGTTTCGACTTTATGATTAGGGAAATTCTTGAATTTGAAAAGAAATCTCGAGATTAGCAATCCTCTGTTTGGAAAGTTATCTCGTCTATTTCTTTGTCTACAAAGAATATTCCCTCCTCAATAACACCGTGAATCAAATATAAATTGACAATTGATATTTGCATAAAATAATATAAATTTCCATTTAAAGAAAAATGCATTGCAATATTTGAATAAAAAAATTAATTAGTAAAACGAACTATATTTATTTCAAGTCCCATTTCGTTCGAACGTCGTATCGAATTGTACCATTTCGATCAAGTGATACTTTTCACGCCCATTCTACAAATACGTTCTTGAAATTATTCTAAACAAATTGATAGATAAATAACACAATGAAAACAAATACAATTTGAAATTTATAAAATAAATATTTATAATACCGAGAGTTGTTATATACAAAATACATATACATGAAAGATTAGAACGAAGTAAAAATAAAAAAAATTATAGATCTAAACACAAATAACATAAAGAATCACATTTGATGATTTTAAGGGACCAAAATAAAACTAACAGAAACTTGAGAGGCTAAAATAGCAAAAATAGAAATTTAAAGGACTAAAATAGCAAAACATAAATTTAAAGGACTCAAATAGAAAAAATAGAAATTTAAAGGACTAAAATAGCAAAAATAGAAATTTAAAAGACTAAAATAACAAAAATAAAAATTTAAAGAACTAAAATGGTAATTACAAATAAACAGAGCTAAAATCACAAATATTAAACAATACTAGTACTAGAAATGAAAAATAACCCATAAATAATACCAAGTACTGAAATGAAATAAGCATAAACATAAAGGATCTGACCACAATTCAACCACATGTCAAGCACTGACTAAAATAAAATATTTACAAATGTCATGGCTAAATTCGAACATCAACAAAAATACATAACACATTAAATCAATGACTAAAATGAAATAATAAAAACATATCCTGCTGAAATATAGATAACATTAAAGTACAATGACCTCAACATAAATATATACATACATGTGCTTAAAGGCTAATAAGGACTAAATTACAATATTAATAAAACAAGTGTTAAAATAAAAAGAAATAAAATGTTCATTAATGACCAGAATGAAATATTTCAAAATCAGAAGGACCTTAAATGGGGTTTACCTACGCACTAAAATGCTTGAATAATCCCTACTAAAAAATGTCGTTTTAAGCCTAATATATATATATCTATATAATATCTTAGGCCAAAAAATGGTCACCCACCTCATTTGCTTGCTTTCATAACGAGAGAAGAGAGTGAGAGAGAATCAGAAGTCTCTCAACTCTCTCATCGGAAGAGAGATCACCGCCTCCGGTGGCGCATGGCGGCCAGAGAGAGGCAACCACTCCCAAAAGGTTCCTCTCAACCTCCTCTACTTGATTCCCAACTCCCTTCAGCCTTAAAACTCCTCTAGGAACCCATATCTACAAAATTTACCTCTCGAAAATACGGCTCCAACGACCGTTGGTGTTCCTAACGGCTTCGAACCCACGATGAGATTCTTCTCTCCTCTTTCCTTATATGTTTTCTTTTTTTTTTCTTGTTTGATTTGTTTTCCCTCTCACCGAATCTCTCTGGCTTTTCCTTTCTCTTCCCTCGTTGTTTTTTTTTTCCGATTCTCCCTCTATATTTTTTTCAAACTCACGAATGAATCCCTTTAAATCTCTCTTTAGATCTTGCATGTGATTGATCCGTTTTCCTCTACCCGAGGAGATTGATAGATATCTCTTGGATTTACTTTGGGATATTTTTATGTTTTTTCTATGTTTTTTCACTGTTTGATTGACTGATGGATGGGCTTTTGGTCACTGTAGGTGATAACATTGGGCGGGAAACAATCGGTGGCTGCTCGAGAGTCAACGGCGGCAGCTCACGCGGCTGGGGGTACGAGCGGCGACTGGGAGTTGGAAGGTCAAACGATAGCGACTATTGATATGTTGAAAACCCTAATCTATTTAGGGTTTCAGGTCAAATCAGATCTTGGGTTGCTGGACCGGTTCGGGTTTGGTTGATGTAATCTATGTTTGGCATTTTGGGTAACCAATTGGGCTGTTGGGCTGGATTAGGCTTGCAAAGTATGTAATCGTAATGTAACAACAACAACAATAATAATAACAATAATAATAATAATAATAATAATAATATAATATAAAAATAATATTTTTGTAGACCAGATAAAAACGATTTCTACAACCTCAGTGCGTTAATAGCCCTCTACATTGTTCCTTGCATGCACGTACGATAAGGCGTGACTGGTATAAGGAACCTCTTATCTGCTTTTTCTTCTTTTGAGAGCTGTTTGGAGCCGTAAAGACGATAAAGCTGAGGGTGGCTTGTCTAGATTTTAAGTTTTTCTAATATTGTTGCTTTTTTTTTTTACGTTTAAAGTTGCATATGGGTTTATGCTTAGCCTGTTTCTCGAGTTCCACTAGTCCAACAAAGCCACCCAGCGTATGACTTGACTAAAACTGAGACCAGCTGCTTGTTGATGAAGCAGCCAAAAGTGAAGACCATGTTTTATTATCTCATGTATATACATAATCCCAACCAGAAATCTGTTGCATTACAATCTCAATTGTTAAACTGCAGACTGTTTCAGGGATGTTTTCTTTTAGAAAAAATAACCTCAGTGACAAAAAATGCATTATAATATTCGATTTTAACCAACTTTTCTTAAATTTGCCAAAATGACAAACTAAATCGCAATGCGATCGATAATTCGCAACGCGATATCCGGTATCGCAAATCAGTTTCCAGATTCGCAACGCGATTCTGACTATCGCATTGCGATTTTCCAAATTCGCGTTGCGATTTTCCGAATTCGCAATGCGATAGCACTGTTCACCGTTGCGATAGCACTGTTCACATTGCGAATTTACGATATTATTGTTGTTTTATGTCCAGAAGGATGCAAAAAAGCTTCAAACTTGAGATTTTTTTTTGTTTGAATTCTTTTTAATGGTGTATGTATTTATTTAAGTTTAATTTTGTTTAAGAATGATTTTTTTTGTTGCGATAGTACTGTTCACAAGATTTGGATCCAAGTGTATTTTCTTTTTCTAATATTATTCTAATAGGTCTAGTTCTTAATTAACAGATGCTGATGCATTTAAGACTCATTTAATCTTTTTTTTTTCATACAGTAATTTTTTTTCTAGTATGTCAGTGAAACATCTCTATAAGCAAAACTGATGCATTATTTCAGAGAGACAGTGATAGCTCATCAATCAAGATTAGGAAAATACTAAACCATGGAATGTTTTAGCTTCAAACCCAGCAGAAAATTAGTCCATGAAAAATTCATATGACCAACCATGTGTTGGTCTCCCTGTACAGTTTTCAGCTTCATTATAAACAATGCTCAAGATAGAATGATAAACAATGCTCATAGATAACAATCATCTTTATTCACGATTTGGTCTTTCAACTATATTTATTTTCAGGTAAACTACCATCAAGATCATTATTGATTAGTTTTCTTCTTATTTTGATCACTATCGTAATGGTGAACAGTGCTATCGCAACGGTAAACAGTGCTATCGCAACGGTGAACAGTGCTATCGCAACGGTGAACAGTGCTATCGCAATGCGATTTTGGACTATCGCATTGCGAATTTGGAAAATCGTAATGCGATAGTCAGAATTGCGTTGCGAATCTGGAAACTGATTTACGATACCGGAAATCGCGTTTTGAATTATCGATCGCATTATGATTTAGTTGGTCACTTTGGTAAATCAAAAAAAATTTGATTAAAATCGTATATTATAAGATATTTTTGATTACTGAGGTTATTTTCTTTTTTTCTTTTATGTATAAATAAATAAAGAAGGTATCCATCTGCTAATTATGTACTGTCAGTAGGTATGATAAAAGAACAGTCTGGGACCAGACGACAGGCAGGCAGGGAGCAAGGTGTTGAGATTAAAAAGCTAGAGCCCGAGTAAATTAAGGGGGGAAAAGGTAAGCATGTGAAAATCATGTGCATGGGAAATCGAAATGGAGCCTGTTTCTTTAGGGACCGGACCCCCTTTTTGAAAAGCTGAAGTAGACGAGTGTTATGAGTTTTGACCCTACAAAAACCGACCTTATTTTCCCTCTCACATCTCTTTGACAATGGAGGAACAAGACTGTTTGAATTCTAACAACACATCTTTTTATTCGGATATAATACTTTCAACAACTCCGATTTAATGAGATTTAGAAAACAAATATAATATTAGAATTTTACTAAGATTCAAACTCCTAAAAATATGATAGAGTTTTACTATGATTCAAATTTCTAAAAATAAGATAGAGTTTTATTATGATTCAAACTCATAAAAATAAGATCCATAAACATTATAAATAGTCATTGTAACTCACTATTATAACACACAATATATAGA
This sequence comes from Hibiscus syriacus, assembly GCF_006381635.1. Taxonomy (NCBI): domain Eukaryota; kingdom Viridiplantae; phylum Streptophyta; class Magnoliopsida; order Malvales; family Malvaceae; genus Hibiscus; species Hibiscus syriacus. Next base: position 2,589,205 of record NW_024062641.1, on the reverse strand, counting down.
AAAAATACGAACAGAAAATTTAGAGCAATCAAAGCATTTTTTTTGTAAAGTTTCGAAGGCAACAAAGGTAAAAAACCTTATCTTTTTCAGTTGTTAGGCTTGCATGTGTCGTTTGTTTCTTGCTTTCGATTTGTAAAACAACAAAAATTCAAAAGTCCGATAACCGGAAGGGATTTTTTCGAAATTAACTTTTTAGATCTATGAAACCCCGAGGCTATTTTGTGAAAATCGTTCGAACATTTGGAAAGAGGAGGGGAAGAGCTCTAAAAAATTCAATTTTTTTATATTTTATTTTTTTCCTTACTATTATTATATATTCTTCATTATTATTATTATATTTTATATTTTATATTTTGTTTTATTTTTTTAATTTATTAATATTTTTAAAACATTTTATTTATATGTATATTCATTATATTTTTTTATTTTATTTTATTTCATTTCCCTACCATTATTATATTTTTCTCTATCTATTATTTATCTATACATATTACTATTATATATATATATATATATATACATTTTTCCATTTATTTTTTATTTACTGTAAATATTATATTTATTATTACATATATACATATATTTTATTTATTATTCTTATACCCTTCTATTTTTATTTTCTTTTATTACTCTTTACTTATTGTTTTTATTATTAGTAATATTATTATTATTTTATTTTATTTATTTCTATTTACCCTTTTTATTTTTTCCTCCATTTCATTTTTATTTTTATTCCTTATCTTTATTTTTTTTATCTTCATTACATTTGTTTTATTTATTTGTATTTTTTTCTTATTTTGTTTATTTACTTGTTTATTATGTTTATATTATTATCATTCTTTTTTCATTTTATTTTTCTTATCGTATTCATTTTTATCTTCACTCTTTTTTTATTCCTTTATTTCAGTCGTTTTTTTTATTTTCCTTATTCTATTTATTTTTATTTTTTATCTAACATGTTTCTTGACTCTCTTAAGGGTACACCTTTAAAACTATCTAAGGTAAGTAATTGGGATCGTATTTTTACCTTTTAATTTTAAATTACAATTTTCTTAATTTAAGACAACCGAAAATTGCGTAGTACTGAAAGGGCAGTTCAAGGGTGCTAACCCTTGCTTGACTGTAACCGACTCTCGAATCCAAAATATCTTTGGAAAGATGCATATCAGGTAAGAAATAGGGTATATGATCAACCCATTTGTTTTAAAATAAATGATCGGTGGCGACTCCAATTTGTTTAATCCAAGTCGAAGCCTAATTTCGGGGTCCAACCGAAAGACGGTTCCGACAGCTTGGCGACTCTACTGGGGAAAGGTAAGTGAGTCAGGCTAAGGTAATTTCCAGTTGTCTTTTTAATGAAAATGGTAAGTTTAAATTTTAAGGTAATTTTTCGATCCTTATCACTTACTTCTGATTATATTTTTTTCGAATAAATAGTTGTACTGACGGTTTTCTCAATGATTTCAGCTTGTCAAAACTTGTTTTTCATCTAAGGCTCTAAACCAGAGCTCCAAACCCGTTTTAAGTGGGGGTGAAAGTGACGCCTTCGTGTGAATTTATTCACCGTGTGAGCCTAGCTAGTAGCCTTCGGGATTCATATACCTTATGTCTTCGTGTGAATTTATTCACCGTGCGGGGATAAGGGAATGTTTCCTCTCGAGTTTAACTTAATCCACATAAGCTTGTAATGGGCTTAGGACTAAGGGTCTAACAAGCCCAAGGGGGCACCAGCAAGGAGAACTCGGGTACATTTTTTAGAACCTAAACCGGGAGACTATGGAGAATTAGAGCCTACCCTGAAACCTCATTTCAAACCCTAGGCTATTTTGAGTTCATTTCCTGCTTTATTTTATGTTCAAAGTATGTGAACTAGAAATTTATGCGATTAGGACTTGTTCAAAATCAACTTGCGGGATTGAGATCATGTCCGGGTAGGAATACTAAGCATGTAGGGTAGATATCATGTGGGGTAGGACTTTTATTTTCATTATTGTTTTGATTATTATCCTTACCTCACTAACTCTTTTTATTTTTTTATTTTAATTTTCATCATTTGTATCATTTAAAAGAGGTGTTGATCCACCAAAAATGCGTTCGTTAAACATGAATAATCTGCATTAATGGACAAAGGGGTTATAATACAAAGATATGAAAAACTCAGAAGTCCAGCCGTGGTCAAAGAATACTCTGAGGCAAAGGTTGCCAAAGAAAGACGAGAAAAGGTTTTTAACCTAGAGAGCTCATTCAAAGACAACATACCGTTGTTGACAAATTAAAGAAACAAGCAGATAAACTTCAGATAGTTCCTATCGATTGAGGGCTCTGATGGCGCCTTCGTTTGGAACAAGCTCAACAGAGAATGAAAGCTAGAGATGTAGTCATTCGAGATTTTTTTTGAGCAAGCAAGCTCGTCACTTGTACAGTTTAGCCAGAGAAGCCGGAACAGTTCGACGGGGCATTCAACCAGTGATAGAAAAAGGCTGAAGATGAATCAACTTGTCAGAGGTTGTTTGGGATCTATATCATCAAAATGATTTTTGTTTCTTTAGACGTAACACTTTTGTCCCCAATGAGGATTATTTATAATAACAGACACATTTTCGGATCAATGCCTCGAACATTTCTTGCATTTTTGCATTTTGCATTTACATTTTTTTTAATAATTTTCATAAACATGAAATTAAGTCATGGAGGATTCGGTGAAGTGGTCCTAATCACATGACACCACATGGAAGCGAGATTTTAACAATTAAAAAAACTAAAATCAATATAGTAGGAGCCTGATCAGCTGATTAAAGGACAAAGCCTGCCAGAATGATCTAAGAACAGAATCCTCATATCCTAAGGGCTACGATATTGAAGCTGTGTGTAGTTACCACATAGGAAGCTTTAGACACTCCTCAAAGAACTATAAGGCACCGAAGCACAAGATCCAGAACCTGATGGATTCAGGGGCATGGACAACAAAATAAGGGGGCATCACATATACCATTTGCACTTAGTGCATTGTTTTGTTTGAACACATCTTTGATCTTTCATGTTTGCTTAATCTTTTAAACGATTGAATTTGTGCTACCTTCTAAGGTGGAATAATTGAACAAATTTTAATCTTTAGTTCTTCGAATATAAAATGAATTAAGGATTCTTTTAATTCTTCAAGAATTATAGATTTTTGACATATGTCAAGATTAGACCTTTCTTATACTATCTCAAATCCTAAAATAAAATACCTTGATTCTTTACCCAAAATAATTCATGATCATTACTATAAGACCATATTTTGACATTACCACCCTTTGAAACTTTTGAACATTCTTTGAGTCAATAAAGTCACACCACTGTCTTTTTAGACTCAAAATTGATTTTTTATACCACTAAGACCTAAGGCATTGAGTTGTTCATTTGAAACTTCTTCTAACTCGGACATTTCGCTGGGAGCCTGAACATTAAGATATGTCAGGAACAAGAAGCAGAAAGAAGAATTCATTTGAAATAATTCTATCATGCATTAATTACATTGTTTTTATGTAAATGAAATTAATCCTGAAAATCTATCCCCCTGGGGATACCTCTTCTATGAAAACTTCCATGTATGAAATGATGAACAACTTTCTTTTTTTATCCCTTCACAACAGGAGAAAATATATATCCCCTGTGTCCCCTTTTGAGCCAATAGTATTTTTCTTTTGATTCAACCCTAACCAAGAATCACCCTCCACACTGGGGGCAAGGTGGAAGAAATCTTCTCACATGAGTAAATACATCAATCCAAAGGCGATACCAAATTCCAAGTGCGAAGATTCAATCAGAACAAAAAGAAAAAAGATAAGAAAACAAAGAGAAAATAAAAAAGAGAAACAAAAACAAAGGAAAAAGTGAAGAAAAAGAAGACAATACGCATATCCAAAGATTCACTCGATTCAAATGACGCGTCGAGATTCAAATTATGAGATTGATCAAGCACAATCATTCCAGAATCACTTCACTCGAAGATCATGGAACATCCAAAGAAAATCAAGAGAAACACATACGAGCATATTCAAATTGGGCAAGATAAGATTGAAGGCATGAGAATGAATTGATCCTTGGTTCGATACCCTGAAACACTTATTTGGGCCTATTTATCATTTTCTTTCATAACCAAAAACCATGACCTACATTACGTGCCTTAAAAGTCCCTTCTAATCATATACAAAGTTCTGAATAGAATAAACTATCTTCATATTTCATCCCGCCCATCAGGATTAATCTTTATTTGCAAAAAACAGTATAAATGCATGATAGAGAAAAATAACAAAGGGGGGTTCAAGATGTAAATTCTGAATGACGTCTTGAAACCAAAGGAGGATTTGAGTTGAAAACCTGAAAAGGCAGCTCGAATATAAAAATTGGGCAGTTGAGGCGATCGCACAAATTCCTTAATAAGACATCGCACAATCCGAGCATAACCATGAAAGCTGGGAGTCGGAGAACACTTCCAGTAGAGGAGCATATAAGCTACCCCATCATCAAATAAACAAAAATGCCAAACCTTTGACCAAACACAATAACCTGAGACTTTTTTATCCTTTCCTAACTTAACCATTTCCCAAAAATAACCTGAGCATATAAGGATTAACAATGCAATTAATTCTTTGATATCCAATGAACTCTAGTTTTATTGTTCGTCTCAATTGTAAAACCGTGAAAGGGCAATATTTTCAAAACTTCTGATTAAACATTTTTCGAAACTCTTTTAATTGATATTTTCAGAACTTTGAAAATAAAAGAGAAAGAAAAACATTTTTTTCAAATAAGACAATCTCTCTAGAGTGGATCTTGGTAAATGACATGTGGCTCTCAGACACAAAACTCATGCTTAGAATCAATGCTGAAGCAAGAAATGAGGAACATTGGGGACATCTTTGAAGATTTAACATCAAATGTTGGGGCATTTTTAGAGATTCAACATAGATTATTGGGGCATCTTTGTGGATTCAACATCCTGATGCGAATTATCAGACCTTCTGAAGGCATTTCCTCCATATGTAGGAACAAGCAGACAAAGCACGAGACTCCATCCAGGAGATAAAACAGAACTAATTCATGTTACATGCATCTTAATAACATCCTCAATACTGGGTTAGTGACCAAAGTGTGAAATTTTAAAATTAAATGACCAATTTAGATAAATTGAAAAGTGGAGGAATTAATTAAAAGATGTTGGTGTATGATGAATTAATAAGTGAAGGAGAAGTAAAAGGGTAAAAGAGTCTTTGAGCAAATAAAATAATAAAATAATAATTGTGGCTATTATAATACCCATGTGGAATATGCTTTGAAGAGATAAGTTTCCAGACTTATCTTCTTCATCTTCTTCTCCCAAACGTGAAGCATCCAAGGCTAAGATAAGTTTGATTTCTTTTGGTTAATCCTTCAAATTAAATTATGGGTTTGATTCATGAAGCTTTAGGAAAGATGATGAGGATGAAAAAGGTCATAAAAACTCAAAGATTTGTAAGTTATGAAGGATTAAAAATAGGAAGTGGATAAGGGAAATTTTGAATAAGGATGTATAAATGGATTTAGAAGTTGAATTTTACTTGTCATAGGTGTGAATAATAAGTTATAAGTGTTAGAAATAAGTTTGGATTACATGAAAATTTTGGTATGATTCTTAGTTTTAAGAATTTGAAGGAGATATGGAAAATTCTAAAGTGTTGGAATAATAAGAGTTAGTTAAAATGGTTGTAGATGAGTTTAGTAGTATGAAAGGAGTTTTATGAAAAGTTATGGAATTTTCGGGTAAAACCAATTTATTATTGACATGTCGATGCATTATGGATGGGCATCGATGTACGAAGACAAAATTTGAAGGTGCATCGATGCACAGGAATTTCGAACCTAATTTGGGTATCGATGCACCCATAGTGCATCGGTACACCTCTAAAGGAAAATTGAATTTTGGGTTCATTAAATTAGTTCAAGTTAGTAGTATCAAATTATAAGGTTTAGGCTTCTTATAATTGTCTTCAAAATTATAATTATGTAGATATCGAGCCAAAACAAGTTCCGGAACAAGTGACAAGTAAGATCGATCGAGGAAAAGACAAAGAGATATATGTGAGTGCATATACATAGCATTAATATAGTATTATAATCAGTTCTAGACTTGTGATAAGTCTAGATTCAATATTTTGATACATGATTACATTTTATATTATGAAACATGATATGAGTTCATATCATATGCATTATGTGATATGAATATGCAGGAAAAGTTATATGAGCTATGTGATAAAGGTATGAAAATGATTTATCTATGTGATAAAGGTATGGAAATAATATGCCAAGAATCGACTAAACCTTAGCTCTGATGCCATTAAATGTGACACCCCAACCCGTACCCGACCTGGATACGAGTCCGAGATGTCACATTGACTTTTTAAAACAATTTTCTTACAAAATAACAAAACATTTTAACTCATATTAAGAAAATATGATAATATATTATTGAATTATGCTCATTATAACCAATTTAAGAAAATATACATTTTATGAACAGTAAAATGTGGTATGAACAATACTGTGAACAGTAATAAACATTACCGTGAATAGTGCTACAGTGCTGTGAATAGTGCTACAGTGCATCGACGCATTGCTACAGTGCATCCATACACTGAAATTTCGAAGCAAAATTGTGCATCGATGCACTACTATAGTACCATGAACGATAATGTTCATTACTGTTCACAGTACTGTTCATACCGTATTTTACTGTTCATAAAATGTATATTTTCTTAAATTGGTTATAACGAGCATAATTCAATAATATATTATCATATTTTCTTAATATGAGTTAAAATATTTTGTTATTTTATAAGAAAATTGTTTTAAAAAGTCAATGTGACATCTCAGACTCGTATCCAAGTCAGGTACGGGTTGGGGTGTTACATTTAATGCCATCAGAGCTAAGGTTTAGTCGATTCTCGGCATAAATCGAAGTCTAGAGTGTTTTATAATGTATATATGCCAAAAAATAGTGAAAACTTTTGATCTGGTGTAGTATGGAGTATGATGTGTTGCTAATAGAATGAAATGGTTGTGTCTTAAATAGATGTTCGGACATGATAGTTCTCGAAGTCAAGCGGGAGATGATCGACCCGCTGAAAGCAGTAATTCACTTGTCCTGGTCAGGCAAGGTGAAGAACATACACCTTTTGGAGTGCCTATAGCTGATCAAGATGTGTTCTTTAGAACATTAGATGCAGTATTGATGCGTTTCCAACCTCTTTCTCCATTAACTCCTAGAGTAAATGTAGTAAAGGAGTTGAGAGGATTAGGAGCTCCCGAATTTAAGGGAGAAGCCGAGGAAGGTCCGGTTGTGGCGGATCTTTGTTTAAATGATTTGAAAATCATATTGGATGGTCTCCACTATTCTAATGTGGAGAAGTTGGATGGAACTGTGTCTTTACTTAGAGGACAAGCTAGAATATGGTGGACGAATGTCACCATGAGAATGTCAAGTGATTAAGTAACATGGTCTCTATTCTTAGAAGAGTTTAAGTATAAGTATATTGGAGATCAATTCATCAGACAAATGAAGCAGAAGTTTATGAACTTGAAATAGATGAATCACTTAGTATACGAATATGAATGTGAGTTTAATAAACTGAGTCGATTTGCAGCTGAGCTTGTTACTACGGAGAAAGATGATTATGAATGGTTTGTGGAGGGCTTGCGCCCTAGATTGAAAGAGATGTTAATAGTATTGAACTTGTCCTCCTTCCAAGAGATAATTAATTGTACTAAAGCTCTTGAGAGAGCTTAGAATGAGAGATTTGGGGACTCAAGAGTTTAGACATCTAAGAGGACTGGTGCTTCTTCAAGCACAGCACCACCAAAAATAGGAAGATATTCAGGATTCCAACCTCAAGCTAGATCAGAATCAATTGTATCCTCAGCAAGACGAGCAAGTCAGATGAGAGTTCGACAGACGCAATCAGTGGGATTCGGTACTGGGAGAGCCACTCAAGGTCAAGTGAGACAATGACATCATTATGGGAAGAATCATTTTGGAAATTGTCGAATGGATTCTGGAGTCTGTTTTCGATGCAGAGATGCCGGGCATTTTATTCGAGATTTTCTATTACTGGTGGGTGAGTCTGCACCATCTGAAAGAAATGTTTCTACCTCACAACGAGGATGAGGAAGGGGTAGAGGGAGGAATCAATCTGAATCCTTTGCACAACCTGAAATTCGCTCCACTACACGGGTATACAATTTAAAGACAAGTGACGACCGTGATGAACCCGATATTATAGCAAGTACTTTCCAGCTGTATGATAAATTAGTATTGGTATTGATTAATCTGGGTTCCAATTATTCTTATATTATTAGTAAATTAGTAAAAGAATTGAGAATCCCATTAGAAGCTATGAGTAATGAGGTAATAGTAACTAATCCTTTAGGGCATAGTGCTCGGGTGAATAAAGTTTGTAAGGGATGTCCCATAAGGATTCATGGAATTAATTTTCCTGCTAATCTGATGGAACTACCTTTTGATGAATTCGAAGTGATTCTGGGAATGGATTGTTTATTTCATTATTATGGGAATATGGATTGTAGATTGAAAAAGGTAACTCTAAAGAGTCCAGAAGGGATAGAAGTAAATGTGATTAGTGAAAGGTCTAATCCTTTAGCAAATGTAATATCGGCAATGGCAGCAAAAAAATTGATGCTACAAGGATGTCAAGGTTTTCTTGCAAATGTAGTAGATACAAGGGTTAAAGAGAAAGGGTTAGATGAGATTCCGATACTCAGAGAATTTCCTGATGTTTTCCCTGTGGAGTTGCCAGGATTACCTCTAGATAGAGAGGTAGAATTTCAAATTGAAGTAATGTCAGGAACAGCTCCTATTGCAATGACACCTTATCGTATGGCTCCGAAAGAATTGCAAGAATTGAAGAAGCAATTGCAAGAGTTACTAGATAAGAGATTTTCTCCAGTGTTATTTGTTAAGAAGAAAGATGGTTCGATGCGTCTTTGCATTGACTATCGACAGCTCAATAAGGTGTCAATCAAGAACAAGTATCCTCTTCCCCAAATTAATAATTTGTTTGATCAGTTAAAAGGAGCTTCGGTATTTTCAAAAATTGACTTACGTTCTGGTTATCATCAATTGAAGATTCAAGATAAGATATTCCAAAGACAACTTTTCGAACGAGATATGGACATTATGAATTCATCGTAATGCCATTTGGAGTGACGAATGCACCTGCTGCTTTCATGGACCTCATGAACATGATTTTCAGCTCTATTTGGACCAGTTTGTTGTTGTTTTTATTGATGACATACTGGTGTACTCGAAATCCCATGAAGAGCATAACACACATCTGAGAATAGTTTTGCAAATTCTCAGGGATAAGAAGCTTTATGCTAAATTGTCTAAATGTGAATTTTGACTAAATGAAGTAATTTTCTTGGGGCACGTGATCACTGCAGATGGGATTATGGTGGACCCTCAAAAGATTAAAGCTATAATAGACTGGGAGATTCCAAAGAATGTATCGAAAGTTCGGAGCTTCCTTGGACTTGCAGGTTATTATTGGAGATTTGTTAAGATTTTTTCGATGATAATGTTACCTTTAACAAAGCTGATGAGAAAGAATGTACCATTTATATGGAATTCAGAGTGCCAAGAAAGTTTTGAAACTTTAAAGAGAATTTTGACAGAAGCCCCTATATTTATTCAACCTGAATTCGGTAAGAATTTTGTAGTATACAGTGACGCGTCCCATAATGGATTGGGATGTGTATTAATGCAAGAAGGGAAAGTGGTAGCGTATGCATCAAGACATTTGAAATCACATGAAAGGAATTATCCAACTCATGATTTAAAAATGGCTGCTGTAGTGTTTTCTCTTAAGATTTGGCGTCACTACTTATACCGAGAACGTTGTTACTTGTAAATGGATCATAAGAGTTTGAAGTATTTGATGACTCAAAAAGAGCTTAATTTGAGGCAAAGGTGATGGGTTGAGTTTTTAAAAGATTATGATGTGATAATTGACTATAATCCCGGAAAGGCTAACGTGGTAGCAGATGCTTTGAGTAGAAAAACGTTTACAGCTTTACGAGCTATAGACGCAAGATTATCTTTAACTGGAGACGGTGGTCTATATGTAGAATTAAGGCTTAAACCAATGTGGTTAGATCGAATTGGATAATTACAAAGTAAAGATGAAATGTGTTTGAAAAGAATAGAGCAAGTAAAGAATAAAGAGATTAAAGATTTTGAGGTTAAGTAGGATGGGAATTTATATTATAAAGGAAGAATCGTGATACCAGATGATGAGGAATTGAAGAAACATCCATTGACAGAGGCTCATTATAGTCCATTGACGATGCATCTAGGTGGAACCAAGATGTATATGGATTTGAAAGATCGATATTGGTGGTCAGGAATGAAAAGAAGTATCACCGAATTTGTGTCTAAGTGTTTGGTATGTCAACAAGTTAAAGTTGAACATCAAGTTTCATCGGGATTATTGCAACCGCTTTCTATTCCACAATGAAAGTGGGAAAATGTGATAATGGATTTTTTTTGGGGTTACCCTTGACTCCAAACAAAAGAGATTCAATATGGGTAATTGTTGATCGATTGACTAAGTCAGCACATTTCCTTCCGGTTAGAACAGATTTCTCTATAGACAAGTACACAGAGCTGTATATTAGAGAAATTATTAGATTGCATGGAGTGCCTATTTCTATATTTTTTGATCGAGAACCTCGATTCACCTCGAGATTCTAGAAATCTCTATATAGAGCGTTGGGAACTCACTTAAACTTTAATACGTCTTTTCATCCTCAAACTGACGGGCAATTAGAAAGGACTATTCAAATCTTGGAGGATATGTTGAGAGCATGTGTAATTGAGTTCAAAGGGTCATGGGAAAAGTATTTACCACTGGCAGAGTTCGTTTATAACATTAGTTACCAGTCCAGTATCAAGATGGCACCCTATGAGGCGTTATATGGAAGAAAATGTCGTACACCATTAAACTGGTATGAACTTAAAGATCGCAGTGTTTTTGGTCCGGATTTGATTCAAGATGTGGAAGAAAATGTTCGAGAAATTCAGAATAATCTCAAAGTAGCATTTGATTGACAAAAGTCCTATTCTGACCTTAAAAAAAATTATTGAATACGAAGCTAGATAAAAAGTTTTCTTGAAAGTATCTCCCTGGAAGAAAGTATTGCGGTTTGGACGTAAAGGAAAGTTGAGTCCTAGATTTATTGGACCTTATGAGATTGTAAAGAGAGTAGGTCCTGTGGCATATCAACTAGCTTTACCACCTGAGATGGAAAAGATACATGATGTCTTTCACGTTTCAATGCTTCGAAGATATAGATCTGATCCCTCTCATATAGTGATACCAGAAGAGATCGAGGTTTGATTTGACTTAACTTATGAGGAAGAACATGTTCAAATATTAGCTCACAAAGTGAAACAACTAAAGAATAAGACTATTCATTTGGTCAAAGTTCTATGGAGAAATCACAAGGTAGAGGAAGCAACGTGGGAATGTGAAGAGGATATGCGGCATCAGTACCCCCATCTGTTCGTGCAATGAAAATTCGAGGACGAATTTTCTTAAGGGGGGAGATTTGTAACATCCTCAATACCGGGTTAGTGACCATAGTGTGAAATTTTAAAATTCAATTACCAAATTAGATAAATTGAAAAGTGAAGGAATTAATTAAAAGATGTTGGTGTAGGATGAATTAATAAGTGAAGGAGAATTAAAAGGGTAAAAGAGTCTTTGATCAAATAAAATAATAAAATAATAATTGTGGGTATTATAATACCCATGTGGTATATGCTTTGAAGAGATTAGTTTCCAGACTTATCTTCTTCATATTCTTCTCCCAAACGTGAAGTATCCAAGCCTAAGGTAAATTTGATTTCTTTTGGTTAATCCTTCAAATTAAAGTATGGGTTTGATTCATGAAGCTTTAGAAAAGATGATGGGGATGAAAAAGGTCACAAAAACTCAAAGATTTGTAAGTTATTAAGGATTAAAAATAGGAAGTGGATAAGGGAAATTTTAAATAAGGATGTATAAATGGATTTAGAAGTTGAATTTCACTTGTCATAGGTGTGAATAATAAGTTATAAGTGTTAGAAATAAGTTTGGATTACATGAAAATTTTGGTATGATTATTAGTTTTAAGAATTTGAAGGAGATATGGGAAATTCTAAAGTATTGGAATGATAAGAGTTAGTTAAAATGGTTGTAGTTGAGTTTAGTAGTATGAAAGGAGTTTTATATGAGGAAATTTAATGAAAAGTTATGGAATTTTCGGGTAAAACCAGTTTATTATTGACATGTCCATTGATGCATTATGGATGGGTATCGATGCACTAAGACAAAATTTGAAGATGCATCGATGCATTAAGGGGTGCATCGATGCATAGGAATTTCAAACCTAATTTGGGTACCAATGCACCCATAGTGCATCGGTACACCCTTAAAGGAAAATTGAATTTTGGGTTCATTAAATTAGTTCAAGTTATTAGTATCGAATTATAAGGTTTAGACTTCTTATAATTGTCTTGAAAATTATAATTATGTAGATATCGAGCCAAAACAAGTTCTGGAACAAGTGACAAGTAAGATCGATCAAGGAAAAGCAAAAAGATATAGGTGAGTGCATATGCATAACATGAATATAGTATTATAATCAGTTCTAGACTTGTGATAAGTCTATATTCAATATTTTGATACATGATTACATTTCATATTATGAAACATGATATGAGTTCATATCATATGCATTATGTGACATGAATATGCAGGAAAAGTTATATGAGCTATGTGATAAAGGTATGGAAATGATATGTCTATGTGATAAAGGTACTGTTCATACCGTATTTTACTGTTCATAAAATGTATATTTTCTTAAATTGGTTATAACGAGTATAATTCAATAATATATTATCATATTTTCTTAATATGGGTTAAAATGTTTTGTTATTTTGTAAGAAAATTGTTTTAAAAAGTCAATGTGACATTTCAGACTCGTATCCAGGTCGGGTACGGGTTGGGGTGTTACATTAGACATACTTAAGAGCATCACATTTATCATTTTTTGTATACATAAGTTTTTGCAGCTTTTAGAGTCCAATTTCAAAAATACTCGATTCAAAAGCGCATTCAGAAATTGATGGCGGTTGCTCAACTTCATAGCAAAGGAGCGTCTATCAACAAACAACTTTGTTGAGTTAATCGATCGATGGAATCGGCCAAGAGGGGGGTGAATTGGAAATAAAATTTTTGGTGGAAGCTTTTGCATAAAATTGAAAGTAATTGAACATCGATTTAGAGTGGTTCGACTTTCTCAACCAAAATCTACGTCCACTACCTTAGCTATCCACACTAAGGATTTTCCACAAATTCACTAATTTGTCTTTCTTTTGAGGACAAAGAGTAACCCTACAAACCCTCAAGAATTATATCCCAAATTCTTGAGAACACTCTCTCCCAAAGAAAACAATACAAATTTGCAAACTTACAAAGAAATCCTCACAAGGTAGATTGTTTGCACAATTCTAGAACAAAGAAAAGAACACTTAAGAATGAATACAATTGAGCACAATAAGTGTTCTTGAAAGCAAAAATGAATATTGAATGAAAAATAGGCTTGAAATGCTCAAACTTGAGGTTTTATGCTTTCTATTTGATTCTCTCTTGATTCTAGTTGCTTGATGTTTCTTGTTATTGATCAATGGCTTCTAAGCTTGTTTAAATACACCTTGAATCTCTTCTAAACGTTGGAGATAATTAGTGAAGTCAATAGAGCCGTTTAAGTGTGAAAACAATTAATAAATTCAGCTGGGAGCGTCTCATGCATCGATGCATACCCTTGGTGCATCAGTGTAAAATTCAAATATTTTGACCGTTGGACCCTTAGTGCATCGGTGGACTAAGAGTACATCGATGCATTAAGTGCATTCGATGTTGCAAAATAGCCAGAGTGCATCGATGCATGGCTGGTGCAACGATGCATCAAATGCATTCGATGTTTTCATAAAATCCTCAGTGCATCGGTGCATGGTGTGTGCATCGATTCATGAAATGCATTCAATGGTCAATTTAATTCATGGTGCATTGATGCATGGATTGGTGCATCGTTGCATCACACTAAAAATTGATTTAAGGCTTGATTTTGGTTCAAAATATTTTGTGAAAATTGTTTCAAAAATAGTTTAAGTACAAATCGCAATTTTACACTTTTAGTAAGGATTAAAATTGATCTTGAAAGGCTTGGAGTAATAATTTTGATATTCGATTGATTCAATTGAATATACTTAGAAAATCATTTATAAAATCTTAAAATTCATTTAACTTAATTTGTATATCGAAATATCAAAATGTTTTCAACAATCTCCCCCTTTTTGATATAACAAAACATTTGTGTTATTTTAAGATTTCTTAAAATTTGAAAACAATTTTGAAAAAAATACTCCCCCTTACTATAACACTTCTCCCCTTTAAAAACATTCAACACTTAACATTTACTTAACATTTCTCCCCCTTTTTGTTAAATCAAAAAGCTTTAAAACGTTTTAAACAAGTAATTGAAAACATAGCCAATTGATATTATATATATATATATATATATATATATATATATATATTATATATATATATATATAGATATCTTAAGCTAATAAGATCACAATCAAAAGAGAGATTAGCCATTAGTTTTATAATCAATATTCAATCATAAATGGATAATTGGTCAAAATGCAACTAATATGATGATGATGCAAAAATTAATAATTATTAAGCTCAAAATGAAAATTCAAACCAAACCAATATATATTAAGTGAAAATCCATAAAACATCCAAATCATATCCAAACAAAGTCAAGCAAGTCAAACAAAAATCCCCAAAATATTCAAAATGTTTTAACAATAAACGTTCAAGACGACCCAAAATCAAAATAAAATCTACTCGCCCATAGAAGGATCGGGAGGAGGAGGAGGAAAACGGGCTTGCATCTCAAGCGTGAGATTATCCATGCGTGCAAGCATCTCCCTTTGAAACTCCATCTGTCGAGCTTCCAAAGTGTCTAAACATTGATTTACTACTTCGTGAGTAGCAGTCAAGTGTGATTCGATGGAAGCATACCGTAGATCAAATGTCTCCAAGAACGATCGAAAATATGGAGACATTTGATCCTCTTGAGGAGCTGGTTCTGGTGCAGGCTCATCATCGGGTACGTGATCATCTATGCCTTGCATAAGCTGTTGGAATTCAGGATCATCGTCATCAGCCGGAGCCGGAGGAGGAGGAGCACGAGAGGATCTAGGAGCAGTTCGTGAGGAACTAGCTCCCGAAGTTTGTTTTCTGGGTCTAAAAACCCATTGACCGATTACCTTGTCTTGTTTCCAATATGATTTCTTCAAGGATGTGAGATTGATTTGATTTTGGAGTGGGATAGGATTGTCGAGAGAGACTTTTAGACCAAGTTTGATAAAGAGATTACTAAGAAGACATCCATAAATTAATGTTTCAACATGTTTTGAAGGAACAATGTTTACGATGTCCACTAGTTGACTAAATATAATGTGTGGTAGATTTATTTTGATTTTATTTTTAATACAATACATCCACCATAAATCCCTAGCACGAAGTGTGGAGTACCTACCCCTGGATGGTCTAAACCACCAGGAGATCATCAAATGGAGAAAACGATCATGATGGGATCGTAGAGTACTAACACTGGAGTTTGGAACATAGGGATATTCCACATTTTCATTCTCATTATATACACCACTATCATTTAACCTAAATCAGAAAGCTATAGTCTCGGGGTCAATATTAATATATTGGCCTAAAAGATAGGATCTAATAGCTATAGTTTCACATTGAGTTTCATTTTGAATACACACCACATTAGAATAGAAAATGCAGACCAATTGTTGATAGACGATAGGTTTAAGCTGAAATAACTTATCAAACTTCCAAGCTTTAAGAGTCGGAAGGTATTTGAAGTTAATGTCAACCATGGTTTGAAGTGAAGGAATACGTTCTTCGCGAATTCTATAAGTTTGGAAAGAATTTCTGTACCTAGAGTACAATTCGTCTCTACGACGCTCAGGCATGTTAAAACAAGATCCTAATAGAGATGAAGGTGGAGGAGAAATGGGATTAGGAGGTTGGTTTGAACGAGAACGACTAGACGAAGTTCTAGGGCGTTTGGGATTAGACATGATTAAAGGAAATTGGAATAAGGAATATCACCTGCAATTTGAAACACATGTATGCACAATCAATCCCAAAACTCAAATGAGTCCTCAATAATTCAAGGTTCTCTAAACCATATCCTAATGGGCATGTTTTGAAAACTATTTAAAAATAATATTTGATAATCATAATATAGTTTTCATGAAAACAAAACAATTAAGTCAGAAATATTACTAATTTTTGAAGTCATATTTTTTTTAATTTCGAAATTTAAAGAAGAATCTTGAAAAATTGTTTGTTTTTAACGAAATTGTTAGTAAAATATAGTTTAGAACCAACAATCAATCAATGCCCGATATAATGTACATTCTAGAACTAATTAAAACTAGTTCTAAAATCAAAAATTTGTAAAATAGAGGTTTTTAGAAAAATACCTTTGAAAATTCGGATTGAGAGGGATGAGGAGTTGTTTTGCACGATTTAATGATTGAAGCAGGTTTGCAAGTTGAAAAGCTTGAAGATTCCTACGAAAAATCATTGATTTTGAGCAAGAATGGAGATTTTAGAGTGAGAGGGACGAACGGCTTGGAGAGAATAGATTTTAGGTTTTGAGAAAATGAAGAAAATGAGGCATTTTAACCCAAAACTCGACGGATGCATCGATGCATGACCCCTTGCATTGATGCACATTCAAGGCGTGCATCGGTGCATCAACATGATGGATCGATGCACATTCAAAGAGATGCATCGATGCATTGTTAAGTGCATCGGTGCATGAAGCACAAAAATATCCAAAAATCTGGTTTAAAAACTCAAAATGCTAAAAGCTCTAGTGGTATTGGCAACTCATATATTGAAAATTAATCATGTTCAAACAATCAAATTAATCTTTAAACTATATTTGAACATAAAGTTAATTTTCATCAAGAATCATAAACTCCCCCTAACTAATAGCAATGAATGCAATCAAAAATTAATATTCTAAGCATTTTTCATTTAGTCTTAAAAGTGCTAAAATTATTTTAAACACTAAGTGAAGATAGGTTGGTCAAACCTAATTCTCTCCTAAGTGTCCAAAATCTTTCATTGTCTAAAGGTTTTGTAAAGATATCCTCTAATTGGTGCAAAGTATCAATAAATTCTAGAACTACATCCTCCTTAGTGACATGGTCTCTAATGAAGTGATGTCTTATTTCAATGTGCTTAGTTCTAGAGTGTTGGATAGGATTTTCAGTGAGACAAATAGCACTAGTATTGTCACACTTGATAGGAATAGTACCTACTTCAATTCCATAATCAAAAAGTTGTTGTTTCATCCATAAAACTTGTGCACAACAACTACCGGCTGAAATGTATTCCGCTTCAGTGGTAGATAATGCAACACAATTTTGTTTCTTTGAAAACCAATAAATCAGCATATTTCCAAGGAATTGGCAAGTACCAGAGGTGCTTTTTCTATCTAATTTGCATCCTCCATAATCCGCATCAGAAAAAGCATGCAAGCTAAAGCTAGAGTCTCTAGGACACCAATGTCCTAAACTAGGAGTGTCCTTAAGGTATCTAAAGATTCTCTTAAAAGCTAGTAAATGTGATTCCTTAGGACATGATTAAAATCTAGCACATAAGCAAACACTAAACATAATGTCTGGTCTACTTGCAGTTAGATAGAGCAAAGAACCAATCATTGACCTATATTATAGACATCAATTTTTTTCATTATTATTATTATTATTATATATTATTATTATTTATTATATTATTATTATTATTATTATTAAATAAAAAATTACATAGCCCAATTAAATTTAAACCCTAAGGCCCGAGAAACCCTTTTTGGGTTTTCTAAAAATTCTAGCCGCCTCAGCCAACGGTTCAGCTTCCAGCCGCCTCTGATGATTCCAATAGTCTCTAGCAGTAGCCGACGCCTCTACCAGGTGTTCCACCCCGCTGTAGCCACGACACCGCCGCCTCAAAGAAGCCTCCAGAAGCGCCACTAAGCCATCCACGTTGCTACCTTATGGTGAGTCACCACCATAGTTCGGTGACTCACCTAGGGTCACTCTTTTAAACTAGTCCAAGAGCAACACCGTGATGGCCTATAAATATGGCCACCGTATCTGCAAAGAGAAAAGGAGAGACAGAGAGCTACGCCAGCGAGCAAGAATGGAGAAAACCACAACAACAACCCAAAACCAAGCCAAAACACAACAACCACAACGCAAAATACATAAAATAGAAAGAAAAAGAAAGAGAGAAAGATTTACCGAAGAGATTACTGTCATCAAAGCCTCCCTACGCCGTTGAAAAATCAAAATACCGAAGGTAACACGCTTAGATCTAGGCCGAGTTAAGGGTTTTTAGGCTAAACGATCTTTGGTTTCGGCTTTAGGGTGGTTAGGATTTTATTTTAGTGTATTATGGGATTTTCCAGCCACCATGAACGGTGGACGGCGGTGGTGTTCGGAGCCAGAGCGTGGCTGCCGTCCAGAGTTCTCTTCCCTCCAGTGAGGGAATTGAAGAGAGAGTTGAGAGAAAATATTTTCTCTCTTCTAAAGAGAGAGAGAAGAAAGAAAAAAATGGGAAGAGATGGCCATTATGGCCGACCATAAAGGGTATAAAAACCCTCCCCTAAACGACGCCGTTTTGGGGAGGGGTGTATCCGTAATTTCGAGAATGGCCAAACCCTTTCCGTGATACCTTTAGCTTTGTAAGCTTTCATTTTAGTCATTTAAATCAATTTACTATGATTTTAATTCGGTATCTTAATTTTATTTTCTTTATACTTTAGTCACCAATAGGCTTTTATATATATTAGGCAAAATAACACATTTAGCCACTGTAATTTTAATAATTTTTATTTTAATCCCGAATTAATTTTTATGACTAAATTACAGTATTAATATTTCTATTTTATGATATTATTAATTATGTTCATTAATTTTGATCTTTTATAAATTAATCACTAATTTTTATAATTTTTAACGTTGAATATAAATTTTATGTATTTATGAATATGATTTAATTGTTTTAATTTAAATTGTTTTATTTTAATACTTTCCCAAATTTGTTATCAATTAACTATTCATAAAAGATTAATTCACTTTTAATGTTTCATTTTCCTTAATTACTTATAACCTTGATGTTTGTATCTTTGACTTTATTTTTTCCTTACTTTAATTTTCTTTGCATTTATTTATAATTGGTATCTTTTAATTTTATTATTTTATTTCATTACTTATTTGTAATATTATTATTAATTTTAATATATTTTAATTATTACTTTAATTATTATTTTATTATTATTTTTATCTTAGCCTTATATATATATATATGTATATATATATTTGTTTAAATAATAATATTTACTTATTTTTAATATTAAAGAAAATGACTGTCTTAAAGCACCTAGAAGTCCATTTTCTGATACTTTTTATCCTATAAAATATATATTAATTTTTAAAGAAATATTTAATTAATATTTATTTAGTTTTTAATATAGAAGAAAAGAGCTGTCTTAAAGCACCTAGAAGCCCTTTTCTGATATTTCTAAATAAATAAATATCTTATTTAAATTAATATATTTTCATAAAACTATAAATTTAAAATAACAATATTATAAAATAAATATATCTTTGAATTTTTAAATTTCAGATAATAGAGACAATTTATAATTAATAAAGTATCAATTTTGGGCGTTATAGGGGTGCTAATCCTTCCCTAAACGTAGCTGGCCACGAATCCTTTTTATTAAATTTTTTTTGTTATACGTAGATCAGTTTATCTTTTAAATTATGTTTTCTTAAAAACTATTTTAAAAGATTGTTTTTAGGTATTTGACCTATCTAACCCAAAAAGGTCAATGGCGACTCCTAAAATATTTTTAAATCAAAATTATTTATTTATTCATTTTATTTTTCCCGCCAAGTAAAAAAAAAATTCGTGCCGGGCGAAAACCGGTTGCGACAGCTTGGCGACTCCGCTGGGGACCGGTCAAACTTTAAAACCAATTATTAATTGTCTCTATCAATTAGAAAATTAAAAATTCATATTTAATTTTTAATTCTTTCTTTTCAAATTTTATATATTATTTATTTATTCATTTTATTTTTCCCGCCAAGTAAAAAAAAAATTCGTGCCGGGCGAAAACCGGTTGCGACAGCTTGGCGACTCCGCTGGGGACCGGTCAAACTTTAAAACCAATTATTAATTGTCTCTATCAATTAGAAAATTAAAAATTCATATATTTAATTTTTAATTCTTTCTTTTCAAATTTTTATATATCCTTATTATTTTCATAATATTTATATATATTATTTTAATTAATGCTTTATTTTCAAGTATTAAATTTTATTATTTATTTGTTTGTCAGAGGTTTGAATATTTCTCCTCACACATAATACTTGCATTGCATAATATAAGCTCTATAATCAAGCTTGTCCCTTTTAGGTGGGAGTGAAAGCGACGTCTTCGTGAGAATTTATTCTCCGTGTCAGACCTAGCAAGTAGCTTTCGGGGTTCATATGCTCTATGTCTTCGTGAGATTATTCTCCGTGTCAGGCATAGAGAAATGTGTCCCCTCGAATTGAACTCGATCCGCTTAAGTCTATAATGGACTAGGATTGAGGGTTTGGCAGCCAAAGGGGGCACCAACAAGGACAGTTCGAGTACCTCTAATCCTAGAACTGAAACCCTGCATATAAAAAACCCTAGAAATTCTCCTGATCTAAGACTATACTGAACCTCTGTCCGTAGGTTTACACAAAGGAGAAATAAGCTATAACTTTTATTTTATTTTATTTTATTTTCTTTTTCCTGAACAAATGCATGCGAACTAGAAATCATGCGGTTAGGTTAATTTTTCCAAACAAAGCATGAAACTAGAAAGCATGAGGTTAGGATTTATACCTTGATAGATATAATTTTTTTTCTTTCCATTAGTTGGTACTGCATGATCATGGCATAACCAAAAGGTGTTGACTTGAAAGACTATCATCAAATTGGAAAGAAATCATAAATGGACAAAAAGTTTATGATCGAACAAAATATGACGCGGCCAAGGAATCGCATCCCGAGGGAACTCTGAGGATAGAAGAGAGCTATGCACCCAAAGATCGTATGCCCATTGAAGAGCAAAAGGAGATACGACAAATAAGAGAGCAGATGTCTAAGATGATGGAAAGAATATCTGTTTTGACCAAAGGAAAATAGATTCATGCACAAAAAGATATAGAGATCAATGAACATAATCTTGCAATTTTAGATATGCAAGGGACTTCTGATCCTAATCAATTGGAGAAGTTACAAACAATCATCATTCGTATTCACAAGTTGTCTGGAGATACCAAATAAATGATGACAACTGTAAAAGCTCCCAGAGAAGAGAAGAAATCATGTAACCTGAAATCATCGAAGTTTACTCTGCTCCCGGCATCTAAAACTCAGGTTCAATCCAAGACAAAAGGCGGTTCTCATGTTGATGCTATACCTATATCATATAAAGAGTTGTATGAAAATTTACTTGAAGCACGAGAAGTGGCTCCATATTACATAAAACCATTCCAACCTCCGTATCCAAATTGGTATGACATCAACGTTCATTGTGAATATCATGTCGGAGCTCAAGGACATACCATCGAGAATTGTCTTGCCTTTAAACGTCGAGTCCAATGTCTTTTGGATCATGGAACCTTACAATTTATGGTAAATGATCAACCTAGTTTAGTAAACAAAGGTCCTGCTAGATTAATACCAAAAGTCTTCAAAGGTAAGAGTATCAGTAGGGGGCCCCAGAAAGAAGAAGATTTACTAAGGTTCGAGGCTCAAATACGTCATTTAAAGATGGAAAACAATAAATTGAGCACCAAAATGGAAACCATGCAAGAAGATTTCCAGAAGATCAATCAAGCTTTTCGAAATGCTGGCATAGGAAACACCCCAGAAGAGTGGATAACAGGGGTCACCAAACTGAAAAAGAGTTGCAACATACATGAAGATCTTGTCTAAAAACTTCTTGAACACAAAGGTTCTCTCACAAGGGAAAATGAGCAACTCCGAGAATTGACACAGGAGATGAAAGAACACCAGAATATCATGGAAGAAGCTGCAGTCCAGACAAGTAATATGGCCCATAAGCTGATAAACTAACTTGGTTTTAGAGAAGAAAATGGGAAATTTATTCCCTATATGTAAAGTTTTGTTGAAGTTAGGACTGAAAGTTGTCCCCTACATGTAAAAGTTTTGCTTAATGCACGGAAACTTTTGTGTTCAATGAAATCTGTTCTAAGATGATCACTCTTGAGTAACAGCTTTTCATACATGCATTTTCATTTTGCATTTTTGTATTTTTTACGTTTGTATTTACTTTTACATCATGCATTAAAACATATTTAAATGTTTATTTATTTTCAATATCAAAGAAAAGGGTAGTCTTAATATAACTGGATGTCCTATTCTGGTATTTTAAATAATTTACATTTTTGAATTTATGCATTTTGCATTTACATTTTTTATTTATTAAAGTATTGGTATATACATTAATTATAAAAACATATAAATAATTCATGAAGGGTTCTGTAACAGTAAAATTGAGACTATTCATTCATACTGTACCATCATCATGAAAATAATGGAACAATCTCATGAGAGACTACAAGAACAGTGGTCAGAACAATTGACAGGGTTACCTCAGGATACAAAGAAAGAAACATCGAATTCAGTACCAGATGGACCAAATCAAATTATTCAAGGGGTGACATCTTACAAGGAAGAGATAACTGCTAAAGAGCAACAATTCTATCAGATTAATGAGTCAAGAATGATAATATACCCTGGGGCACCCCATTCGAACCCAAGGAATAGCCTCGTTGATTATTCATAGTATGAGGAAAGATTCAAGAAGATGGATGAAGCAATAAGAAATATGAAAAGTGTTAATTCCTCCCACAAAGAATTAGAAGCAAGAGAGCTCAGCTTGGTTCCACACTTGGTTATTCCCCATGAATTTAAAATGCCAGATTTTGAGAAATAAAACGGCGCTAGTTGTCCCCTAATCCACCTCAGAATGTTTTGCAGAAAAATGGAAGGATATTTAAGTTCTGATGATCTATTAATTCACTCCTTCCATAATAGCCTCATTGCCTCATCAGTAGTATGGTATAATCAGTTGACCCAAAGATCAGATCAAGAGATGGGTTGATTTAGCTGATGCATTTTTGGAACAATATAGGTATGTTAAAGGCTTAACTCCAACACGTATGAATCTTAGAATTGTAAAGAAGAAAGCCAATGAAAGATTTCAAGAATATGCCTTGAGATGGAGAGGAGTGGCAGCACAAGTTCAACCTCCCATGTTAGAAAAAGAGATATCACGTATGTTTCGTGATTCCCTTTCCGCTCCTTTCTTCGAGTTAATGCATGCAAATCCGACGAAGGAATTTGAGAATCTTGTGACAAGTGGAGAATTAATTGAGAATGTAATCAGCGAAGAAAACTCAAAAGTCACATCCAAGAGCCCGACGGATCAAAAAGCAAAAGCTGATAATGTGAATGAGTGTCGCATCCAGAGTCCCCGTAATCGCAAAAGAAAAAGAGCAAGTATTTGTTCAAATCGACCAAAGAAAGTCATGCGATCAAGAAAAACTTTGGAAGTGTTCCAAACTTCCATTTCAGACTTGTACACTCATTTGATTAAAGGTCAATACATCACACCAAGATCCGTGAGAGTGCCACCAAACCCTTCTGCTCATTGCTATGATCAAAATAGCTTCTGCAATTTTCACTTGGGGGAAAAAGGGCACTCAACATGGAATTGTTGGCCACTATTAAAAGAAATAGAGACACTTATTGACAAAGGAGTCTTGACACAAGAAATGATCAAGAAATGGGGGGAAAATGAGGACAATGACCCTGATCCTATTACACACCCAACATTAGAGAGGCATGATAAATAAACAAGTAGAACTTATTATCTACCACTGTAGTACCTTTCATTTTCAACATCTTGTTTGAACTTTTTTTTGTTCCTTTCTGTGCTTTTGTACAAAAAAAATAAATTTTTGTTGCTTTTATGGTTATGAGCAAGTAATTAAGTTTTAATCTTGAAATTCTTGAGTATCAAGTAGATTAAATATTCTTTTAATTTTTCAAATGTTATAGATCTGTGGCAAGTGGTAAAGTTATATCTTTCATATCCCATCCAACGCCAATTACTTAACCCTTACCAAAACCAAATCCTGACACTACAATTATCTGAGACTCTGAAGAAATGTCTCTACCTATTTTTGAGAGAACAACTCCAGACGTTTACTGGTTTATGATACTACCTTCCACCACATACACGACTTCATAAGTCACACTTTTGTCCTTCCAAATACAAAACCATCATGAACCAAAAGACCTCAAAAGAACCAAACTTTCAAATTATCCGTGAATCTTCCTGCAAGAAGAGACGAGATGAGGCATTATGGACCAGCTTATCGAAGATAATTTCGAGTGATTGGGACATACTCAAAGAAGAAAAAATGATTGATTTAAATAAATATATCATGCATTAATTACATTATTTTCATGTAAATGAAAGTTAATCTTGAATATTCATCCCCTTGGAGATACATATTTTCATAAAGACTTCTCTGTATGAAACGACTGAACTTTGTGCATAGTTTAATTATGCAAACTCATTGACATATCGCCCAAAGATGAATAAGACAGTTGAAGGAGCAAATAAGAACATTAAGAGGATCATTACAAAGATCACTGAAAGTTACAAGGATTAGCACAAGAAGCTACCTTTTGCTTTATATGCATATCGAAATGATGTTCGAACATCACTGGACAACACCTTATTGTTCAGTCTTACCAATTTGAGATACCATCACTTTGTATCTTAAAGGAGGTAAAATTGGTGGAAGCTGAAGGGATCCAAGCTCGATTTGATCAATTAAACCTTATTGATGAGAAGAGATTGAAAGCTATTTACTACGGGCAGATGCATCAGAAACAGATGATGAAAGATCACAACAAGAAAGTACATCCGAGAGAATTCCAAGAGGGTGATCTAGTGCTGAAAAAGATCCTGCCTATATATAAAGATTTCCGTGGGAAATGGATGCCTAATTGGGAAGGGTCAAATGTTGAAAAAAATGGGCCTTTTCTGGAGGAGCATTGATTTTGGCAGAAATGAATGGGAAAGTTCTGAGAAACCAAATAAACGCAGATTCTGTCAAGAAATATTATACTTGAAAAAAAGGAAAAAAGAAAAAAAAAACGAAAAAACGAAAAAGGAAAAAAGGAAAAAGGAAAAAAAGGAAAAAGGAAAAAGAAAAAAAAGGAAAAAAGAAGAATAAAGAATTAAACCAATATGAGTGACTCATAGAGCCTCAAGTTACAAGATTGATCAAGTACAATTAGTTCAAAGATTCATATTCAATAAGAAGTGCAAGAAAAATTGGAGATGAATGAATCTTATGGGAAAATCCCCAGCAAAGCAGATCCAAGGCAAACAAAGCAAGATTGAAGGCATCTAATTAGAAAAGAATATCTTCAGAATTCATTCCACCTCTCAAGATTGATTTTTATTTGCAAAAATTGGTTTTTAAAATCTTTAATGCATGATATGAAAAATGATAAAAGGGGGGGTTCAAGGTGTAAATTTTTAAATAACATCTTGAAACCAAAGGAAGATTCGAGTTAAAAACCTGAAAAGGCGGCTCGAATATTAGATAGTGCAACGACGACATAAGAGACAATCTTAAGCTCTTAATGAAGCACCACACATCCCAAAGATGTTCCTGAGAGTCTGGAAATAAAAAGTATCTCTATGAGATGAGCATAACAACGAGAAGTATCTCTACAAGATGAGCATAACAATCATTTCTTCAAGTTAGTGGAAGCCCAAATAGACATAAATACTGGACTAACCTGAGAGACCTTACTTTACCCAGAATCAAACTACACCTTAAATCAGTCAATAATTTTGACACTTGCCATAGGACTATGATTTTTGAATGATTTAAAAGAGTAGTTGATTTATTTGATAGTTATTAATTTCATAACTTATGATTTAATTCTATTGTGAACCTGTAAAGGGTAATACTTTACAAAATTTTGTCATTCTTCAATAAAGAAAGGAGAAAAAACATTTTCAAACAGGACAATCTCAAATGAGGAAGGTTCTTGAAGCAAGCTGTCGTTTATTCTACCTCTAGAAAAAATGAGACCAGAATGATGAAGCATTCTTGAAAGCAAGTGGTCCAAAAAGCTTGAAAGTTTGGAGAATTAAACTTATGATGCTCTTCCGTGAAATTATCAGCAACTTATCAAGAATGATTACCTTATTCTAAAGGGAGATACTGAAAGCCCATTTCAACTAAACCTTTCTATGGCTCGGGAAGAGTAGGATATGTAAGTGTCTATCTTGAAGCAGCATGAGAGACATTCACTTTAGCAGCCATAGCAAGAAAAAAGGTGCTAACAAAAAAAAACTTCTAGTTCATCCTGATGATGTTTATTTCTTCCGGTAAGGTTGTTACACGGAATGCCACCGACAACAAGGTCGAATTCGATAAATCTACTCATCAATTGCTCCAACCGATCATCATTTAGTTCTTGCACATCTGTTTTCAAAGGTATGCCAAGACAGTAGAAGGCGACCTCTACATCACTGATCCCAGAAAAAAGAGACAGGGCATTGATATCACCGGAGAACATGTCTCTAGCAGCTCCTCATGTATGGTTTTTAGGGAAACCTAGAAGCATTTCTACCGCATCAGGTTCAAGTGGAACAACTTTATTTCTTCCAACCCATACCAGATTCCATTTTCGGCACTCATCAAGAACATACTTCTGGACACTCAAAGGTGGCTCATCGTCATAAGATTCAAGAGCCTTACATATCATCTCTGTCAATTTGGAACTTCCTGTACATGTTTGTAAACAGTTCAATTTTGTTCTTGGATCCCAAGAAGGCCACCATTTTCTTTGTCAATAGAAAAACATCATGTATGGTGCGTGAAGGAAACAAAATAAGAGAAAATATGTTATCAATTAGCAGATTATGAATATAGCCTTTTTGCCGTGCAGCAGCACAAAAACACTTCGAATCTACAAATTCTGACTCTACATAGTATAAGTACCGTGACATTTCGGTCCAAACATCAACTGGAGCAAGTGCCACATTCTCGTAGTAGAAATAAGGAGGCCCAATAGTATCTTCTAGAAGTGTTCTTTGAGTTATCTGATCTGGTTCGGTAGGAAATCCAAAACCAATCATCGGATTTGGAAGATGAATTGCATGATCGTTTTCATTAAGAAACTTCTTTTCAAGCTTTCTCTGCTTCTTCCTTTTCCAAAAATCATAGCCCAAGTTTCTCCTTTGCTTGTAATTGGGGTCATTGCATAATGGTTTCCTATCTTCCATCGGAATAAGTGCATTAGCAGCCTTAGCCATTTGAGCAGCACATATAAAATCTGTCAACTCTGCAATTGATGAATCCAGAACACATCTCTCCATGGCTACTGAAGCTTCAGCCTCTGAGTACCCATTTTTATCAAGTATAACAGTTTTTATTCTCCTCGTCAGAATCAGAATTCAGGATTTCCTCGGTATCAGAAGAACTATCAATATATGTGAAATCATCGCGAAAGATCGTTTCATAATCAGATGAGTAGTTATCAAAACCAATGTGTTGCATGAGAAAGCATGTTCCAGAACTAGCCTTCACTAAAAACAAGGTTCATTGTATCAACCTGGAATGAGTTACCAAGCGATTTATATCACTCTGTCTGACTAGATCCCTCCAGATCCAAAAAATGGGCAATTCATTCAGAAGAAGCACATATCTCAGACATTTTGTCAGAATGATTAAGTATTTCTTAAGTTTGTGTCGACATGAAGAGAATTCCTCAAGTTACTTTACAACACTGCTGTTTAGTGACATCAGAATGAGAGTATTCAAGATAAATAGATTTTGGGCATGAATAAAGCCACAAGTACCCATAACAGTACATTGTCAGAACTAGACCTTGTGGGGATCATGATATTCCCGTCAAACAGACATTGAAAGTGAATCAGAAGCAGAATATTAGGGCATCTCGAAAGCCCATTTCAGACAGAAATGTTTCATGTAGGGCATCCTGAAAGCCCACGTCAGTATGAATATTTGGTCATTCTTTTCAACAAGAAGTAATGTGAATGCATTTTTAACATCTGTATATGTACATGTTAAGGCATTTTTGAAGGCCCTATTCAGACAGATCTATGCGATCCATCTTGAAAGCCCATTTCAACCAGAAATAGAATGGTGGGGAATTTTGAAGGCTCATAGTTATTGTAAACATTTTGATATTTTGATATAACAAATTAAGTTAAATAAATTTTAAGATTTTCCAAATGATTTTCTAAGTATATTTGATAGAATTATTCGAATATCAAAACATTACTCCAAATCTTTCAAAGATCATTTTTAATCCTTACTCAAAGTGTAAAATTAAGTTTTAATCTTAAAACAATTTCAAAATAATTTTACAAAGTATTTCGAACCATTTTAAAGCCAAAAATTACAGATTGCTCAGAGGGAACCGATTTCCCCCTAAGGGGGTACCAATTCCCCCTGAATGGTTTGGCTCTGAGAATTCCAGTATGCTCGGAGGGAACCGATTCCCCCCCAGGGGGTACCGATTCCCCCCTTGTATAATGGTCGAAATATTTGAATTTTACACTTAGGGAACCGATTCCCCCATGCTCCAAGCTATTTTATTAATTGTTTTCACACTAAAACGGCTATATGATCTTCACTAATCATCCCCAACGTTTAGAAGTGATTCAAGGTGTATTTAAACAAGTTATAAAGCCCTTGATCAACAAGAAAACATAGAGAAACAAGAGTGAAAGCATCAAACACAAAGTTTGTGCAAATCAAGCCAATTTTCCTTTCAATATTCATTTTTCTTTCAAAGAACACCATTTGTGCTCATTTGTAATTATTCATTAGTGTTCTTTTCTTGTTCTATAATTGTGCAAACATCTTACCTTGTGAGGTTTTTCTTGTAAGTTTGCAAATTTGTATTTTTCTTTGAGAAAAGAGTGTTCTCAAGAATTGGGGTATATTCTTGAGGGAGTTGTAAGGTTATCTCTTTGGCCTCAAAAGAAAGAACAAATTAGGGAATTTGTTGGAAAATCCTTAGTGTGGATAGCTAAGGTAGTGGACGTAGACTTTGGTTGATAAAGTCGAACCACTCTAAATCGTTGTGCAATTTCTTTCAATTTTCTGCAAAAGCTTCCACCAAATTTTTAATTGCCAATTCACCCCCCTCTTGGCCATATTTGTCAATCGATTAACTCAATAATTGGCATCAGAGCCTAACTCATTTGAAGGTTTAATCACCTCTTGAGTCGATTCGGGAAGAGTTATATCGATAATCAAAGTCATCAATGGCCTCCGCTTCAAACTTCGACTCCGGTCTCGACTCGATGCCCGTCAACAAGCCTCCTTTCTTCAATGGAGCTAACTATGCCTATTGGAAGAATAGAATGATGTACTTCATTCAAGCAAGTGACATGGGAGCATAGAATGCTGTAGAAGAAGGATACATCAAACCTCTCACTCATCGAAGGTTGTGGAGTGAATGAGAGACAAGAATGTTCCAGCTCAACTCCAAAGTCATCCATATCATTTTTTATGCTATTGGACCAGATGAATACGGAAGAGTTTCATCGTGTACAACCGCCAAAGAAATATGGGACAAACTTCAAGTCACTCATGAAGGTACCGATGAGGTAAAGAAATCTAAAATTAGTATTCTAACACATAGCTATGAAAATTTTAGGATGAAACCAAATGAAGATATCAAAGCTATGACAGATAGATTTTCAACGATTGTCAATGGTCTCAAATCATATGGAGAGATCATTTCAAATGAAAAGCTTGTGAGGAAGTTAGTCTACTCCCTCCCAAAATCGTGGCAATCAAAGAAGACGGCAATCATCAAGTCTAAGGACTTAACGTCCTTAACTCTTGAAGAGCTAATTGGGTCACTACTCACTCATGAAATGATGCTAGAAGATGAGGTGGACCTCGACAAGATTGACGAGACACCAAAAGAGAAGGAGAAGAAGAAAACCATTAGAGTTGCTCTCAAATCCACAAAAGATGAGAGTGATTCGAATAACGATGAAGATGACGAGGAAATGGCATTGTTTGCCAAACGGTTCAGAAAAATGATGAGACCTTATCGAGGAAGAAAATTCAAACGAAATGAAGGCCTCAAAAATGAACCGAAAGAGAAGGACCCAATCATTTGCTACGAATGTAAAAAGCCAGGGCATGTTAAATATGATTGCCCATAATTGAAGAAAAAGGGTCAATCAAAGAATAAGCACAAGGCTCATGTGGCTACATTGAGCGATGAAGAAAGTTCCGATGAAGAGGAACAAGAAGTAGCTAACTTGTGCTTGATGGCATTTGGGAAAGTTTCTAAGGTAACCTCTAACTCATCTGATTTTGATGATTTATCCTATGATGAGTTATTAGAGGAATATAATGGGTTGGCTTTGGATTATGAGAAATTATTTTTAAAATATAAAAATGATGTTTCAAAATTGAAAAATGAAAACAAACTCATATCCAAAACCAACAACGATCTTGAAAGTAAAATCAAATATTTGCAAATCAAACTAGAAGAGTTTGAAAAGAAAAATTTAGATTTGCAAAATTTACTTTCAAAGATCAATGATCATCAAAAGAAAATTGATGATCTTAAAACTTCTGATAAAGTTGGAACAAAACAATTTTGAAAAAGGTGGAAATTCAAAATCCAACTTTGTTAGAAAAAGTTTTAGAAACTACAATCATAGAGGTCCCCAAAGAACCTCTAATAGAAAAATCGTTAGAAGTATATGGGTTCCTAAAGAACTCATTACTACTAAAGATAAAAATATCCTACACAAATGGATACCTAAGGGGACTAGGATTTTGGAAACTAATGAATATGGACCCAAAAGAATTTGGGTACCAAAAATAAAAAATTAATCTATGTTTGTAGGAAAGGAGCATTGCTACAAGGCACGGAAACAAATTCAAATTCATGGTACCTTGATAATGGATGCTCAAGACACATGACCGGAGACAAAAGCCGGTTCATTGAGCTTAACGCCAAAAATGGAGGAGAAGTGACTTTTGGAGACAATTCAAAAGGTCACATTGAAGGTATTGGTACAATAGGTAATACCTCTTCCATACAAATTAAAAATGTTTTATATGTGAATGGATTAAATAATCTATTGAGTATTAGTCAATTATGCGAAAAGGATTCAATGTCTTATTTGAAATTAATGGTTGTAAAGTCATTGACATTGCATCTAATCGGATTATGCTTGTTGGTCATAGAATATGAACATATACATGGTGCATTTAGATTCTTTTGATATGACTAATTTATGCCTTGCTAAGGATGAACATGATAGTTGGTTATGGCATAAGAGACTAGGACATGCTAGTATGAGTGTTTTACAATGGTTAATTCAAGGAGACCTAGTAAGAGGGTTGCCTAAGCTTAAATTTGATAATGATAAAATCTGTGATGCTTGTGCTAAAGGAAAACAAAAGTGAGTTTCTTTTAAATCCATTAATGATGTATCAACTAGTAGAGTTTAACAATTGATCCATTTAGATCTTTTTGGGCCAACTAGAACTACTAGTTTGGGTGGAAAATAATATGCATTTTCTTGGTAGATGACTATTCTAGATATACTTGGGTTCTATTTTTAATTACTAAAGATGAAGCATTAGAACAATTCATCACATTTTCAAAAGTAATCCAAAATGAAAAAGGTTACTCTATAACTAGTGTTAGGAGTGATCATGGAACTGAATTTGAAAATCTTGGATTTACTGAATTTTGTAACTCTAACGGTATTAGCCATAATTTTTTAGCACCTAGAACCCCTCAACAAAATAGAGTTGTTGAGAGGAAAAATCGAACTTTAGAAGAAATGGCTAGAACCATGCTTTGTGAAAATAATTTGCCAAATTATTTTTGGGCGGAAGCCACAAATACCTCTTGTTATGTTGTAAATCGAGTAATGATTAGTCCAATTTTAAAGAAAACTTCATATGAAATTTTCAAAAATAAAAAGCCTAACATTAGTTATTTTTATCCTTTTGGATGTAAATGTTTTGTTTTAAACAACGGTAAAGAAAACCTTGGCAAATTTGATGCTAAAAGTGATGAAGGAATTTTTATGGGTTATTCCTTAAATTCTAAAGCCTATCGTGTATTTAATAAAAGAACTTTAGTTGTAGAAGAGTTTATACATTTTTTCGATGATAATCCCCTTCCGAGGAAGGATTCTTGTGTGAATGATGTAGGTGTTATAATACAAATGACGTTAGACATGACGTTGGAGAACCATCATCAAAGGAAGAAACGAAAAATGAGGAAACTCATGATTCTCTTGAGAATCCAACCATTGAAGAAAGGGAAGTATCTTATCCAAGAGAGTACAACTATGTCAAGGATGGTGAAATTATAGGTGATCCATGAAAAGGGGTAACAACTAGATCTTCTCTTAGAAATATTTGTAATTATGTTGCATTTATCTCATGCATAGAGCCTAAAAATATTAAAGAAGCATTAAATGATGAACATTGGATTATGGCTATGCAAGAAGAGTTAAATCAATTTGAGAGAAGTAAAGTATGAACATTAGTTGAAAGGCCTAGTAATAAATCTACTGTAGGTACTAGATGGGTATTTAGGAATAAGCTTGATGAGAGTGGTAATATAGTGAGAAACAAGGCTAGACTTTTTGCTCAAGGGTATACTCAAGAAGAGGGCATAGACTATGATGAAACATACGCTCCCGTAGCTAGGATGGAAGCAATTAGAATGTTATTAGCATTTGCATGTTTCAATGAATTTAAATTATATCAAATGGATGTTAAAAGTGCATTTTTAAATGGTTTTATAAAAGAAGAAGTGTATGTGGAACAACCTCCAGGTTTTGAAGATTCAAATTTTCCGGATCATGTTTTAAAATTGACAAAAGCACTTTATGGTTTAAAGCAAGCTCCTAGAGCTTGGTATGAAAGATTGTCAATTTTTTTAATTGAAAAAGGTTTTTCAAAAGGGAATGTTGACACTACATTGTTTTTGAAGCATAAAGGTAAAGATTTATTAGTAGTTCAAATTTATGTTGATGATATAATATTTGGTTCTACTAATGATGTTCTTTGCCAAGAATTTTTTAAGCTAATGCAAAGTGAGTTTGAGATGAACATGATGGGGGAGCTCTCATTTTTCTTGGGACTCCAAATCAAGCAAAGAAAAGATGGCATCTTCATCAATCAAGCTAAGTACGTCAAAGATATGCTCAAGAAGTTTGGACTGGAAAATGGGAAACTTCATGACACTCCAATGAGCTCTTCAACAAAGCTTGACTTAGATGAAGGAGGTAAATGTGTAGATGTTAAATTATATAGGTCAATGATTGGATTTCTACTTTATCTAACTGCAAGTAGACCGGATATTATGTTTAGTGTTTGCTTATGTGCTAGATTTCAATCATGCCCTAAGGAATCACATTTACTAGCTGTTAAGAGAATCTTTAGATACCTTAAGGACACTCATAGTTTAGGACTTTGGTATCCTAGAGACTCTAGCTTTAGCTTGCATGCTTTTTCTGATGCGGATTATGGAGGATGCAAATTAGATAGGAAAAGCACCTCCGGTACTTGCCAATTCCTTGGAAATATGTTAATTTCTTGGTTTTCAAAGAAACAAAATTGTGTTGCATTATCTACCACTGAAGCAGAATACATTTCAGCTAGTAGTTGCTGTGCACAAGTTTTTATGGATGAAACAACAACTTTTTGATTATGGAATTGAAGTAGGTACCATTCCTATCAAGTGTGACAATACTAGTGCTATTTGTCTCACTAAAAATCCCATCCAACACTCTAGAACTAAGCACATTGAAATAAGACATCACTTCATTAGAGACCATGTCACTAAGGAAGATGTAGTTCTAGAATTTGTTGATACCTTGCACCAATTAGCGGATATCTTTACAAAACCTTTAGACAAGGAACGATTTTGGATACTTGGGAGAGAATTAGGTTTGACCAATCTATCTTCACTGAGTGTTTAAAATAATTTTAGCACTTTTAATAATAAATGAAAAATGCTTATAATAGTAATTTTTGATTGCATTCATTGCTATTAGTTAGGGGGAGTTTATGATTCTTGATAAAAAAAAATAATTTTATGTTCAAATATCGTTTAAAGATTAATTGAATTGTTTGAACATGATTAATTTTTAATATATGAGTTGCCAATACCACTAGAGGAAATTATTTAGCATTTTGGGTGTTTAAAATCGGATTTTAGCATTTTGGTGCAGAGGGAATCGATCCCCCCTTGAGGGAACCGATTCCCCCTTTGAAGGGGAACCGATTCCCCCCACAGGGGAATCGATACCCCCCTGGGGTTCTGGTTTTAACACGGGCAGAACCCAATATTTGCTCAAACCTCTCTTATTTTTCCCTCTTCCGTCGTTCCCTCTCAACTCTCTCCCTATCTCCATTCTTGCCTCAAATCATCGATTTTAATCGGAATTCACTTCAAATATCATCTCCTAAACTTGCAATCATCATTAAATTCGTGCAAACAACATCAAAATCCACTCAATCTCATCCTTCAAGGTAAAATTTTCTAAACTCCCTATTTTATTGATTTTGAACATAGGACTTGTTTTAATTAGTTCTAGAATGAACTTTAGATCGGGCATTGATTGTTTAGTGATTAGAAACTAGAGATTACAACCAATTTCATCAAAAACACAAGAAGTTTCCAATTTTTTTTTTAAATTTTCGAAATTAAAAAAAAATGTTAATTTTCAAATTATTGTGTTTTGATTAAATTATGTTGTTGTTATGAAAACTATACATATATTGTTTCTCAAAACCATATTTTTCAAAAGTTTTTCAAAAAACTTTGCCCATTAGGATTGATTTAGAGAACCTTGAAATATTGAGAACTCAATTGAGTTTTGGGATTGATTGAATAGCATACATGTGTTTTCTAAATTGCAGGTTATCAATTCTATTTCGATTTCCTAAACCATGTCCAATCCTAAACGTGCTAGGTCTTCAGTCGTTCACACCGTCAACCAAATCCACCTCCAAATCCTCCACCTATTCCAATTTCTAATCCTAATCCTATTGATCCTAATTTGACTATCCAAAATTCGTGTTTCAATCATCCTGGTCCTAGAAATCATCGTTTTTGGTATTATCAATATTTCGACTCTTACAAAATCCGGGAAGAACGTATTCCTTCTCGTCAAGCTATGTTAGCTATCAATTTTAAATATCTTCCTCTTTTACAAGAGTGGAAATTTGATAAACTCTTTGACCTTGAACCCATCGTTTACCATCAACTTGTTCGTATTTTCTATTCTAATGCCGTTTGTGTTAAAAACCAAACTGAAACCGAAACCATAGGAATTCGTTCCTACCTTCTAGGACAATTCTTATAAATTGACTCGGCTTACATAGCCAATACATTCGGATTAGATAATGATGGGATTTCAAATGAAAAACAAGTTTTAGGATCTCGTTATAAAAGAAGGGATAGTGCAAGTGTCCTAGACCTTCATGAACGTTTTCTTCATCTAATGATTTCTTGGTGGTTTCGACCATCCGGAGGTCGTTATTCTACTCTTAGAGCCTTAGATCTTTGGTGGTTACATTGTTTCGAAAACAATATTAAAATCAACCTACCTCAGATTATTTTTGCTGAAATTGTTGAAACCGTAAATCTTGTTCCTAACAAAAAACTCTATTCATCTCTTGTTTACGGTTGCATTTTGAGTAATTTGTTTTCCAAAGCTGGGCTTAGAGTCGGTCTAGATGTCGTTTTTCCCCTTAAGAAACAAATTAACTTTCTTTCCTTAACGAGAGCAGGATGGATTAAGGATAAGGAAACCGGTGAATGGGTTCGATCTTCTGCAAATACTCCGGGAGCTAGTTCTTCACAAGCTCCACCCGAAGCTGACGAAGATCTCGAGCTTGAGCAATTAATGCGAGACATCGATGAAGCCGAAGATGAACCTGAGCAGCCCGAGGAGCAGCCCGAAGAGCAAGCACAACAAACGCATCCAATGCCTCCATATTTCCAATCCTTTATGGAGACATTCGATTTTCGATAAGCTACTATGGATTCACGCTTTACTTCTATAGAGTCCCATTTATCCACAATGGGAGCTCAACAATTAGAAATTCTTCGGGAAATGCGTGAAAATAATGAAGCAACCAACGCACGTATTAATGACCTCACTAACGAAATGGCTGCTATGCGAGCTCGTTTTCCTCCTCCTGATCCGGATATGTGATTCAATGTTTTGCTTTGAACTCCAAACTTGTTGTTTTAACATTTTGAATATTTTGGAATGTTTTAATTTGTGGATTGATTGACTTTGAATTTGTTTGGATTCATGAATGGTTAGAAATCATCTATTTGGTGTGATTAAATTTATTCATTATTGCATCATTTACTTCATGATTAGATATATGACCAATTTTGCCATTTCACATTAATTATGAATATTGATTATGAAACTAATGGCTAACGTTTCTCTTGCTTGTGATCTTAGCAGCTTATATTATATATAATCAATTGGCTAAATGATTTCAAAACCTTGTTTAAATTCTTTAAAATGTCTTTTTGATTTAACAAAAAGGGGGAGAAGTGTTAAAAATGTTTTCAAATGATAAATGGGAGAAGTGCTAAAGTAAGGGGGAGTAATTTCAAAACTTGATTTCAAAATCTTAAAATTACTAAAATGTTTTGTTATATCAAAAAGTGGGAGATTGTTGTAAACATTTTGATATTTCGATATAACAAATTAAGTTAAATGATTTTTAAGATTTTCCAAATGATTTTCTAAGTATATTCGATAGAATTATTCGAATATCAAAACATTACTCCAAATCATTCAAAGATCATTTTTAATCCTTACTCAAAGTGTAAAATTAAGTTTTAATCTTAAAACAATTTCAAAATAATTTTACAAAGTATTTCGAACCATTTCAAAGCCAAAAATTACAGATTGCTCAGAGGGAACCGATTTCCCCCTAAGGGGGTACCGATTCCCCCCTGAATGATTTGGCTCCGAGAATTCCAGTATGCTCGGAGGGAACCGATTCCCCCCCAGGGGGTACCGATTCCCCCTTGTATAACGGTCGAAATATTTGAATTTTACACTTAGGGAACCGATTCCCCATAGGGGGTACCGATTCCCCCATGCTCCAAGCTGTTTTATTAATTGTTTTCACACTAAAACGGCTATATGATCTTCACTAATCATCCCCAACGTTCAGAAGTGATTCAAGGTGTATTTAAACAAGTTCTGAAGCCCTTGATCAACAAGAAAACATAGAGAAACAAGAGTGAAAGCATCAAACACAAAGTTTGTGCAAATCAAGCCAATTTTCCTTTCAATATTCATTTTACTTTCAAAGAACACCATTTGTGCTCATTTGTAATTATTCATGAGTGTTCTTTTCTTGTTCTATAATTGTGCAAACATCTTACCTTGTGAGGTTTTTCTTGTAAGATTGCAAATTTGTATTTCTCTTTGAGAAAAGAGTGTTCTCAAGAATTGGGGTATATTCTTGAGGGAGTTGTAAGGTTATCTCTTTGGCCTCAAAAGAAATAACAAATTAGTGAATTTGTTGGAAAATCCTTAGTGTTGATAGCTAAGGTAGTGGACGTAGACTTTGGTTGATAAAGTCGAACCACTCTAAATCGCTGTGCAATTTCTTTCAATTTTCTGCAAAAGCTTCCACCAAATTTTTAATTGCCAATTCACCCCCCTCTTGGCCATATTCGTCAATCGATTAACTCAACAATAGTAATAAGAATACTTGGTCATTCTTGGAAGCTCATCTCAATAAGAAGTAATATTGAGCATACTTTTAACATCTGTATCAGCGAATGTTGGAGCATTTTAAAGGTTACTTCAAACAGATCCATGTGGGGAATTTCGAAGGCTCAGATTAACAAGAAACAAATGATGAAGCATGCTGAAAGCCCATTTCATTCATGAACAGGAATGTTGACACATTTTGAACGTTTGTATTAGCTAATGTTGGGGCATGCTGAAAACCTCTTTCAATCAGAATCAAGAATGTTGAAACATTTTGAACATTTGTATTAGCCAATGTTGGGACATGCTGAAAGCCCACATCGTCATATGTTAAAGATCATTTGACATGAGCAAATATTTCCAATAAGACAGAAATGAATGAAGAATGAAAATGGTGAAACAGTAACAGTGGAGCTGACTATACATTATTGTTTCGTTCATCAGGCAGTTGCATCAGGGTATTGTTGTTGAACAAATATCTACTCAGCAAGTATGGTTTCAAATACCCAATCTTCTTAACCACGTGTCACATGACAACGTGTTCTTTAAGCTACATCATGGTTGTATAGATAAATATGGTCCCCAAGCAAACTATTCGATCTAGGGTTCAGTGCTTCAAAATCTCGGCTTTTAATTTTGCTTTCTCTGTATCGGTGATGATTGAAAATATTTCTTTGAAAATCCTGGCAGTTAGTTTCAACTATGCTGTTGGGATTACGAAACCATTTTTCACATCAGTTTTTGTTTACTTGATGTTATTGAATAAAGAGGCTCAGCATATATTACTCTTATTCCCGTTATTATTGGGGTTATCATTGCCAGTCAGGCTGAACTGAGTTTTTATCTATTTTTGTTTTATCATGTGCGTTTCATCCCCAGCAGCAAGAATTCCATGGACCTCTTTATGTACATGGATCCTATAGTTGATGTGTTTCTACTTCCTACAATGCTCATTAAGGAAGAAAATCGTGATTGATATCACACTTTGCCCTTGCTCAAGATGATATCAAGATCAGTTGGTATCTCTTATTCAACTCGGCACTAGCATATATCATGAATTTGACCAACGTTTTGGTCATACCAACATCTCACTTGTAGACCCACTGAGTTTTGTTCTCAAGTGGTCTTGTGACATCATACAAAAGCTTTGAACACTATGCAAAGAGCTTCCTTGACTAGAAATTTGTGCAGAAACCACATGAGATGAGGAATGTGTTGTCAAATGTTTTACGAACCAGTTATTTTGATGCCGAACCAATGTTGTGATCATATGGTTTCCATTTGTTGATCCAAGATGAAGATTTCTTTCCACAGAAAGGATGCATAAATTTTAACAACAAGAAACTAGTTGAGCCAACTAAGGTTGAACGACAGGTTGTTGTTAAGCATCTCGACATGATATGGTCCAAGCTGCCTTGTTAGAGATCCAGTTATATGTGGAGACATGAAAGGAATCAGGATACATCCTCCTTATAATGTGTTGCAAGAGTCAAATCAGAACAGACATTGCTCTTCTAATTAATCCCTGTTGAGTATGACATATCTACATCTACACTTTTCAAAGATGATAGACTCTTTCTTCAAAGATGATAGCCTATCTCTTTAAAGATGATAAATTCTCTTTTCAAAGATGAAAGCTTTATTGGATTTCTATGCAAGTTTAGACGAAGAAAGTCAGTTTTATCCAGAAAAAATGGGGCATCAAGATCATAGTTCTGATTATGGCAAGAGTTCCATAAATGAAACATTTCTTCTGAGACTTTAATGCAAAGGAAGAAGACACAAATATACAAGATTAATCATATGGTTCTTCATCTTTATTGCATAGGTTGCTATACTGATATCCAAAGGTAACCCTGGAAATAAATGATCAAGTGAAGGAAGACCAAGTTCACCACTTTGAAGTCAAATGAAGATTGCATCAACATTCATGCATTCATAAGAACATCATTTACACAATAGACAATGCATTACATCGATACATCTGAGTGCATTCAAACATGAAGTTTTACAGATCTTCGTATGAAAAAGAAGATTCATGATGAACAATACCTTACAAGAAGAAGGTAGAATTCAAAACCTCAAATGCAGGAATCATACAAACATCTGAAGAATAGATGGACGCAATCCATAGAAGAGACATTATTTTAATTGGGTCATGTTACCCAA
Organism: Hibiscus syriacus; assembly: GCF_006381635.1. NCBI lineage: Eukaryota > Viridiplantae > Streptophyta > Magnoliopsida > Malvales > Malvaceae > Hibiscus > Hibiscus syriacus. The sequence goes on along the minus strand of NW_024062641.1, from coordinate 2,548,873 downwards.
TCAACAAGTTATTTAAATAAGAAAACGATTTCCAAAATTTCTCATTTAATATTTTGTAAAAATGAAATTGTTGAAAAGTAAGAAAACGATTTCCATAGTTTTTTTACTTAGTAAACTATTTCCAACATCTGTAAGCCCTTCAGTGCATGATGTTTTCAAAAACCTTCGGGTCATCTGTAAGCCCTTCAGTGCATGATGTTTTCAAAACCTTTGGGTCATTTGTAAGTCCTTCAGTGGTTGATGTTTTCAAAACCTTCGGGTCATCTGTAAGTCCTTCATTGCTTGATGTTTTCAAAACCTTCGGGTCATCTGTAAGCCCTTCAGTGCATGATGTTTTCAAAACTTTCGGGTCATCTGTAAGCCCTTCAGTGCATGATGTCTTCAAAACCTTCGGGTCATCTGTAAGTCCTTCAGTGCATGATGTTTTCAAAACCTTCGGGTCATCTGTAAGCCCTTCAGTGCATGAGGTCTTCAAAATCAAAACCTTCGGGTCATCTGTAAGCCCTTCAGTGCATGATGTCTTCAAAACCTTCGGGTCATCTGTAAGTCCTTCAGTGCTTGATGTCTTCAAAACCTTCGGGTCATCTGTAAGTCCTTCGGGTCATCTGTAAGTCCTTCAGTGCTTGATGTCTTCAAAACCTTCGGGTCATCTGTAAGTCCTTCGGGTCATCTGTAAGTCCTTCAGTGCTTGATGTCTTCAAAACCTTCGGGTTATCTGTAAGCCCTTCAGTGCATGATGTCTACAAAACCTTCGGGTCATTTGTAAGTCCTTCAGTACTTGATGTCTTCAAAACCTTCGGGTCATCTGTAAGTCCTTCAGTGCTTAATGTCTTCAAAACCTTCGGGTCATTTGTAAGTCCTTCAGTGCTTGATGTCTTCAAAACCTTCGGGTCATCTGTAAGCCCTTCAGTGCTTGATGTCTTCAAAACCTTCGGGTCATCTGTAAGCCCTTCAGTGCTTGATGTTTTTAAAACCTTCGGGTCATCTGTAAGTCCTTCAGTGCTTGATGTTCTCAAAACCTTCGGGTCATCTGTAAGTCCTTCAGTGCATGATGTTTTCAAAACCTTCGGGTCATCTATAAGCCCTTCAGTGCATGATGTTTTCAAAACCTTCTGGTCATCTGTAAGTCCTTCAGTGCATGATGTTTTCAAAAACCTTCGGGTCGTCTATAAGCCCTTCAGTGCATGATATTTTCAAAACCTTCGGGTCATCTATAAGCCCTTCAGTGCATGATGTTTTCAAACATTTCCATCATACTCAAAAGAGGCCAAATGAAAAAATTATTGTCTTTTTCGTCTTTGCTCTATTCTTGTTAACACAAGAATGAGCAAAGAGGGGCAGCTGTAGACATCAATTTTTTTCATTATTATTATTATTATTATTATATTATATATTATTATTATATATATATTATTATTATTATATTATTATTATTAAATAAAAAATTACATAGCCCAATTACATTCAAACCCTAAGGCTCGAGAAACCCTTACCCTTTTAGGGTTTTCTAAAAATTCTAGCCGCCCCAGCCAACGGTTCAGCTTCCAGCCACCTCTGATGATTCCAATAGTCTCCAGCAGCAGCCGACGCCTCTACCAGGTGTTCCACCCCGCTGTAGCCACGACACCGCCGCCTCAAAGAAGCCTCTAGAAGCGCCACTAAGCCCTCCACATTGCTACCCTATGGTGAGTCACCACCATAGTTCAGTGACTCACCTAGGGTCACCCCTTTAAACTGGTCCAAGAGCAACACCGTGATGGCCTATAAATATGGCCACCGTATCTGCAAAGAGAAAAGGAGAGACAGAGAGCTACGACAGCGAGCAAGAACGGAGAAAACCACAACAACAACCCGAAAGCAAGCCAAAACACAACAACCACAACGCAAAATACACAAAATAAAAAGAAAAAGAAAGAGAGAAAGATTTATCGAAGAGATTGGTGTCATCAAAGCCTCCCTACGCCGTTGAAAAAATCAAAATACCAAAGTTAACAAGCTTAGATCTAGTGCGGGTTAAGGGTTTTTAGGCTAAACGGTCTTTGGTTTTGACTTTAGGGTGGTTAGGATTTTATTTTAGTGTATTATGGGATTTTTCGGCCACTGTGAAAGGTGGTCGGCGGTGGTGGTCGGTGCCAGAGCGTGGCTGCCGGCCGGAGTTCTCTTCCCTCCGGTGAGGGAATTGAAGAGAGAGCTGAGAGAAAATATTTTCTCTCTTCTAAAGAGAGAGAAGAAATAAAAAAAAGAGAAGAGATGGCCATTATGACCGGCCAAAAAGGGTATAAATACCCTCCCCTAAACGACGCCGTTTTGGGGATGGGTGTATCCGTTATTTCAGGAATGGCCAAACCCTTTCTGTGATACCTTTAGCTTTGTAAGCTTTCATTTTAGTCATTTAAATCAATTTACGATCATTTTAATTCGGTATCTTAATTTTATTTTCTTTATACTTTAGTCACCAATAGGCTTTTATATATATTAGGCAAAATAACACATTTAGCCACTGTAATTTTAATAATTTTTATTTTGATCCCGGATTAATTTTTATGACTAAATTGCAGTATTAATATTTCTATTTTATGATATTATTAATTATGTTCATTAATTTTGATCTTTTATAAATTAATCACTAATTTTTATAATTTTTAACGTTGAATATAAATTTTATGTATTTATGAATATGATTTAATTGTTTTAATTTAAATTGTTTTATTTTAATACTTTCCCAAATTTGTTATCAATTAACTATTCATAAAAGATTAATTCAGTTTTAATGTTTCATTTTCCTTAATTACTTATAACCTTGATGTTTGTATCTTTGACTTTATTTTTTCCTTACTTTAATTTTCTTTGCATTTATTTATAATTGATATCTTAAATTTACTTTCCATTTTAATTATAATATACATTAATACTATTTGATTTTATTATATAACTATTTCTTAAAATAAATTTCTTTTAGTATTTATTTTATTCATTTACAAAGATTGCTTATATATGGTATTTTATTATTAATATAACGTTAAGTGTGTTTAGATTGTAGTTTTAATTTTATTTTATTTATTTTATTTCATTACTTATTTGTAATATTATTATTACTTTTAATATATTTTAATTATTACTTTAATTATTATTTTATTATTATTTTTTTCTTAGCCTTATATATATATGTATATATATATTTGTTTAAATAATAATTTTTACTTATTTTTAATATTAAAGAAAATGACTGTCTTAAAGCACCTAGAAGTTCGTTTTCTGATACTTTTTATCCTATAAAATATATATTAATTTTTAAAGAAATATTTAATTAATATTTATTTATTTTTTAATATAGAAGAAAAGAGCTGTCTTAAAGTACCTAGAAGCCCTTTTCTGATATTTCTAAATAAATAAATATCTTATTTAAATTAATATATTTTCATAAAACTATAAATTTAAAATAACAATATTATAAAATAAATATATCTTTGAATTTTTAAATTTCAGATAATAGAGACAATTTATAATTAATAAAGTACCAATTTTGGGCGTTATAGGGGTGCTAATCATTCCCTAAACGTAACCGACAACGAATCCTTTTTATTAAAAATTTTTGGTTATACGTAGATCAGTTTATATTTTAAATTATGTTTTCTTAAAAACTATTTTAACATATTGTTTTTAGGTATTTGACCTATCTAACCCAAAAAAGTCAATGGCGACTCCCAAAATATTTTTAAATCAAAATTATTTATTTATTCATTTTATTTTTCCCGCCAAGTAAAAAAAAATCGTGTCGGGCGAAAATCGGTTGCGACATATATAATTTAACATCCACACATTTACCTCCTTCATCAAAGTCAAGCTTGGTAGAAGAGCTCATTGGAGTGTCATGGGGTTTCCCATTTTCCAGTCCAAATTTCTTGAGCATATCTTTGACGTACTTAGCTTGATTGATGAAGATGTCATCTTGTATTTGCTTGATTTGGAGTCCCAAGAAAAATGAGAGCTCCCCCATCATGCTCATTTCGAATTCGCTTTGCATTAGCTTAGAAAATTCTTGGCAAAGAACATCATTAGTAGAACCAAATATTATATCATCAACATAAATTTGAACTACTAATATATCTTTACCTTTATGCTTTAAAAACAATGTAATGTCAACCTTCCCTTTTGAAAAACCGTTTTCAATTAAAAAGTTTGACAATCTTCATACCAAGCTCTAGGAGCTTGTTTTAACAATTTAAGAACATGATCTGGAAATTTTGAATCTTCAAAACCTGGAGGTTGTTCCACATACACTTCTTCTTTTATAAAACCATTTAAAAATGCACTTTTAACATCCATTTGATATAATTTAAATTCATGAAAACATGCAAATGCTAATAACATTCTAATTGCTTCTATCCTAGCTACGGGAGCGTATGTTTCATCATAGTCTATGCCCTCTTCTTGAGTATACCCTTGAGCAACAATTCTAGCCTTGTTTCTCACTATATTACCACTCTCATCAAGCTTATTCCTAAATACCCATCTAGTACCTACAGTAGATTTATTACTAGGCCTTTCAAATAATGTCCATACTTTACTTCTCTCAAATTGATTTAACTCTTCTTGCATAGCCATAATCCAATGTTCATCATTTAATGCTTCTTTAATATTCTTAGGCTCTATGCATGAGATAAATGCAACATAATTACAAATATTTCTAAGAGAAGATCGAGTTGTTACCCCTTTGGATGGATCACCTATAATCTCACTATCCTTGACATAGTTGTACTCTCTTGGATAAGATACTTCCCTTTCTTCAATGGTTGGATTCTCAAGAGGATCATGAGTTTCCTCATTTTTCGTTTCTTCCTTTGATGATGGTTCTCCAACGTCATGTCTAACGTCATTTGTATTTATAACACCTACATCATCATTCACACAAGAATCCTTCCTCGGAAGGGGATTATCATCGAAAACAACATGTATAGACTCTTCTACAACTAAAGTTCTTTTATTAAATACTCGATAAGCTTTAGAATTTAAGGAATAACCCAGAAAAATTCCTTAATCACTTTTAGCATCAAATTTGTTAAGGTTTTCTTTACCGTTGTTCAAAACAAAACATTTACATCCAAAAGGATGAAAATAACTAATGTTAGGCTTTTTATTTTTGAAAATTTCATATGGAGTTTTCTTTAAAATTGGCCTAATCATTACTCGATTTACAACATAACAAGCAGTATTTGTGGCTTCCGCCGAAAAATATTTTGGCAAATTATTTTCACAAAGCATGGTTCTAGCCATTTCTTCTAAAGTTCGATTTTCCTCTCAACAACTCCATTTTGTTGAGGGGTTCTAGGTGCTGAAAAATTATGGCTAATACCATTAGAATTACAAAACTCAATAAATCCAAGATTTTCAAATTCAGTGCCATGATCACTCCTAACACTAGTTATAGAGTAACCTTTTTCATTTTGGATTATTTTTGAAAATGTGATGAAATGTTCTAATGCTTCATCTTTAGTACTTAAAAATAGAACCCAAGTATATCTAGAATAGTTATCTACCAAGACAAATGAATATTTTTTCCACCCAAGCTAGTAGTCCTAGTTGGCCTAAAAAGATCTATATGGATCAATTGTAATACTCTACTAGTTGATACATCATTAATGGATTTAAAAGAAACTCACTTTTGTTTTCCTTTAGCACAAGCATCAAATTTAAGCTTAGGCAACCCTTGAACTAAATCACCTTGAATTAGCCATCATAGAACACTCATACTAGTATGTCCTAGTCTCCTATGCCATAACCAACTATCATGTTCATCCTTAGCAACTAGGCACAAATTAGTCATATCAATAGAATCTAAATGCACCATATATATGTTTCATATTCTATGACCAACAAGCATAATCCAATTAGATGCAATGTCAATGACTTTACAACCATTAATATCAAACATGACATTGAATCCCTTATCCCAAAATTGACTAATACTCAATAGATTATGCTTTAATCCATTCACATATAAAACATTCTTAATTTGTATGGAAGAGGTATTACCAATAGTACCAATACCTTCAATGTGACCTTTTGAATCATCACCAAAAGTCACTTCTCCTCTATTTTTGGCGTTAAGCTCAAAGAACCGGCTTTTGTCTCCGGTCATGTTTCTTGAGCATCCACTATCAAGGTACCATGAATTTGGATTTGTTTCTCGTGCCTTGTAGCAATGCTCCTTTTCCTACAAACATAGATTAATTTCTAATTTTTGGTACCCAAATTCTTTTGGGTCTATATTCATTAGTTTCAAAATCCTAGTCCCCTTAAGTATCCATTTGCGTAGGATATCCTTATCTTTAGTAGTAATGAGCTCTTTAGGAACCCATATACTTCTAACAATTTTTCCATTAGAGGTTCTTTAGGGACCTCTATGATTGTAGTTTTTAAAACTTTTTCTAACAAAGTTGGATTTTGAATTTTCTCCATTTTTAAAATGTTTTGTTCCAACTTTATCAAAAGAAGCTTTAAGATCATCAATTTTCTTTTGATGATCATCATTGACCTTTGAAAGTAAATTTAGCAAATCAAAATTTTTCTTTTCAAACTCTTCTAGTTTGATTTGTAAATCTTTGATTTTACTTTCAAGATCGTTGTTGGTTTTGGATATGAGTTTATTTTCATTTTTCAATTTTGAAACATCATTTTTGTATTTTAAAAATAATTTCTCATAATCCGAAGCCAACCCATTATATTCCTCTAATAGCTCATCATAGGATAAATCATCAAAATCAGATGAGTTAGAGGTTACCTTAGAATCTTCCCCGAATGCCATCAAGCACAAGTTTGCTACTTCTTGTTCCTCTTCATCGGAACCTTCTTCATCGCTCCATGTAGCCACATGATCCTTTTGCTTATTCTTTGATTGACCCTTTCTCTTCAATTGTGGGCAATCATATTTGACATGCCCCGGCTTTTTGCATTCATAGCAAATGATCGGGTCCTTCTCTTTTGGTTCATTTTTTAGGCCTTCATTTCGTTTGAATTTTCTCCCTCGGGAAGGTCTCATCATTTTTCTGAACCATTTGGCAAACAAAGCCATTTCCTCGTCATCATCATCTTCATCCGAATCACTCTCATCTTTTGTGGATTTGAGAGCAACTCCAATGTTTTTCTTCTTCTCCTTCTCCTTTGGTGTCTCTTCAATCTTATCAAGGTCCACTTCATCTTCAAGCATCATTTCATGAGTTAGGAGTGAACCGATTAGCTCTTCAAGAGTTAAGGACGTTAGGTCATTAGACTCGATGATTGTCGTCTTCTTTGATTGCCACGATTTTGGGAGGGAGTAGACTAACTTCCTTACAAGCTTTTCATTTGAAATGATCTCTCCATATGATTTGAGATCATTGACAATCATTGAAAATCTATCCGTCATAGCTTTGATATCTTCATTTGGTTTCATCCTGAAATTTTCATAGCTATGCGTTAGAATGTTAATTTTAGATTTATTTACCTCATCGGTACCTTCACGAGTGACTTGAAGTTTGTCCCATATTTCTTTGGCGGTTGTACAAGATGAAACTCTTCCGTATTCATCTAGTCCAAGAGCACAAAATATTATATGGATGGCTTTGGAGTTGAGCTGGAACATTTTTGTCTCTCCTTCACTCCACAATCTTGGATGAATGAGAGGCTTGATGTATCCTTCTACTACGACATTCCAAGCTCCCATGTCACTTGCTTGAATGAAGTACATCATCCTATTTTTCCAATAGGCATAATTAGCTCCATTGAAGAAATGAGGCTTGTTGACGGGCATCGAATCGAGATCGGAGTCAAAGTTTGAAGCAGAGGCCATTGATGACTTTGATTATCGATGTAACTCTTCCCGAATCAACTCAAGAGGCGATTAAACCTTCAAATGAGTTAGGCTCTGATACCAATTGTTGAGTTAATCGATCGATGGAATCGGCCAGGAGGGGGGTGAATTGGAAATACAAATTTTGGTGGAAGCTTTTGCAGAAAATTGAAAGTAATTGTACAACGATTTAGAGTAGTTCGACTTTCTCAACCAAAGTCTACGTCCACTAGCTTAGCTATCCACATTAAGGATTTTCCACAAATTCACTAATTTTTCTTTCTTTTGAGGACAAAGAGTAACCTCACAAACCCTCAAGAATTATACCCCAAATTCTTGAGAACACTCTCTCCCAAAGAGAACAATACAAATTTACAAACTTACAAAGAAATCCTCACAAGGTAGATTGTTTGCACAATTGTAGAACAAAGAAAAGAACACTTAAGAATGAATACAATTGAGCACAATAAGTGTTCTTGAAAGCAAAAATGAATATTGAATGAAAAATAGGTTTGAAATGCTCAAACTTGAGGTTTGATGCTTTCTCTTTGATTCTCTTTTGATTCTAGTTGCTTGATGTTTCTTGTTATTGATCAATGGCTTCTAAGCTTGTTTAAATATACCTTGAATCTCTTCTAAAAGTTGGGGATAATTAGTGAAGTCAATAGAGTCGTTTAAGTGTGAAAGCAATTAATAAATTCAGCTGGGAGCGTCTCATACATCGATGCATATCGATGGATTAAGTGCATTCGATGTTTCAAAATAGCCAGAGTGCATCGATGCATGGCTGGTGCATCAAATGCATTCGATGTTTTCATAAAATCCTCAATGCATCGGTGCATGGTGTGTGCATCGATGCATGAAATGAATTCGATGTTCAATTTAATTCATGGTGCATCGATGCATGGATTGGTGCATCGGTGCATCACACTAAAAATTGATTTAAGGCTTGATTTTGGTTCAAAATATTTTGTGAAAATTGTTTCAAAAATAGTTTAAGTACAAATCACAATTTTACACTTTTAGCAAGGATTAAAATTGATCTTGAAAGGCTTGGAGTAATAATTTTGATATTCGATTGATTCAATCGAATATACTTAGAAAATCATTTATAAAATCTTAAAATTCATTTAACTTAATTTGTTATATCGAAATATCAAAATGTTTTCAACAAACTTTTCTCATTCAGAGTCAATTTCAAATTCGTAGTGAAGGATATTGGACTCAAAGCGACACAATTTGTTTGAGATTGGATTTCAACTTCATGACGGAGGATATCCAACTCAAAACCAACATACAATACTTAGATTTCAACTTCACGACAAAGGATATTCAAGTTAATGCTCAACTTCACGACGAAGGGGCCATCCACGATTTTAACTCTACAAAGGAGGATATCGTACCCACAAATCCATGATTTCAACTCTACGACGGAGGATATCGTACCCACAACTCCAAGATTTCAATTCCACGACAGAGGATATCGTGCCCACGCATCCACGATTTCAACTTCATGACGAAGAATATCGTGCCAACTCTAGATTGGATTTCAACTTCACGACGAAGGATATCCAATTCCAAGCTCAACTTCACGGCGAAGGGGCTTCCCAATTTTATTCAGAGCCAATTTCAACTTCACAGTGAAGGATATTGGACTCGAGACAATACAAGCATGGATTTCAACTTCACAACGAAGAATATTCAAGTTAAGGGTCAACTTCATGACAAAGGGGCCATCCACGATTTCAACTTCACGATGAAGGATATCGTGTTCATTTGCAGCATAGCTCAAGGCTAGATGGGCTATCTGCCACCAAAAGACCTTCGAGTTTGACTACGTTCAGCTCCAAGGCATATCATTTGCAGCATAGCTCAAGGTTAGAAGGGCTATCTGCCACCAAAAGACCTTCGAGTTCGATTACACTCAGCTTCGAGGGCACATCATTTGCAGCATAACTCAAGGCTAGAAGGGTTATCTGCCAACAAAGACCTTCGAGTTTGACTACGATCAGCTCAAAGACACATCATTTGTAGCATAGCATAAGTCAAGAAGGGCTATCTGCCAACCAAAGATCTTCGATTTCGATTACACTCAGCTTCAAGGGCACATCATTTACAGCATAACTCAAGGCTAGAAGGGTTATCTGTCAACAAAGACCTTTGAGTTCGATTACACTCAGGCTCCAAGTGTAACATCCCAAATCAGGGTCAGTGACTAAATTTCAAATTTTAAAAACTATATGCTAGGTTTTGAAACAAGTTAAAAGTTCAAGGATTTAAATAGAAAAATTTCAGTGTTAGATTAAATGGTAATTTTTGGAAGTTTGAATGGTATAATGGTAATTCCATAAGAAAGATTTCTATTTCTCCTTTATATAGGAGATGGCACATGGAAAGGGATGAAAAAAATAGAAAAGTCTGGAGACTTTGGTTCAACCTTCTTCTTCTTCTCTTCCCGTAAGCTCCATGGCAAAGGTAAGTTTAATTTCAACTGGTTAATTCTTGAGTTTTAAACTTAGTTTTGATTCTTGGGGTGTTAAGAAAGATTATTTAGAGATTAAAGCATGTTGAAACTCCAAAATGAATGAGTTATGAAGAATTAAATGTGAAGAGTTTTTAAGTGAATTATTGAAATAGAGGGAGTTAATATATTGTGAAGTTGAATTTGACTTGTCAATGGTTAAATTAAGAGATTTGGAGTGATAGAATTGGATTTAGAACATATATAAAATTTGGTATGATTCTTGAATGCTATGTGGAGGAGTGAATTTTTAAGTTAAAGAGGTATTGAATGAAAATTTAATTAGTTTAAGTATGTATATGAAACTTAGGAATATTAAAGGTAGTGAAATATGAAGTGTTGAGCTGAAAATGAAGTGATTTTCGAGCTCAATATGTTATTTCTGGGCTAGGGGAATCGGTAACCATTCAAGGGGAACCGATAACCCCTCAAACGAATCAGAATTTACAGAATGTCATGGGGGGAACCGATACCCCCACAGGAGGGAACCGATTCCCCCCTAAAGGAAGAAATGAATATTGGTCTATTAAGTTCGTTTAAGTTGTTAGTATCGAATTACAAGATGTAGGTATCTAATAATTTTCTTGAAAATGTATAATTATGTAGATTCAGAGCCTGAACGAGTTCCGGAATCATTGTCAAGTAAGATCGATCAAAGGGAAAGATAAGAGATTGTAATTGACTAGTGAGGCCAGGTGAGTGCATATTCAATAGTATATGATGGGTGATGGGAAGAAGACTTGCGATGAGTCTATTTTCTGAAGAGTTATATATGAATTCATGATTAAAAGGCATGAGTTGAATATGAGTGTATGTATGCTTGATTATATGAATTGATATGTTTTGTATGTGCTATGTGGTTTATGTACACACACTATTAAGTGTTAATGAGAGAATATCAAATAAGTTATGAAATTATATGAATATAGAAGATAAGTCAAGAGATGTAGGGAAATGGAAATAGAGGTTTATGAAGAATCATAGGAGAATAAATATAAATAATAAGATAATGAAATATAAGACTATGTGAAATACATGGTTATGAGAATTAGTAAAATAGAGTTATTTGATTTAATGAGAATTGATGAAACTAAATATGATTGAATTATAGAATGGAATGAGAATAATATATCTATTAGGGAACTTGAATATAAAGCGTTGATATGTATATATATATGATAAATTATATGCTAAAGATCTATGGGGTTATATGAAAAGGTTATAAGAAATGTATGAAATTGAATTAATTAAATGGATTAAAGTAATATATAAATAAAATATGATTAAGTGTAATATATATGTTTAGAAATACGACATAAGTTATATAATCTAAGGGAATATAAAGAAATAAAGCATAAAGTAGACGAAATGAGATAAGTTATTATATACCTATATGATATACGTTATCAGGTAATATGAAAGGATTCAAGAAACTTACATAAGCTATGTGAAAGTGATCTAGGTGCTTATATGTGAATTATTCGGTAATAGGTTATATGAAATAAGTGTAGTGATTACCAGATCATAAGAGATAAGTCAGAGAATGTGATAATATGACCAGAAACTATGAGCATGTGTGATGAAATGAATATAAAAAGACATGATTATGAGATGTGTGATAAGAAATTATGATTAAATGATCAAGAGATATAAGTTAAGGGATATTTGTGAATTACATGAAAATGTGCTATGTGTAAGTGAATTACGTGATTATATGAATATGAAATCATATGAGAATTTACATGAACTATGTGATTACATGTATGTGTGAATGAAGCTACGAGCTTATATGAATATGTGATATGTTTACATGAATATATGCAAGGATATAAAAGATAATGCTCATGTTATGTGTCTTGAGAGCTAGGGGTATAGTTGGCATGCCAAGAGTCGAGGGTCTACGCGGTCCTTCGGGATATGTATATATTCCTTGGAACATGTGTGAAGTCTTGTGAGACACATACTTTATCCCTAGTATATGTATATAATTCTTAAGGAATGATATGTGGTCCTTATGGACATTATTATATGGCACTACGGTGCAATTCTACGCGGCACTCTGGTGCAATTCTACGTGGCACTTCGATGCAATTATACGAGCTGTGGTGACAACATTAGTGCACAACCTCTATAGACTCACATATCTATGGTTCTCACATGTGTACATGGGCTAATAAAGGAAATATAAAAGAACCTTGCATGATAGTATGTGATTGGTTTGTAATCTTTATGGTGTGAAGTATATGTGATATGATGATGTGAATATAGCTTGGTTAAGAGGAATTGATGCAAGAACATATGACAAAAAGATAAAGAACAAAAATAAGACTAATAAATAATAATAAATACCTTACATATGATTTACATGTTTTGTGCTATGAACCTGTTATAAGAATATGTGAATGATGTTGTGTACAAGTGGATAGTGGTTGCATGAAAAAATGTATGATTTTGTATGATATAATAATAGATTATGAATGCATTAGTAGTGGTTATGTTTTTATGCCTCACTAAGTCATCGACTTAGCGTGTGAGGTGTTTCTCACATAGGTTCCGGAAAGCTAGAAGAAAAGTGAAGAGGAGCAAGACTGGTCAGTTACTTCTTACCGAAGATCAGATCAGAAAAAATGTCTTGAATTAGATGTATTCTGTATATTGAATATAGTTGGCATGTACTAATTGATTGATTTAACAAACCGCTGTGACTTTAATGAAGTTTAATTTTCTCGAGTTTTTGTCATGAGTCAATGTTTGAAAAATCAATGTGACACCTCGGACTCGTATCCGAGTCGGGTACGAGCTGGGGTGTTACATTTAATGGTATCAGAGCTAAGGTTTAGCTGATTCTAGGCTTAAACCGAAGGTAAAAGAGTTTTAAAATGTGTACATGCCACATAAGGTGAAAATTTATGATCTGATAGTGTAAGGAATGTGTTGTTCTGCTAATAGAATTAGATTGCTAAGTTATAATAGAAGTATGATTTTTTCAAAGTAAAGTGAAAGGTGATATTCCTGATTGTGATAGCTATTCGCCTGCCCTGGCCAGGCAGGATGAAGAGCGGACACCTCAGGAAGTGCCTAGTAAGATCAAAGGTTGATTTCAGAAAGCTGAAATCATATCTGAATAATGATAGAAAGTTTTCATTGTTTTGAATCGGAAACACGATATGGAGTAGTTTTGTTATTACGTGGATAAGATAGAATATGGTGAACAAGTGTCACCATAAGAATGTTAAAAAGATTAAAGGATGTGGTGAGTAATTGTATAATAATTCAAGAATAGATGCATCAGTGACAAGTGTATAAGAGCTATGGAGATAGAGTTTATGAATTTAAGACAAAAGGATATTACTATGTTTAAGCAAAAATATGGATACAATAAGGGTTTGCATTTTAGATAGAAAGAGTTAGCGTTGGCTAACCAGATTATGTGATGGAAAATGTATAGAAATTTAATATTTTGAGATGTTATCGGGATAAGACAACCAAAGATGAGGTGGATCTGGATACAATTGTATATTTTGATCATAATAATGTGATATAGTGAAGAAGGTGAGGATTCGTATGTTTAAATAAAATTAAGGATTGATAAGAAGAGTTTAAGAATGGGAACATCCGTGATCAGTTTATAAGATAAAGGAATTAGAAGGTTGGGTTGGAACAATAGAAATTGCATGGTGTAGGAGAATAAATGTGAATTTGATAAGTTAAGTAAACTATTGTTGAGATAATTCTGGCTGGAAAGAATGTATATGAATGGTTCGATGAAGGTTTATGCTTTGGATTGGAAGAACTGGTGATGACTAACAGAATTATGTGATGGTAAGTGTATCAACGGTAAAGGATTAGAAGATGATGCCAGGGTAAATTAACTAAGTATGGTGTGAATTGAGACACGATTATGTATTTTGATCACGGAAATAGAAGGTAATGGAAGAAACAAGAGAATAATATTGTATACGAATAAGAGTGTGGGCTGGATAAGTGAGTAAATTGCACTGATTGGATTTCAACTGAGAAGATGAATATGATTAGTCTGATTAGGGCTTATGCCTAAATTGAAAAATTGTTACTCATTCATTGTAATAGTATGGATAATAAAGTTATAAGATTTGAAGAAAATATAAAGTTAAGTTAATCAAGTATGATGTGGATTTTGATATGGTTTTGATCATATAGATATGTTGTAGGCAAGGAAATAAGTATTTGTATGCTTAAAAAGGAGCTTTGAGGAAGAAAATACAAGTACAAGAGATGGTAAAGAATGAGGTTCTGTATAAGTAAAGCGGATTATCAAAGTTATGAAGATGCGATGAAGATCAGTAATCAGGGATAAGTATAAACGATATGAAAAGAGTATGAGAGCCTGAAGAAAAGATGTGATCTATGTTATAAGGAGATTTTGATTTTGATGGAATGAAAGAATAAAGGGATAGGAAAAGACAAAGATGGAGTTTAAAAGATCAAGTATGACAAGAGGTATATTGAGATATAAGTTCTAAGTTTGATATTGAAATGATACAATTTTCAATTGTTAGAAGAACGAGAATGGGTGATTATTCTTTGAACAAATACGTAAGGGTTACATGAAAAGATTGTGTGTATAGTAATACATACAAGGATTAAGAAATGAGCAAAAGCTTGATTTATGTGTAAAGTACATAGAGAATGATAAAGATCAATTGATCCATAATATTGAGGAATAAGGATTTGGGGTTGTTGTCTATATAATGAATGATATTACATGGACTTATAAAGATGTGGACGTATATGAAGAATTCAGTATGAGAAAATGGTAAGTTTGCTAGCGGTAACAGGAAAGATTAAGGGAAGCAACATGAAAATATTAAAAGACATGATATTATAAAGGTATGTAGTGAAAATTCGAGGACGAATTTTCTTTAAAGGAGGGGAGATTTGTAACATCCCAAATCAGGGTCAGTGACTAAATTGCAAATTTTGAAAACTATATGCTCAGTTTTGAAACAAGTTAAAAGTTCAAGGATTTAAATAGAAAAATTTCAGTGTTAGATTAAATGGTAATTTTTGGAAGTTTGAAGGGTATAATGGTAATTCCATAAGAAAGATTTTTATTTCTGCTTTATATAGAAGATGGCACGTGGAAAGAGATGAAAAAAATAGAAAAGTCTGGAGACTTTGGTTCAACCTTCTTCTTCTTCTCTTCCCGTAAGCTCCATGGCAAAGGTAAGTTTAATTTCAACTGGTTAATTCTTGAGTTTTAAACTTAGTTTTGATTCTTGGGGTGATAAGAAAGATTATTTAGAGATTAAAGCATGTTGAAACTCCAAAATGAATGAGTTATGAAGGATTAAATGTGAAGAGTTTTTAAGTGAATTATTGAAATAGAGGGAGTTAATATATTGTGAAGTTGAATTTGACTTGTCAATAGTTAAATTAAGAGATTTGGAGTGATAGAATTGGATTTAGAACATATAGAAAATTTGGTATGATTCTTGAATGCTATGTGGAGGAGTGAATTTTTAAGTTAAAGAGGTATTGAATGAAAATTAATTAGTTTAAGTATGTATATGAAAGTTAGGAATATTAAAGGTAGTGAAATATGAATTGTTGAGCTGAAAATGAAGTGATTTTCGAGCTCAACATGTGATTTCTGGGCTAGGGGAATCGGTAACCATTCAAGGGGAACTGATACCCCTTCAAAACGAACCAAAATTTACATAATGTCATGGGGGGAACCGATACCCCCACAGGAGGGAACCGATTCCCCCCTAAAGGAAGAAATGAATATTGGTCTATTAAGTTCGTTTAAGTTGTTAGTATCGAATTACAAGATGTAGGTATCTAATAATTGTCTTGAAAATGTATAATTATGTAGATTCAGAGCCTGAACGAGTTCCAGAATCATTTTCAAGTAAGATCGATCAAAGGGAAAGATAAGAGATTGGAATTGACTAGTGAGGCCAGGTGAGTGCATATTTAATAGTATATGATGGGTGATGGGAAGAAGACTTGCGATGAGTCTATTTCCTGAAGAGTTACATATGAATTCATGATTAAAGGCATGAGTTGAATATGAGTGTATGTATGCTTGATTATATGAATTGATATGTTTTGTATGTGCTATGTGGTTTATGTACACACACTATTAAGTGTTAATGAGAGAATATCAAATAAGTTATGAAATTATATGAATATAGAAGATAAGTCAAGAGATGTAGGGAAATGGAAATAGAGGTTTATGAAGAATCGTAGGAGAATAAATATAAGTAATAAGATAATGAAATACAAGACTATGTGAAATACATGGTCATGAGAATTAGTAAAAATAGAGTTATTTGATTTAATGAGAATTGAGGAAACTAAATAAGATTGAATTATAGAATGGAATGAGAATAATATATCTATTAGGGAACTTGAATATAAAGCGTTGATATGTATATATATATGATAAATTATATGCTAAAGATCTATGGGGTTATATGAAAAGGTTATAAGAAATGTATGAAATTGAATTAATTAAATGGATTAAAGTAGTATATAAATAAAATATGATTAAGTGTAATATATATGTTTAGAAATACGACATAAGTTATATAATCTAAGGGAATATAGAGAAATAAAGCATAAAGTAGACGAAATGAGATAAGTTATTATATACCTATATGATATACGTTATCAGGTAATATGAAAGGATTCAGGAAACTTATATAAGCTATGTGAAAGTGATCTAGGTGCTTATATGTGAATTATTCGGTAATAAGTTATATGAAATAAGTGTAGTGATTTCCAGATCATAAGAGATAAGTCAGAGAATGTGAATAATATGACCAGAAACTATAAGCCTGTGTGATGAAATGAATATAGGAAGACATGACTATGAGAGATATGTGATAAGAAGTTATGATTAAATGATCAAGAGATATAAGTTAAGGGATATCTGTGAATTACATGAAAATGTGTTATGTGTAAGTGAATTACGTGATTATATGAATATGAAATCATATGAGAATTTACATGAACTACGTGATTACATGTATGTGTGAATGAAGCTACGAGCTTATATGAATATGTGATATGTTTACATGAATATATGCAAGGATATAAAAGATAGTGCTCATGTTATGTGTCTTGAGAGCTAGGGGTATAGTTAGCATGCCAAGAGTCGATGGTCTACGCGGTCTTTCGGGATATGTATATATTCTTTGGAATATGTGTGAAGTATTGTGAGACACATACTTGATCCCTAGTATATGTATATAATTCTTAAGGAATGGTATGTGGTCCTTATGGACATTATTATATGGCACTACGGTGCAATTCTACGCGACACTCTTGTGCAATTCTACGTGGCACTTCGGTGCAATTATACGAGCTGTGGTGACAGCATTAGTGCACAACCTCTATAGACTCACATATCTATGGTTCTCACATGTGTACATGGGCTAATAAAGGAAATAATATAAAAGAACCTTGCATGATAGTATGTGATTGGTTTGTAATCTTTATGGTGTGAAGTGATATGTGATATGATGATGTGAATATAGCTTGGTTAAGAGGAATTGATGCAAGAACATATGACAAAAAGATAAAGAACGAAAATAAGACTAATAAAGAGATAATAATAAATATCTTACATATGATTTACATGTTTTGTGCTATGAAACATGTTATAAGAATATGTGAATAATGTGTGTGTACAAGTGGATAGTGGTTGCATGATAGAATGTATGATTTTGTATGATATAATAAGTATAGATTATGAATGCATTAGTAGTGGCTATATTTTTTTCCTCCATTTCATTTTTATTTTTATTCCTTATCTTTATTTTTTTTATCTTCTTTACATTTGTTTTATTTATTTGTATTTTCTTCTTATTTTTTTATTTACTTATTTATTATGTATATATTATTATCATTCTTTTTTCATTTTATTTTTCTTATCGTGTTCATTTTTATCTTCACTCTTTTTTTATTCCTTTATTTCGGTCGTTTTTTTATTTTCTTTATTCTATTTATTTTCATTTTTTTATTCAAAATATTTTTTGACTCTCTTAAGGGTACACCTTTAAAACTATCTAAGATAAGTAATTGGGATCATATTTTTACCTTTTAATTTTAAATTACAATTTTCTTAATTTAAGACAACTGGAAATTGCGTAGTACCGAAAGGGCAGTTCAAGGGTGCTAACCCTTCTTTGACTGTAACCGACTCCCGAATCCGACAAATCTTTGGAAAGACGCAAATCAGATAAGAAATAGGGTATCCGATCAACCCATTTGTTTTAAAATAAATGATCGGTAGCGACTCCAATTCGTTTAATCCAAGTCGAAGCTCAATTTCGATACCAACCGAAATACGGTTCCAACAAATTCAATAATGGCCGATTGGCAATGGACGCATTTATTGCACTTTTTCTCACAACTTTTAATCACATAAATACAACAAGCTTGGCCACAGTATTTAACCCTTAACAACTAAACTAAACCATCTAATGTATGATTAAATTAATCAACTATTGTTCTACGAGAAAAATGCCAAATTTTGGTTTTGTATTTTTTTATGTAACTTGAATTTTAAAGGTGAAATTATTAGAAAATATGTTCTAAATTTTAAATGTAAATTGTAAAACAGATAGGGAAAAAATAATAATATACCAGCCTGATTAGGTCAATTTCCGATGCTAGATTGGTATAAAATGTTGGGCACGTATGAGTTCCCACGTACGTACATTTTGGCTAGTTTTCACGTAAAGATGATTCATAGCTGATGCTGTATTTCCACAATAATTTTACAAATAGAAGAACGTAATTTCCCACTTTCTTTCTCAGCTGTAATTCATATATGATTTTTATTTTTGTATTAGTCAATGCATTTATATATTTCCAACACATATACACACACATCAAAACATAATTATATCACATTTTTTACGCAAATCATAAACAATAAAAATTATGGATAAAAAGAATAATTTTTAATATATTAAAAGTAGATTATAAAAATTATACTAATTTTGATTGTGACACATTAATTTACACAATTTTTTTCTCATATCATCTCTAAAAACAACAGGTACACATTTATAAGTGTACCAACATAAAAATATATATATCATAGGGTGGGGCTCTGTTCTACTTCTCATTGATGTTAATGGTAAAAATATTCATTCTCGAATTCTTTTATAATTTAAATTTTCATTAAATAAATTATATCATGAATTATTTTAAGCATAAAATTTAAACAATAATTTTTAACAAATATTTAGCTAAACAGTGCTCTTGTGATGATGAGTACAAATATACAGGTACTACTATTTATTGTTCTTTTGTTTGTGCCCAATGTCATGTTGGACTCCATACGAGACGAACTCTTCCACCGTCTTCCGGGGGGCCTCTCTGCCCTGGTCAGTGCTTTAACTGTTTCTGGTGGCCTTTGCCATGACGATTTCATCTATAGTTGATCTAGAAATATTTACTATATATATTAATAATATAATTTTTTATATGAGATAAATGCATATAAAATTTCGGAATAAATATTATTAATGAAAAAAAATTAAATTTCAGGAAAAACATATGTTGTTAAATTACACATATATCTGCGACTGATTTCATCACCCGTTTCAGCTATGAACATGTTTCATATTATTGTCGGCATACCGATATTAGTATTAGGAAGATCATTGTGGGTCATAACAAAAATATTAACTCTCATGTTCTCTTTTTTGCCTTTGGAGGAGAAAAAAAAAAGTTTTACTTTTGTATGCACCGAAGCAAAAGCATGGGATTGGAAGTTGTCATTTTCAGTCTGACATGGGCTCAACTGAAAGGGAGTTTGTATAATAAATAATATCTTTTATTATATTTTTAATAAAACAAATGAACCCTTAATAAGATGGCTTCTTCTTCTTCTTCTTCTGTAGATGGACAATAACATTGTTTCACTTTTATTCCGAAATTATGATTTTTCTTTCGTTATTTTCGTTTCTATGTATCTTTTGGTTTAACCGAATATCGATATTTTGAGTTTCTTAAAATTGTTTTTGATAAATATATTCTTTGATCTCACCTGCGTTGTTTTTAATTTTATTAAAAAATAATTTTACTTTTACCTTTCTTAAGCTAATTCGCTTAAAAATATTTCTTTTTCTTGATAGACAAAAAAACTATAAAACTTGAAGAAAAGAAGAAGAAGAAGAAGAGAAAATAGTTAAAAAATTAAAGAAGTATCGTTATTATTATTTTTATTGTCGATCATGGTTATTGATTTATAAAAATATCAATATTTTTCTTATAAACAAAAATTTAAAAGAGATATTAATCAAACCACCATTGCTGGTAGTAACTATTCTATAACCAACAACTTCAGCAAACTTCTCTTCATATCTTTGTTGGTTTACATTTTTAAAATAAAGTCAAATCCTATGAAACCAAAAATCAATGTTCCTAATCAAACTTCATCATATCCTTTTTGGTGAATATTGAATCGATTTAAAATTTGAGTTATATCGTTACTTATAATCGTCATTGCCATTTGACTGTTAAAATCTTGTAACAAATTTATGTAATATGATATTTCCTGTAAAATGAAAAAGAGGAATCTATTTTATTCTTTTTATCATTTCATCTCCTTTTCATGTGATTTAGATTTATTAGCATGTGTTAATTTTATATTTATTATAAATATATGATATATATCATAAAAATATGAATATATGATATTAGTCCATAAAATTTATTTAGGAGTGATTTTATAGCACTCTATCATGAGTGAAGAAAGATGCAAGTGGAAAGAGATGAAAGTAACAAAATAAATTTGTATGGTGCATGTGTTGGTGACGCAGCCTAAATTGGAGGGTGGTGTAAGTTTGGTCTCATGTCCCTCCACCAACTCCCAAAGAAGAAGATTCTTCCAATGCTCTTTTTTTTATTCGCATTTTACTTCCCCTACTCGGATACATTTCCTCTATAAATTCCCTTACCAATACTATAAAAAAATCCCCTTCTCCTTCTCATCTCTCCCCCCCCCCCATAGAATATAGGCTGTTTCTGCGCTCTTCTCCTCCTCCTTGGACCTAAGGTCCTGCTGGTTCTTTTCATATCCTTTTGGAAGGTATTTGCCCTTCTATCGGGGGCTTTTTGGTTGTTATTCTGGAGTCCATACCAAAAACCCATAAAGTCAACTCTTATTTTATAGCAGAAAAGGGCTTGTTTTTTGGTGATAGATTCTGCCAAAAATAAGTTTTACTTATTCCACTCTGCTGTAAATCTTCATGCTGCATAACTTCTTGTTGTTGCTTGAGACTCATGTCTCCAGTTGTCAGTGAAATCCTCCGATCCGGGTTTATGATAAATTCTTCCCTCAGACGCAGGACCCATCTCGTTCAATCTTTCTCAGTTGTGTTCCTCTATTGGTTCTATGTTTTCTCATAAATAAGCTTTCTTTAATTGCTTGATTTTCACTATTTATATACATATATAACTATCTGTCTATACTGATTAGCTAGTATCGGTGTCCTGCCGCCTCTGAGTTTTTATTATCCTGAAATATTAGTCATCTCTATTGAAGTTTCAGCCTTGTTTTTGGTGTAAGTATATTAATATGGCTTCGTCCAGTGGAAACTCCAATTCCACAAGCTCCTCCCAGATTCACAACTCTGGGTCCGAAGAGAAGTACTTGCATCAGATGAGCATGATGGATCAAAGAAAGAGGAAGAGGAAGGAATCAAACAAGGAATCAGCCAGAAGATCTCGGGTGAGAAAACAGCAGCACTTGGATGATTTGACGGCCCAAGCGACTCAGCTAAGCAAAGACAATAACCAAATTCTCACAAGCATCAACTTCACTAACCACCACTATTTGACCATTGAGGCCGAGAACTCGGTTCTGTGGGCTCAGATGATGGAACTGAGTCAAAGACTCGAGTCTCTGACCCAAATCCTGAGTTATATCAACGTCCCTACCCTGTTGTATGAAACTGATCAGTGCTTTGAAGCAAGTGGCAACCACAGTTTCGACAACCCTTTCAATCTGCCTTATCTTAACCAACCCATCATGGCCTCTCCAGACATCTTTGAATACTACTGATCCATAATAACCTATCATTAATTACTTATAAATGGATGAAAAAATATGGTCAAAATCCAGGGATATCTTTGAATATTATGTTTTCTTCACTTGGCTGGGGTCTTTTGTCTCCTTCCACATCTTGTAATTTATGGTGTCAGCCCCTCATGTTTGTAAATGAGAGTAACTCTTTTGTTCTCTCTATCTCTTCTTTCCTTCCAAAATAACCACTGAATTTGGTCTAAATCGTTAATAAAATTCTTTATATATATTAATCAAACAAAAATAACATTTTAAAGATTTGATTGGGTGCACAATAAAACTACAAAGTTTAACCTGAAAAAGGCACATTTAATACTTTTAACCTTGAATTTGCAACAATCATGAAAATATATTAGAAGTGTTTTTAATTCGTCATTTTTAGTATGTGTTATTAATTATGGGTAAATATACGAATTCGTGTATCAATTTTTTTAACACAATCAAGGTTTTTGAACTAAAACCAATCGTTCAAAGAACGAGGGCTATTAAATATAATAATTATGCATGCCGTAAACCTTTTAAAATAGATGTTTCATGCATCTAAAAATCCAATGTTTTAGGTATTCAAAAAGGGAGGCTTTGTTCCCCAAAATTTAAGGTCCGTGGGCACTGTTTACCAGGCCCGTCTTGTAAATTTTGGTGGCCCTATGCATAACAGTAAAATAGACATTTTAAAATTAAAATATTATTTAATGTGGACCTTGAACTTGAAAATTATTGAGTCAAACATCCTAAATACACATATATACAAAAGACTTAAAAAATTTTAGAGACCCTTACAAAAATTGGGTCCTGTGCGGCTGGGCAGCCCGCACAGGCCCAAAACCGGCCCTGCTGTTCACCAGGCATATCTGAGATTACTATTCAATGAACTGTTAATGGCACAACTGTTCAACACTAATGGTACATTGCTTATGCAATATGATCGTATATCTTAAAAAACAAATTATGACCTAATGATTATTGAGGTCGAACCATTGTTGCTTTTTCATTTTATGTTGCATGAAATGCTAATGGAGTTTACACCCAATTAAACTGGAGGCACCCATAAGACACCCTACAAAGTGGGTGAATTTAGGTACATAAAGTAATTTGTAATGTAGGGCGACATTGCAAAGAGAAAGGAGATGTTCATTTAACTTGGATTAATTCAAATTCGAAATAGTTATTTCAATTCATTATTTTATACTTCAACTGGTTTCTTTTACTTGGATAAATTCAAATCCCAAATAGTTATTTTAATTAAACTGTTCTTTAATCCAAACTCAATTTGGCTTCTCTTAATTGCATGATAGAACAAAAATAAAAATAAAATAAAAAAGCAGAAAGAGAATGGGTGACCATTAATCCATAGGGTCTCCATCTGAAGAAAGGGGGTCATTTTCAATTGCATAAAGAATTCCAAATCAGTAGAGGAAGACAGGTCAGCAAAAAATGATTACTTCAACAATTATCCATTTACATTCATCTATAATTCAGCTTTTTATTTATTTATGACCTAGGATTTATAAGCCCAATCATCTTCCTCTCTTTTCCAAATGTCTTGGTCCATGCCAATATATTAACTTGCTATCTTTAGCCCTCCCTGTTTTATTTTAATTCCCCCCGCAGTTTGCTTTCCTATTTGATTTGCTTATAGATATTCAATCAAAGATAAATGGACATCAATTCATATATTTTCAGCCTTCTCGTTGTTGTTCGATTCCTTTTGCTTTTGATGGTATGGCAAGTAACAATGACAGGCACGGCCAGAAGATGATGTCGGACTAAAATGACATTGCCACCTACACATCTTAAACAAGTGCAAATAATTGAGTCCAAAGAGTAGTAGGTTACAGTTTTAAACACGTAGGAACCATTAGATTGAAAGAAAAATAATAAAAGGACACGATCAGATCAGACATTAAGTTTAAACTAATCAAAAGAGCATCACCATAAATTACAGTAAAATTAATCAGAAAGGATCAGCATTATTGAAAAAGTTAATCGGGTTAGCACTAATATTGCTGTCCAAAACCTAAACAGTGTTCACTTAATCATCATTAACTAAAGAAAAGGAGGGGAATGAAGGCCCACTTGGAGAGGAGACAAGGTGCTTGGATGGATATCCAACACCAGATAAAACTTGTACAAAAGTAGACCCAAGGCAATATTCAACTTAAAACATTCATATCTGCTTGAAAACTTTTACCAACACATGATGGAAATATAGAAAAAAGTTTGAGCTATGAGTTTTTCGTTAATCATATGGAATTTGGACATATGGTTCATCACAATTTGATAAACAAATGGAATGTCAATGTACATACCAGCAAGTGCACATCTTATGCACCCCAAAACAGTAATGAGATCAGAAAAAGGCACAGGTCATCAAAAGTGCATTCCGAACTTACCTCAATAGACTGCAAGTGGCATCCGCTGGCTCGCAGTCCCAGTTACCTGCAAGGTAATCTCCGATAACATTCCCAATGCCACATGAAATTTTAAAAAAAAGTGAGGCCATTCTTCCCTTCTCACCACCCCCAGGTGTAAAATAAAAAGTTATATATATATATATATATATATATGTCATTGGGAAGCAGTTAGGGAGGGCAAACTGGTACAATTTTGTGGATTCCGCACGAGATGGGTATAACTTTAGTGGGTAGTGGGCTGATGTGAATTTAGAAAGTAGTACCCTCGCGGGTAGTGGGTGAGTGATGGGCTTGAGACCTTACCTGTCCTGCATCCGCCCGTCCACATCCTCCCACCCACTAAATACTCATTAAATTTTGGACCATTATGAATTTAGGTATAATTTTAGAGTTTGTCATTTGTGTGCCAAAGAACAAAAATATCATGTGTTTGTCATTTATGTTTCTAGGATTTAATTATGTCTTTTATTATGATATTTTATGTACTTTAAGATCTATATTAACACTTAACTCAGATAATTCTTGGTTTATTTTATTATGTTTCTTAATGGACGTGTTTGTTTTATGTTTGTTGCTTATGTATAACTTAAGGTTGTTGTCAGACGGGTCTAGCAGAATACGTTTCCAGTTGGGTAGTGGGTGTGGAGATGAATTTGAGAATGTATTCGCGTGGGCGAATGTGGATTTGAAAAATGTTATCCATCATGGGTGGTGGATTTAAAAATATTAGGTATGTATGAGGATGAGGGAGGGGTATCCGCACATAACCCGTTCGTTTGCCATCCCTAGAAGCAGCTCAGCAAACTTCCAATGAAGGCAAACCCTGTGAGAAACTCCCTTGATCCACTGGATTTGATGTACCAGAAGTTGGAAGGAAGGCATGTCTACGATGCAAGTCACTCGTCAGGAGATTTAGTCTTTTGATAAGCCCAGGGCCGAAGGGGCGCCCGCCCAGGGCCAACAAATTTTTTTTTTCGTATAATATTTTTCGTATATTTATAATAAATTGAAAAATTGTAAAACAAAATAGGATAATCTATGCATTTAATACCTAAATTATCAGTTTTGATCCATTTTAGTATCTAAACTTTTAATTTTTTCAAAATCATATATAATATTTAGTTTTCATTTCATTTTAGTACCCGCCGTTAAAACTTTAACGCGTTTAGTACCTAACTATTAGTTTTTATTTGTTTTAGTACCTAAAATTTCAAAAATAAAATAAAATAAAACTTAACATTAAATTTTGAATGGATACTAAAATGAAATAAAAAAACTAAAGTTTTTAACAACGGGTACTAAAATGAAACAAAAACTAAATTTTAGGTATGGTTTGAAAGAATTGAAAGTTTAGATACTAAAACAGACCAAAACTGATAGTTTAAGTATTAAATACGTAATTTATTCAATAAAATAATAAGACCCATGAATTTATTAAGGTTCCATTTGTGATTATTGAATTTTATATTCATTTCATTTTAGTACCCGCGTTAAAACTTTAACGCGTTTAGTACCTAACTATTAGTTTTATTTGTTTTAGTACCTAAATTTCAAAAAAAATAAAATAAAACTTAACATTAAATTTGAATGGATACTAAATGAATAAAAAAACTAAAGTTTTTAACAACGGGTACTAAATGAAACAACTAAAATTTTAGGTATGGTTGAAGAATTGAAAGTTTAGATACTAAAACAGACCAAAACTGATAGTTTAAGTATTAAATACGTAATTTATTCAATAAAATAATAAGACCCATGAATTTATTAAGGTTCCATTTGTGATTATTGAATTTTATATTAACGTTAATAGATTGTTCTTCCATAAAATTCTAATTCAATATTTATTTCCCAAAATTTTAAAAAAATCGAATCTCTTTAATTTGAATCTTTCCAAATTCCCACTATCAATTCACCAAAATTCTTTCCCGATTTTTTATATCAATGAAAAAAATTATTAACATTATTTTTTTCTTCAAAACTTAATGAGAGGAAAAAAATTTAAGTATAATTAGCGTACTTCTTTTCTCTTTCATTTTTCACAATTCCTCTGAAAATTATTATTCTTATTTTATAATTTATCATATTTCTCTCATATGTAAGGTCACAATTGTTTATTATCAATTGTGATACTTGAATCATATTGAAGACTATTCTTAAAATTATAGGTAGATCACGTTTTCAAATTCTTTCTTTTAATTTTTATATATTTTCAAATTCTAGATAAGATCATTCTTTCATTTTCAAATGTTATGTTATGTGTTGAGAAAATTTTGTTGGAAAACATTGATGTTGACACTATCATCAATGGTTTTGCATTAAAAACGATTGAATGTACTATTTTTTTATAAGTATTTGTATTCTTAAATTTATTTTTTGACATCTTTTATATTGTAATGAATTATTATTTTTAATTTAATAAAAAAATCTAATAATTTTTTTATATTACATATATTTTTTAATTTTTTATTTTAGGGGCCCATTTTTTATTTTCGTGTTGAACCTATAAATAATCAGGACCGGCCCTGATAAGCCCAATTTTAAAATGATCAACAATTGATTTCATTGTAATATCTGGTATACTAAATCAGGGACGGATCAAGCCTTAAAAAGTCATTTAATGGATCAAATACATTCCATTAGTTTGAGAAAATGATTAAATTTAATATAACATTAAAGGAAATGAAAAAAATAAAAAAAATTACGTACAAATTAATTTTAAAAAATATTAAAATTTTGTACTTCATTCTTTTAAATTTTTGAATCTACCACCTATACGTACAAAATAATAGAAAAGAAAGTGGCATATACCACCAGCTGAAAACAACTTCAAATCTCATTAGGAACTAATTGAAATTATGAAACCGATAGACCTGAAAGGCCATTCTGTGGCTTAGAATCCGATGTGGGAAAGTGGTATCAAGATGAGAGAGAGTTCAGTCGCCTGGGCTTCGGCCGTGAATAATTAAACTCAGTCCAGACTGACTTGTGTCGGTAAATAATGGATTGAAGATGGCCAGTTAGCCCAATTTCTCTGACATTACAAATATTTGTATATTTAATTCACTTGAGGTTTCTGTTTCTGTTTTGGTTGAGAATAATATCAGAAAGTTTTAGTATAAAAAGCTTTTTACAACATCTGCATTTGTTTCTTAAAAAATATTGTAGTGGAGAGTTGTCCCTCACGAATTGGAGAATCATTGCATATTAACAATGATAGTCCAATTGGAGATAATTCTTATTTCTAAGAAACAAATTCAAAACTAATAATGTTACATTCATAAATACAAACTCAAATAGTTTATGTTTTTAAAATCTAACATTACGCCGAGAAAGGATACTTGACACAAAGGAAAGAACCCTTTTCATTATCAACTTTCATTTCACAACATCCCTGACTGGACCCACCAACATTATTCATCTCCTCTCCCTTCTATTCCACCGATAGAAGTCAATAATAAAAGAAATACATGATATAATGTTACTGTCACACTCTCAGAACCTTCAAACCCAAACTGTCGTAATATCATAGCTAAGGTTTGATGGGAAGTGTAACCTTAGACGCTTCTTGACACTTCTGGGTCTTCTCTACGACTAAGTAAGGCTTAATCTAGCCTAGTGGGCATGCAAACTCACCAAGGTTGGAACCAAGCCTTCAAGGCTTCTAGGATACGGAAGCTTTAACACCAATGTGGCTACTCTAAGCCACAAAGGTTGGACTATGGTATGGAAGTGCAAACACAAGCGTGACTACTCCTAGCCAACAAGAGAGGAAACAACACAAAGAGACCTAAGAACAAAGCACACAAGAGATAGAGTAAATGCCTCATAACTTTATTACTCTCCCAAGAGAATGAATGAAATAAGATGTTCCAAATGAGGAGGGGAGGCTCTCTATTTATAGTTGAGCTCTCTCTAAATCAATACCTAGATATATTTACATCAACGGCTAAGATGAGCCCAATTAATTACAAATCTTTGTATCCAAGGAAACTTCATCAATCGCCATCTAATCAAATCCCTTATTTAAGGGAAGACACCCAAACCACCATCTCATCACATCAATTAGTCTGATTTTTCCTTGCATGGATGATCACACTTGATATGGTAAGATTCCCCCATAATTTCTTCTGATTTGTTGTCTCTTGTTATATCTGCGCTGCCTATGTGGACACAATCTGATAAGGTGCCGCTTTCCTTTTTTGCACGGCCAGTATGAACGAGCTCCACAACATTCTCTAAGTGGTGGGTGATAGGTGCTTAATTTAGTTATTATTTTTGTTTTAAATTGCTCCTTACTCGTTGGTTTTCATGGCTTATTTGTTCATTTTGATTCATTTTCTGTGCATGGCACTAGATTCTGGAAAATGCACTTAAAGGGCAGAATTCTACAGTTTTTTATATTTGGAATCAAAGCTAGATTAGTGGGTATAACGCATCTGATGAGGCGATGAGTCAACACCTTCTAAAAGGTCCAGTCAGCGCTTCTAGAAGAATGAATAGATCAACCGCACGTTTCTGCAATTCGAATTTGAATTAAACTCATGTTTTAGGATATTATTTTAAAAATTATATTCTATCTTATCTTTGTTTTTAGTATTTGAGTTTAAATAGTTTTAAGTATTTTCATTAGGATTTATTTCTTTTTTTAGGAATATCTTTACCTTGTTTTTAGGAATTTGAAGGCTATAAGTACCCTCTCAGGGTAAGCCAAAAAACACATCTCTACAACTCAAAATTTACTCTTCTTCTTCTTTCTAGTTTTATAAAGTTCTCTTTTTTCTTTTCCTTTCAAGTTTTCATTTTTTTTAATTTTATTCTATGTTTAATTTTTAAACATGCAAAGTATGACTTTTGTCATGCTTAGCTAATTTTCTTTTAAGTCGAAGCCTAAAGTGATGGCTCAATTCCAAACGTGAAAATTATAAGGCACTTAAATCGCTTCGGATATATATCTCTATATTTTATGGGCTTATATTCAAATCAAAACAATTTTCAAAACCAAAAAGTCGATGAGATGTTGTTATGGTTAATGTGGGAGGAATGATCGGCTTATTGAAGCACATTCGACTTCCTAGGAACACACTTAGCAAAATTTTTTGCTAAGAGGAAACTGAGATCGGAACCAGTTATTGTTGAAAGAACATAATCCGAGTCGACAACTTTTCGAAACTCAATATTTTTAGATCTACAACATTGTTGTTGCTTAGATCAATCCACAAACCGATATTAAAGATTGCACTTGAGTATTCGGTATAAAAGCATAGTCACGAGGATTTGTCCTTGTAGACAAGTAACCGGCGTGAACCCTAAAGTAAAGATCTATTTCGATGATCCGAGGAAACTGAATTAAAGCTGAAAGCATGAGGCTACTTTTTACAATAAGTATTCTTTT
The DNA here is from genome assembly GCF_006381635.1 of Hibiscus syriacus. NCBI lineage: Eukaryota > Viridiplantae > Streptophyta > Magnoliopsida > Malvales > Malvaceae > Hibiscus > Hibiscus syriacus. Next base: position 2,518,627 of record NW_024062641.1, on the reverse strand, counting down.
CAAACTCCAATTATTATTTTATTCTATTTATTATTTTTTCTACTTTGTCTTTATCTTATCTTAATTTTTTTAATTCAATCAAACCCCCTATTTATCTTATTCTTATCTCATCTTTTATTTTTATATATTTATTTATTTTTTATCTTAAATTTCATCACTATCCAAACTCTACCATTCAGAAACAAAAAGATAACTAAATCAGAAACTGCAGAGTCTTTGCGGGATCGACCTTTACTTTCTTCTTGCTATATTTTCTTTATATCTCTTTTGGGAATAAGGAATTATTTTGACGCGAAAACGACGCGCGTCAAATTGGCGTCGTCGCCAGGGACTAACGAAAAGTACTGATTTATTTTTCTTTGTTTTTGATTTATGAGCATAATAAACTCGAGAGAATTAGTAGATCTTAACCCAGAGATCAAAGCACGAGCACGAAGAATCCACACACAAACGCTTTGAGAAAAAAAAAGAAAACAATAAAAACAAAGTTCAGAAGCGCAATCAAATCCGGAGACAGACTCTGAAGCAGACGCATATAACGAAGATCAAATCCCGATGGAAGAAGAAGAACAAATGATCAGAGAGCCAGCCGCAGCTCCTATCACTCAGAAGCCATTATGCCTAACTTTTCCTAATGGTGGGACTCCATTTCAATTAAAGACATGACTTATTCATCTTCTTACCACTTTCCATGACATTCCCAATGAAAATCTGCACAAACACTTATTGGAATTCCATATGGTTTGCACTAGTATGAAACCAAAGGGAGTTACCGAAGATCAAATTAAATTGAGAGCTTTCTTTTTCTCTTTATCCGGCTTGCCTAAAGATTGATTATTTTATTTACCTCCAAATTCAGTTAATTTATGGGCTGAAATGAGTCGAATATTTCTTGACAGGTTCTTCCTAGTGGCTAAAGCAAGCGAGTTACGAATGAGCATTCTCTTCATTCAGCAAAAGAGCAAAGAAAGTCTTTATGACTATTGAGAACGATTTAAAAAGCTCTGCGCAAGTTGTTCGCAATGCATATTAAGTGAGCAAACATTACTTCAATACTTTTATAAAGGTCTTTTACCTATGGAGATGAAAATGGTAGATTCCGCTAGCGGAGGAGCATTAGTCAACATGACTCCAACAACAGCAAGAGAGTTGATTTCAATCATGCCTGCCAACGCTCAACAATTTTCAAGTGAACCCAGCCGATGGGTTCATGAGATAAGTACATTTTCCATTGAAAATAAATTATATAAATTAACTAAAGTAGTTAATTCACTTGTTGCAGTAAAATCTGGGGTAACAATAGCATGTGGTATAGGCACGAAGCTAGACCATCCAACAGACTACTTCCCAATGATACAAGAAGGAGGCAATGCAACAATCAATGCCATATGAAACTTTCCAAGTCCTCCACAGAGACCATACAACCCATATAATAATACTTGTAATTTGAGATGGCAAGACCACCCAAATTTCAGCTATGCGCCAAATAAAAGGATAACTTATCAACCAAGACCTCCTCATCAACAACAAACGCAAAAGCCATCATTGGAGGAAATCATATAAAAGTTAGAAATTTCACAAGAAAAGTTGGTTACATCCCAAGAAAAGCTGGTTGCATCCTAGGAAAAATTCCAGAGCCGAATTGAAACACACTTTCAAGAGTTGGATAAACAAGTGAGCCAACTAGCTCAAACTGTGGGGAAATTGGAATCACAAGGAAGACTACCTTCTGAAATGGAGTTAAATCCGAGAGAGAATATGCTAGTGCCGTCACACTCCGAAGTGGAATAGTCATCTCACCCAAAGTTCCAGAAGAAAAAGCTGCACATTTCGGAGAACAAGAAGAAACGACACTTCTAGGAATACAAGGTACATCTGCAGCACATCTTCCTTTTTATTCTCATGAAATTGCACCACCCTTCCCATCAATATTGATAAAGTGTGATAAAAGAGCTGAAGAAAGGGAGATCTTAGAGGTGTTCTAGAAAGTTCAAGTTAACATGCCTCTTCTTGAAGTAATTTGACAAGTACCGAGGTATGCTTGATTTTTAAAGGAGCTTTGCACTACAAAGAGGAAATTAATGAGACACTAAAAGGTAAATTTGGGAGAACATGTTTCCGTAATTTTTCAACGAAAACTCTCACCAAAGATGAAAGATCAAGGTATGTTCGCCATACCATGTAAAATAGATAATTTTAAAATTAAACATGCAATGTGCGACTTAGTAGCTTCAATTAACGTTATGTCATTTTCTATTTATAAAATGATTACTAACGAGTCTTTGAAGGAAACGGGAGTAACCATACAGTTGGCTGATCGGTTCGTGATCTATCTAGTGGGAATGATAGAAAATGTCTTAGTAAAAGTGATGTATTATTTTTTCGTGCAGATTTCTATGTCATTGACATGAAACATGATAGGTCGGATACTTATTCTGAAGAACTCTTAGGATGACCTTCCTAAGCACCGCACATACAAAGATCAATGTTAAAAGTGGTATACTGACAATGGAATTTGATGGTTAGATCGTTGAATTTGATGTTTACGAAGCAATGAAATAACCGAATCGAGTTGAAAGAATTAATTCTATTGATATTTTAGATCCTTTAATTGATGAATATATTGAAACAAAATTTTCTTATAATCTTTCTATGGATGTTGAACTTTGTCGCAAAGAGGAAAAAATAGAGTTTGAAAATATATTTTTTCAATCAATTCTGATTTATTTTTACCTTTCTCTAAAACTAAAATTTTACATTCTATTTTGTAGGCACCTGAGGTAGAATTAAAGCAGTTACCGGAGCACTTGAAATATGCTTTTTTAGGCGAAAATGGAACCTTACCAGTGATCATCTCAAATAAATTATCCGAAGAAGAAGAGGAAGCTTTGGTAACGATGTTGCATTCGTACAAAGAAGCCATAGGATGATTCATTGCCTACATTAAATGATTAAGTTCTTGGGCTTGCATGCACAAGATTAAATTTAAAGAAGGAGCAAAGCCATCACGAGAATGAAAACACCAATTAAATCCACCAATGATGGAAGTAGTAAAGAAGTAAATTCATAAACTCCTCGATGCTGACGTAATCTATTCGATATCGGATAGTAATTGGGTAAGTCTGATTCATGTGGTTCCCATGAAAACGAGAGTCATAGTGGTCGAAAATCAAGAAGGGGAGTTAGTGCCAACAAAAGTTCAAAATGGATGGCTAGTTTGCATTGATAACAGGAAGTTGAACTCTCTTACTCGAAAAGATCATTTTCCTCTTCCCTTTATACACCAAATGATTAAAAGATTAGTTGGAAAAACTCATTACTCTTACCTTGATGGTTTTTCAAGTTTTTTCCAAATCCCAATAGCGTAAGAAGATCAAGAAAAAATGACTTTTACTTGTCCCTTTTGGTACATTTACATATAGACGAATTCCCTTTGGCCTTTGTAACGCACCAGCCACCTTCTAAAGATGAATGTTAAGTATATTTTATGGGTATGTGGATAATGACATCGAAGTCTTTATAGATGACTTCACAGTTTATGGTGATTCTTTTAGTGAATGTCTTGATAATTTAACTAATGTTCTTAAAAGATGCTTAGAATATAACCTTGTTTTAAACTATGAAAAATGTATTTTTGTGGTTGATGAAGGGTTAATTTTAGGTTATATTGTTCCCTCAAAGGGGATTGCGGTTGATAAAGCTAAAATAGATATTATACACTCATTTCCTTACCCTATAGCTATAAGGGAAATTCGTTCTTTTCTTGGCCATGAAGGATTTTACCGCAGGTTTATTAAATACTTTTCGAAGATATAACAATCTTTATGCAATCTTCTCCAAAAGAATCAAGACTTTGATTTTGATTTAAAATGCAAGGAGTATTTCGATTCATTAAAGGAAAAGCTTATTTCAGCTCAAATTATTCAGTCACCAAATTGCAATTACCCTTTTGAACTTATGTGTGACGCATCAGATACTAGCTTTGGAGGACAAAAAATAGGCAATGCGGAAATGGTAGCGGATCACTTGAGTCGAATTCCCCTTTCCATAACTGATCCACCACTTCGAGAAGAATTTCTTGAAGAAAAATTAATGGTGACACAAAGCATAATTTCATGGTTTGCGGACATGGTCAATTATTTGGCCACAAGTAAGTTACCATTAGATTTATCGAGAGCTGAAATCAATCGAATTAAGCAAAAATCCCGATACTATATTTGGGATGATCCTTATTTATGGAAGCACTGCTCAGACCAGGTAATTCGACAATGTATTGCTGAAAATGAGGTAAATTCAATTTTACAATTTTGTCACTCTTACTCTTGTGGTGGTCATTTTTGGGCCAAAACGTACAACCCATAAAATTCTTGAATGTGGTTTCTTTTGGCCTAACATCTTTCGAGATTCTAATATATTTTGTAAAACATGTGAAAGATGTCAACGTACAAATAATTTTAACTGTAGAAATGAGATGCCTCTTAACCCTGTACAAGTTTGTGAAATCTTTTATGTTTGGGGAATCGATTATATGGGTCCTTTTATTTCGTCATTTGGAAATACTTATATTATTTTGACTATAGATTATGTTTCTAAATGGGTGGAAGCTAAGGCTACCCGAAATAACGATGCTAAAACCACATTTAACTTTTTGAAAAATACTATTTTTCCAAGTTTGGCACGCCACGGGCTATAATAAGCGATAGAGGAACTCACTTCATTAACCGAGTAATCGAATCGCTGATGAAGAAATTTGGAGTAACTCAAAGAATTGGTACCGCTTAACATCAACAAATAAATGGACAAGTAGAAGTATCAAATCGAGAAATAAAAACAATTGTTGAGAAAATTGTTAAATCATACCATAAGGATTGGAGTCTATAATTAATTGAAGCACTTTGGGCATATCGAACCGCTTATAAAGGTTCCATTGGGATGTCACCATACCGACTTGTTTTCGGTAAACCATGCCATTTACCGGTTGATTTAGAACTTTAGGCTTATTAGGCTATTAAATAGTGTAACATGGACATGGATGCGTTTGGTGAAGCTCGAAAATTACACATTCAAGAACTTGAGGAAATCTGGAGAAGCCCTTATGACAGTGCTCGAATATTTAAAGAAAAAACAAAAAAAATCATGATAGTAGAATTTCTTTTAAAACTTTTTCTGTCGGTTAAAATGTTTTACTATTTAACTCTAAATTTAAACTTTTTTTTTCAGGAAAACTCATATCAAAATGGCTCGGACCATTTACAGTGACTCAAGTATTTCCTCACGGTGATGTTGAAGTTGAAAATAACTCAGGAGTTCAATTTAAAGTTAATGGTAAAAGGTTGAAGCCGTATTATGAAAACGCTCCGGTTGGTCTAATCAAAGAAATCAAGTTAGAGGAACCCAAATACTAAAGAAAAGGGTCGTTGAGCTAACTACGTTAAATAAAGGCACTTGATGGGAGGTAACCCATTTCGTTTTATTTTCATTTTATTTTTGTTTTACTTTTAGCATACTTTATTTCATTCCATTTATTCTATTTTATTTATTATATGCTTAATTTTATTTTATTTTATTTTTCTCTGAATAAATTCAAATTCTGATCAAATATATAATGAAGGAGCAGTGTCTCACATCTAGAGACAAGAAACAAGCTTACGTTAGCATAGCCCAACCCCATGTGGCACACTATAGCGTTCCCCAAGTCAAAACATTTTCCCTCTTATGCCGAAAATTCTAACTTGGGGGGTTTACAATTCTTTTTCAATTTTTGGTGGGACCCACCTTATTTATTCACCTATCAATATCTACACGTTTCTACAATTTTAAACTAACCTCAATTCTTCCACACCTTGACTGGCCAAACTTCTCCATCCTCCTAGCTTCTTTTTATTTTCTTTTATTATATTATTATAATCTTCCATGGACCCATTTATCACTTTCAAACTCTCCCCTTTCCATTTATCCCACGTGACCTAGCCCTTATTAAACAAAAAAACTTTTTCCTTCTTCATTCTTTATTTCCCCCAATCGCACAACACATTCACCATCTTCTTCTTTTAATTGATCGGTCTCCTCACCCCTCACACCCCCACCTCTGATTCATTGTACCACCACCTCCACTCCGATCTTCTTTTTTTTTTTCTATTCTTTGTAAGATAATGCGAACATGCAACCAAGAAAAATAGGGAGTTCCTCCGATGCTCAACCTTGGAGGATACCGACATAATGTCGCTCTGACTATCGTCGACGTTCCAAGTGATTCCGACTCACTTCCCACTCCAAATCCTCCTTATCGTGGTAAACACCGATCACAAGGCTCTCCACCAATAGTCCCAATGCCCACTTATGAAACCATCGATGCTCCTCCATTCGTCGGCCGTTCTACCTCTATCCACCATCATGTTGTCGGTCCGAGTAATCTACGATCGTCTAGACCTTCATCACTGGCCACCTCAATATTTTACTTGATGCCGTCAGGTTCCACTACCATTTCCATGCCGGATGTCTTATCTCTTCCGTTTGCAGTACATGAACAACCCGAGGTAAATTCTGAACCTATCGATAATGAACCGTTACTAATGTGGCATCCTATTTTTGGCTATTACGAAGATTTTAGGAATGAATTCAATTTCACTGGTGGTGTACCACTACAACTGAGCCCTGCATCCTTACATGGACTTGAGCCTTCCTCATCTCGTTGCTTACCCGAGTAGCCCCAACCTTTGTTCTTTGACGCATGCTCGGATGAAATCGATGGGCCACCAAATGAAACGTTTGATCCTTTCGATGAAAGGAATAAAAAAGGCCGAACCTATTCTGTATCACCCGATGAGATACTGCAAGGTTACCTCGATTTTAATGGCGACGAGACTAGGAGTTTTGATAGCATTTTTCACCATAGGTTTCATGTTTGGAAGTATATCGATTTTAATGGCGACGAGACTAGGAGTTTTGATAGCATTTTTCACCATAGGTTTCATGTTTGGAAGTATATTACATCTCATATACTTGACATTTTACATTTACGTGATGTTGTGATGCACTATTTTGATGCAATTGGTTGGACTTTCTATTCAAATATTAGATGTGATACTTATTACGAGTTAATCTTTGAGTTCTATACCACTTTTATTTTTCTGCAGCGTCGTGCCATTTCTATCAATACACCTGATGTTATTGCTCAAATTTAACGATATCACCATTAAACTCAATGGTTAAAGTCCCACTTCTTACGTCAATCTTTGTGTACGCAGTACTTAGAAAGTGACGCCCTAATAGAATATTGGAAGAAGTACTAGTGCGATAATTCTCCATGTCAATTACATAAAAATCAGTAGGAAATATTAAGTTTTTTACCTCCACTATCACATTTTCCAAGAGTCCTTCCGGGTAAATGACATATCTGTCAGCAAACTGAATTGATATATTTGTATCCTTCAAGGGCTTATTAGTGATCATATTATAAACAGAGAGAGACATCACATTAATAAAGGCACCAAGATCACACATGGCTCGCTTTATCCCAACTTTACCAATTTTACACGATATTGCGAACATACCTTGGTCTTTCAGTTTTGGTGGCAACCTTTGTTGGAATACAGATGAGACATGTTCTCCTAGATTTACCTTCTCGTTCCTAGTAAGTTTTCTCTTTGTTGTACAAAGGTCCTTAAAAAATCGGGCATATCTTGGAACCTTTCAAATAATCTCAAAGACAGATATATTGATTTCCACATTTCGAAATACGTCTAGTATATCCTTTTCCTCAGTTTGTTCATCTCTTTTTACTAACCTCGATGGAAAAGGTGGTGGCATGTCATAGGGAGATGGCGTTGGATCCGTTTGTACTTCGTCACTCTTCTTCTAGGATCTTGAATCAACGGTCTTCTTTCCTTTTTGGATTGCTTCATCTTTTAGAATATGTGGCTCGACTACTGTACCACTCCGAAGAGTGATGGCACTGATATTCTCCCTTGGATTTACCTTTGTTTGAGATGGAAGTTTACCTTGTGATTCCAAACGTCCTATGGTCTGAGCCAGTTGGCTCATCTGCTTATAAGTGGGCTTCAGTACGAATCTGGAACTTTTCTTGGGAAAGAGCTAATCTTTCAACAATTGACTCTAACAATGATTTTTGTGGTTGTTGGGGTGATGGATGTGGTCTTGGTTGATAAGCTTGATTTGGTCTTGAGTTTTGGGTGTAATTGAAATTTGGATGATCCCTCCATCCTGGTTCCCATTGCATTAATTTAAGTTTCTGTGTCATCTTGAATCAGTGGACAACCGTCTGTTGGATGATCAGGTAATGCACATATTCCACATAATATGTTTGGTCATATATTTCCTACAACAAGAGAGTTGACTACTTTAGTTAATTTATCTATCTTATTTTCTAAAGAAGATGAACTTATCTCATTAACCCTTTGAGGAGGTTCATTAGTTGGGTGAAACTGTTGGGAAATTTAAGCCATTATGGAAATTAAATCCCTAGCCTCAGTAGGAGTCATGTTCACCAAAGCTCCTCCGCTAGTAGCATCGATCATCTTCATTTCCAGGGGAGTTAATCCTTCATAAAAATATTGAACGATTTTTTGTACAGTTAACCCATGTTGTGGGCAACTAGCACATAATTTTTTTAAATCTCTCCCAGTAGTCATAGAGTGACTCTCCATCAAGTTGTTTGATTCCAAGTATTCTTCTTAGTAACTCACTTGCTTTCGCCACAGGGAAAAACCTGTCAATAAAAAGGCAAGACTTTTGAGCCCATGTAGTAATAGAATTTGGGGGTACATAAAATAACCACTTCTTAGCCGAATCGGCTAAGGAAAAAGGAAAAGCTCTAAGTTTGATTTGATCCTCAGATACTCCATGTGGTCTCATGCTGAAGCAGACCATGTGAAATTCCTTGAGATGTTTATGTGGATTCTCATTTGGTAATCCGCAGAAGGAAGGGAGGAGATGAATAAGGCCAGTTTTTTAACTAGTATGAAGTTTCACCTTGGGGAAAATCAATGCACAAAGGCTCTTGTTTAGTAGGAGCTACGGCTAACTCTTTGATAGTGGGATCGGCCATCGGATCTGGTTTTGTATTAATGGATTCGCTTGAACTCGATTTTGGATTTGATTCTGGGTTTAACTGTTTGCTCCTTCTTTCCCGAAGTGTCTATGCGTGAAGTATCCGAGCTCTGGCTTCAATTTCCATGTCGTAGTCCACTAAATCACCCGAGTTTATCCTAGTCATAAATCAAAAGCAAACAAAAATGACTTTGGTGAAGTCCCCGATTGACAACTATTGTTTTTATGTCAAAATAAATTTCTTCTTCTTAATTAATAAATAAAGTAAATACGTAGTAAAGAGAAGCAAGGGCCGATCCCTAGGGACTTAAGAAATTCAAAATTTCTGTTTGAATGGTTTAAACCAAGAGATAAGTAGAAAAAAGGGGGATTTTGATAAAATGGATTAAATAATAAAAAGCGATTTAAAAAAATAAAGAAAATAAAAATTGAAGGTTGAAAAAGAATATGGTAAAAACAGCCTCAAGCCTATGGCAATCTTTGATTTCGGCTTCGAAAATTGATCTGATCAACATTAATTGTCGTATATCAATAACTGTTTATGTTCATGAAGACAAACTCAAATTATTGTTTCAATAACTACTAATTCTGATCTTAATTCCCTATTGGAAAAGCAATCTCGCCAAATGTGTTCCCACGAAGTGAATGTGCTTTCAATAAGCCGATCCTTCCTCCCACATATTTAATCTTGACCAAAGTCAATCTTTGATTTTGAAAAATAAGTGCAAAGATTGAGAGAGATATTTCGAAGTTATTAAGGTGTTTTTCAATTCTCACGTTGGAATTGAGTCATTGCTTCAACTCTCGGCTTGTGAGAAAATTAGTTAAGCATGACAAAAGTCATACTTAGCATATTCAAATATAAAAATTAAAATAAAGTAAAAATGAAAACTTTAAAATAAAAAATGAAATAATTTTATAAAACTAGAAAGAAGAAGAAGAGTAAATTTTGAGTTGTGAATTTAGGGTTACCCCAATAGGATATTTATAGTCTCTAAAACCCTACAGATACACATAAAAATTAAAATAAAAGTAATCCTAAAGATAATTCCAAATGTTTTATAAATTCAAACTTTAAAATTTAAAAATAAGTCTCCTAAGATATTCTGCCCTTCTACCTTCCAGAAGGCGCTGACTAGATCTTCTAGAAAACTACTACTGATCTAACCATGACCAAATAATAAAAAAATAATGAATGTGCCTGATTTACTACTAATTTTGGAAAGTAAGACCCTACACGAAAATAAGCATAACACAACCAAATCAGCAACAATAAATCCATAAGATTGAAGAATTAACGAGCAAATATTATAGATTCAGAACACTCATAAAAAATACTTAAAACTATTTAAACTAAAATACTAAAAACAAAGATAAGATACAATATAATATAATATTTAAAATAATATCCTAAAACATGAGTTTAATTCAAATTTGAATTGCATAAACGTCTGGTTGATCCATTCATTCTTCTATGAGCACTGACTGGACCTTCTGGAAGGTGCTGACTCATTGCCTCGTCAGATGCGTCATGCCCAAAGTCATTCCCACTAATCCAGCTTTTATTCTGAATATTAAAAAACTGCAGAATTATGCCCTTTAAGTGTATTTTCCATAATCTAGTGTCATGCACAGAAAATGAATCAAAACAAAAAAATAAGCCACAAAAAACAACTATTAAGGAGCAATTTAAAACAAAATAATAACTAAATTAAGCACCTATCAAATTCCCCCCACTTATTTAATGCTTGTTCTCAAGCATTCCTCAATTAACACATTAAAATCACAAGTTGTCATCTTAAATTTCAATTTATTTCTCAAACTTCCAATCGAACTAAGTCCATGACAACTTCAAAGAAACATGACTGAATACCTTACATAGATTCATACATATTCACTCAACGTGCTTGGGGTAAATTAAAATCGCTCAAATAAGAACTAACTAAAATATTACCATGTGCTTGGAATCCAATCAAGTCCCCACTACTAGAAGGGAACATAATGCAATAATTAAGGGGTCTTTAATTCAGGTTGTAACGTGACTAAGGTATGGGTAGGGAAAAAATGCCGAAAAGAAATGTTTAAAATGCCAAAACATGAGATCAAAATAATTAGGAACAATCCACAAACTAACATGAAGCACAATGAAAATTAAAACAAGGAAATAGAATAGATAAAAGGCAATTAAAATGATCGATTTTTCCTTCTTCTTTTTCATTTCATTCGAACAAAGTGTCTCTTTGTTTCCTCTCTCTTTTTGCAGTTCGAAACAATGAACAATGTACTTTTTTACAAAATTATTTTTTCATTTCCTTTTTTCGTGGGACAAGAGTGATAAAAGATCTCAAGTCTCGGCAAGGGTGTGAAAAGAGAAGGAAAGTAAAAAGAAAGGCTTTGGGTTTAATTTGGTGAGTTGAAAATCAAACAAAGGAAAATAGTCTCAAATGTGGTTCATTAATGGATATATAAATGGGTAGGCTTTTTGGGAAAAGTGGGTTTATCCTAGGTGCCCTTATCACATTAAAACATTACGTTCAATATGTAGTCTCGATATGCATTGTGATTACAAGTTCTAGAATATCCTAATTAGTTTGGCACACTTAAATCAAACAATGAGCAAGAAATAAAATGTATGCTCGTTAGGCTCAAATCTCACAAGAAATGTTTATATGAACTAAGTCAAAGTGGAGTTCAAGAATAACAACCAACGATCCCAACAAGTCAATATCATAATAACTAAATTTCAATCAATCAAACAAGTTAAGGAAAATTTGACATGCTATCATTCAGCCCCAAATTAATTTGTTTTGTCCCAAAATGTATATCAAATTTAAAAACAAAGAGGGGAAAAGGAATACTCCCCGATCTATTGGCGGCCAAGGCCATGTAGAGATGAGCCCGAGCGAACGTAAAAAAGAATCACAATAAGGTTGGCTTTAATAGTGTCAACGCGACTAGACACGCCTTGCATTTTGGGTCGTATATCCGGTTGGGTGTTGGTTGTCGGAGGTGGTTTGCTTTTTTGGGAACACATAATTGTTTAGGTTAGGATATTCTTGATAGGGGATAACATGAATTGTGATCAAGTTAGATTTCATATGATATTCCATGATTTTGTTGGTTGAAATGTTCTTAGCTCAATGCATGAAAACAATTTGGTGAGATTTGAGCCTTTACGAGCATATCATTTTGCTTTCATTTTGTTGGATTGAGTGTGTCGAATTTGACATTGATATTTAACTACTTGTAAATGTATATGCTAAGGCAAGCAAATATGTGCAAGTATACATAATCGATGCAAGTAATATAGTAGTGAGTATCATCTCCACAGGGATTGGATTAGAAATATATTTTCACCACAACTAGAACTAATGTCACAAGCTAAGTCCTACTAAGTATTATCCTAAGAACTAATATTAATGAACTAAGAAAATGATTCAATGATTTCAGAAAGTTTTGGTTGAGGCAAAATTAATATGCAGACTAATAAAACAAGTGATGGTTTAAATATAATGCAAACAACCTCACATATTCAGACGTGTCACATGGCACTTATGCTAAACCATTGTCTTGACAACAAATATTCTCAGTTTAGAATGACTTATTATGACTCACTAAAACTGCCCGACATGATTACTAGGTATTTTTAGACGGTTACTACGGCAATACCTCTCGGCGTTAACTATATATGTAGTCTCTCCTACTCTAGCATCTATCCCTTTTAGTCGTTTGAAACTCACTCCTTATCTCTAAGGTAGATAAGTTAGAACTTCACCATCCCGGATTCATTCCATTGCTCACGTTGATCTATCTTAATTCTCTAGAATTTATGAATCACTTATCTAGACAACCAAAACCCAAGGCTATCTCTCGATGCTCTTATAGTGCTAAGGTTAAATATTTAAACTATGAACAAAACAGTCATAAGCGAAACATTATTCATCATTCATAAACATAAAAATATTTTTCAGGCAAAACAAAGTTTAACACCAAGTAAAGCATTCATGGTGCTATCAAAGATCATCCAAGATTTAACGTTTAATACAACCCCAAATAGATAAAGAGTTAAAAACAAAGGATGAACGACTCCTAAAATCAGGGGCTCTGTCGCGACAATCCTGATCAGCACCACGACTGTCTTGGTGATCACCCTCTCTCGAGGCCTGATCACCGCTCTGCTATCGTCTGGCTATGGAGGAAACCAAGGAAGGTTGGTGGGTAGACGGTGGGAAAGCACTGCAGTTTCTTACTCACACCTTAGGTAAAGCTCTTCTCTCTTCTTCCTTGCCCCCTTTGTTTGGCGGCTGCTGCTGGTTATTTATAAAGAAAGACCTCCTAGGTCTTTGTCTACTTTTGGAGTTTCCTTAACTAGCCGTTATTAATTGCCCAGACTTAAAAAGGAAAGACAACTGGTGGCTATCAGAATAATTGAGGCTTCCTTGCACATGAAGTATGTCATACAGCTGGCGTGTGACATAGGCGGTTTAGCCACACCTGCTTCAGACTTCCTCAAATAAATATTGCCTTGGCGAGATAAATCTACTCCTCACGTTCTCATCTGTTCCGCTGGCCTCTACACTTTTACATTGTCACGAATGAAATGTTCTTCCTCTGTAGTCTTCCTGCACAAACACAACCCAAACAACCCTTTCTCTTCAGCAGCATCAGTCAAACCAAATAAATCTTGCCTAAGCAAAACTTATCCACCACAATCTAATATAACCTATATGCAACTAAATGCAACTAAAAATACAGTATATACTTTGTCTAGACGAGTAATAACTTAAGTGAAAAGACTAGGAATTAAGACTTTTTACGGAGTTATCACACCCCTAAACTTAAGTTATTGCTTGTCCTCAAGCAATGTATACTAGCTAGAAGAGAATTAAAATTATTATGGCAAAGCAATATTGAGAAAATCATCTGGTTTGAGATTTCATCCCTCATCAAAAAATTGTTTGGCCTCAACATGTTGATATTCATATCAATCAAGTCCCTTTCCTAGTCAGGATCCCTTGCTATTGTGTGTGCGTGATTGTAACCTGTCTATGCATGTAATTTTAAAACTTAAAGTAAGCACTCCTGGTTTGTCAAGGCAACAAATTATTCATCAGGCTTAGTTTATACTTCTAGTTATTTATCAACTTTTATTCTCTTTATTCATATTTTTTTTTCAGGGGAGTCAGCTCATCACAACTCTCGTTCCACACTTTAGGTGAAATGGAGCATACCTTCCACCCCCAAGCTAGTCAGTCAAAGTCATCCTCTGACTACTTTCATTCACTCATATGCCTTGGCTACTCTTAATTTGTTTTGGAGTTTTTCTTGTTCATGCCTTTGCACAGAGGAGTGTCCCTTTGTATTTTCGAGTTTTTCAAGTTTTTAAACACTAGAGAGTTTCCACTTTACCCTTAGAATATTTTTGAAGTCTCGACAAATAGGAAGTTCTTTCCTAAAAATATTACAGATTACCTAGAGCAAAAACAATCTAAAATCGTGTTTATAAATTTCAAAGAATCAAGCCTAGGTTTGGCTCTCTTCTTTAGACAAACTTAACAATAATTATGGCCTAGGCAATAAAATTTTGCATTCATCATTGTGCATCCCTAATTCATTCCTAACAATAATCTCAACATGCTTATGTCATGACAAACAAAATTCTCAACCAATTAACATCAATTGCTTTATAACAAAGTATGGCAGAATATGGTACAATACCTCACCCAAATTTGAAGGATACATTATTCTCAATGCATGAAAACTAAACTATATGATTCCAAATGCATATGCGAAAAAGAAAAAAAACTAAAGTAAAGACTTACTGTGGTGGGGTGGCTTGACTAGACGCCCTCGTTTGGCATCGTTTGGGAGGAGAGGGACTCTCAGATCCAGAGTCTACTGCTACTGGTTGAGAAGGAGACGACTGAAGTATATGGCCTATAGTTCTCTTGTAATGATTCTTGCTGGATGAGGCTCGTTCTGGAGTGGATTGCTCGGTCGTAGGAGTTGGTTATACTGGGATTGGTACTGGACTAGTAGCTGCTACTGGGACTGGCGGTGTTGGATGGACAGGGGACTGAGTAGGATCATGATCGGGTTGCGGTGGGTGTTGGAGTAAAATCTTCATCGGAGAAGAAGTGGGGTGGAGTATCATCACTGCTTTCAGAGGTTGAAAAGGAGGAGGAGCTGAGAAATTCTTCTGTGTCACCTTGGCCTTCCTCTGGTACATGTGGTACTTGAGTTGCTAGTGGTGGCACATCAACGGGTACTTCTGGGGGAATTTTTGGAGGTGTATGCGATGTCGAGGCATGGAATATACTCCCGTCCGCATTGTATTTGAGGATAACAGTGGGGAAAGTTGGTAGTATGATGTTTGTGTTCAGTAGCAACTGCTTGAAGAAGGCGCTGAGTTGTATATCCCTAGCCTTGACATACTCGAAGTAAATTTCCATGTGGTCTTCCAGGCGAACAATCTTTTCATGCGTTTCTTGAGTGTGCGTGACCACAACAACCATTCTAGCCGCGACAATCGATTTTGCTCCTCGCTCCAAACTTTCTTTTGGGTCGTTGTCATTGAAACTCATCAACTCGAGGACCTTTTTCTTTGTGATGCCCTCCTTTGGTTTAACGTAATATTCGAAGTGATCCTCAGGAACCTTCTTCTTCTTGAATAATGCAGTTATCTAGTTGGGAAACAGAAGGTTACCCCGGTTCCTCTTGGCACAGTTATGGATCTACTAAAAAATGAGTTTTCCAACGTCAATCTTCCTCCCGTAAATGATCGAGTGTAGGAGCATCAATCTCTTCATGAGGACAGTGGTGTTGTGAGATATTGTCATCAACTTGCCTTTGAGAAAGTGGTTCCATAGTTTCACGTGCGGTTTCAATGCTCGACGATCAACTATTTTCCTAGTTTGGGTACTCCCTTTGAACTTGACCCACCCAAAGCAAAGATCCTGCAGTACGCCACTGTATGTTTCTTAATCGGCCTCTGCCACAAATCTCTTGTGTTGCTCTTCAACTTTCCCCAACTTAAAATATCGGTTGAGTGTAGAGGGGGGAAATCGAATGAACTTTCCTCGAACATAAACTGTGTGGCTAGACGGGTCTTCGAGATGGGTATAGAATTCTCGTACCATCGTCGGTGCTACAGGTTTAGGATTGCGAGCAAACTTCTCCCAGTTGTGCTTCTTTATCACGTCCATTACCTTCGGTCCAAACGACTCCTCTTTCTCGGCTGGAAAAATGAATCCATCTTCCAAATATACTTGGCGTTTCTGGAAGGTCTTGAAGCGTGCTTCTTCTTCAGCTATTTGGAAATGTTCAAAACTTTATGTTGGGGCTTTCCTTGTTCTCATAATTGTACTTGGTTGAATTTAGTAGTGGCGATGGGGAGGTATTGTTGAGATAAAGAAAATATTTTATTGTTTGTAGAGAGAAAGGGAAACACGATGAAGAAGAAGAGGTTAGGTAGTTTTTCTTGGGAAAGTGATTAGTGGTTTCGGGATAATTCAATCCTTTCATGATGGGGAAAAGATATCTCATTAAAAGAGAAATATTTGATTGGACGTGTAGACATCATTTTTTTCATTTAAATTTATTATTATTATTATTAAAATTATTATTATTATTATTAGTATTATTATTATTATTATTATTATTATTAGTATTATTATTATTATATTATTATATTATTATTATTTATTATTATTAATATTATATATTATTATTTAAATATTACAAAGCCCAAATCACAGCCCAATTACATTCAATCCCAAACCCAAATGGAAACCCTGAATTAATTTAGGGTTTCAGCTAGGGTTTTCAAACCCTAGCCCCCAGCCGCCATCCACATCATCAGCCGTTGGATCTGGCAAGATCAGCCGTTGGATCTGGCAAGATCCAACGGCCCAAAAGGGTTCCAGATGGAAAACCCTAGGGTTTCTAACCCTAGCAGCCAGCCGTTTCCAGATGCGGCGCCACCCCTGAAGCCACCCCGACGACCGACTCTCTGATGCAGATGGTCCAACCAGTTGCTGCGCTGCTGTGCTTCCACGACGCCGACCTCGTCGAGCTTTCCAGAGGCCAGCTGCCTCACCAAATCAGTGCTCTATGGTGAGTCACCGCCATAGCTTGGTGACTCACCAAAGATGCTATCGGACCGGTCCGAGGAGAGTACACTGTGGTGGCTATAAAAGCCACCACTGAACCTGCAAAAAAAAGAGGAGGGGAGCAAGGACAGAGAGTAACGGAGTTACAACAGAGAAACAGACGAAGAGATAAAAAAAAAGAGAGAGATACGAGCAACAACACAACACCGACCAAACAGAAACGAAGAGAAAAGAAACTTACCCTTGAAGCTTCGCTCATTACCGGAAATCTCGAGCATCCCGGAGTCTCATTTTTCGAAGGTAAAAAATTAGATCTACAGGAATAAGGGTTTTTAGGGAAAACAAGACCGGAATCGGTCTTAGAGCGTTTAAATCTATATTTAGGTAAATTTGGGAATTTCCGGCCACCGGAGGCGGTGGCCGGGGGGGACTTGCGCGGAGCATGGTTGCCGGCCGGTGGTCAGCCCTCTCTCTCCGGGGAAGAATTTAGAGAAAACAGAGAGAATTTTCTCTCTAGAAGAAAGAAAAGAAAGAAATGAGGAGATGGCATATATGGCCGGCCATTCGGGGTATTTAAACCTCTCCGAACGACGTCGTTTTGGGGGAGGGGTGTGCGTGTAATTTCCATCATGGGTAAACCCTTTCCGCAGTCACTCCGAGTTTGTAACATTACAATTAGTCACTAAAAGCAAGTTTTAATTCTTTTTATGTCATTCAATTTTATTTTATTACATTTAGTCATTATCAGTTATATATATTTAGGGTAAATAACTGATTTAGTACCTTATAATTTTATTAATATTTATTTTAATCCGATTAATTAAATAAGGCTAAATTACATTTTAGCACTTAAAGTTTTTATTTATTCGAGATAGAGCCTTTAAACTTTGATAAATTTTATTTTAATCACTGATTAATTAATTAAGGATTAATTACACTATTAGTAATTTTATTTTATGATGATTCAAGTTATGTTCATAATTTTACATTTATTATTTTATTTATTTTTAGTCATTGTTTAGTTATATTTTAACTTAATTTTTATTATATTTTAAATCATTACTTTAATTATTGTTTTACTATATATAAATATATATTATTTATTTAATAATGTTTATTATTTTCCATATAAAGAAAAGGGCAGTCTTAATACAACTGGATGTCCTATTTTGGTATTTTAAAACTAATTATCATAAAAATTATAATTTAGTTTTATTACGTTTTTATTTATTAATATAGAAGGAAAGAGCTGTCTTAAAGGTACCTAGAAGCCCTTTTCTGATATTTCTAAATAAATAAATATCTTATTTATATTAATATTTTCTTAAAATTATAATTTGAAATAAAAAGATAGGAATTAAATATATTCGAAATTTTTTTCTTCTAATAATAGAGACAATTTATAGTTAATAAAGTACCAATTTGGGCGTTGTAGGGGTGCTAATCCTTCCCTAAACGTAACGACCACGAATCCCTTTTTATTAAAAAGAACGAATTTTTGGTTATACGTAGATCAGTTCATTTTTAATTGATGTTTTCTAAAACTCTTTTAAAAATAATTTTTAGGTATTCGACCTACCTGACCCAAAAGGCCGATGGCGACTCCCAAATTATTTTCAAAATTATTTATTCACATCAATTTACCCGCCAATTATAATATTTCGTGCCCGGACGAAAACCGGTTACGACAGGACGTAAAGGGGGAGAAAAGATTTCTTTCCCTAATTATTCTACCGCCAAAACCGTATACCCTAGGGCTTTTTCTTCATGCATGCTTTAACTCCCCATGCTGCGACGTGTTCCTTTCTTGCCTACAATAAGAAATAATAAAATAATAAAATAAAATGGATTAAATCAGAAAATAACTTAACTTATTTATGTACAAAATTTATATTTTTGTTACCTAGGCAACGAATATTTGCTAAATTAAGTAAAGAAAATTCTTGGGCATCATATACCAATGATGTCGGTTTGTCGCGCATTATTGGGGCTCTTTTGTACTCCTTGAGCCTCTTCCCATTCACCTTGAAGATGGAACCATTTTTTAGTTTTGAATTTCAACTGCTCCATTGTCATAGACTTGGTGAACGATAAACGGTCTTGACCATCTTGATTTCAGCTTGCCTAGGAATAACTTAAGGCATGAATTGTAGAGCATTACTTATTGTCCAGGATAAAATTACCTCGACAATATTTTTCTGTCATGTTATCGCTTTGTTTTCTCCTTGTAAAGGAGGGCATTCTCGTATGCATGTGCTCTAAATTCATCCATCTCTTTCAGCTCCAAGAGTCTTCTTTCTCCAGCAAGCTGAGCATCTATGTTTATCTTTTTGATGGCCCAATAGGCTTTATGTTCAAGTTCAATCGATAGATGACATTCCTTTTCGTAGACCAACTTGAACGGGGACATTCCCAGCGGTGTCTTGAATGTTGTGTGATAAGCCCATAGTGCTTCATCTAGCTTCAACGACCAGTCTTTTCGATTTGGGTTGACTACTTTTTCAAGGATCTGCTTAATCTCCCGGTTAGACACTTCAGCTTGTCCATTCGTTTGAGGGTGATACACCATAGCAATCTTATGTCATACTCTATATCATTTCAAAGCCTTGGCAATCAATTTGCTGTCAAAATGTGTGCCTTCGTTGCTAATTATAGCTCATTGTGTTCCAAAGTGCGTGAATATGTTTTTGTGCAAAAACTTTAGCACCATATTTGAATCGTTTTTAGGTGTTGCGATGGCTTCCACCCATTTTGATACATAATCCACTGTCAAGAGAATATACAAATCTTCGAATGATGATGGGAAAGGTCCCATGAAATCTATTCCCCATACGTCGAAAAGTTCGATTTCCAGAATATTTTTCCATGGCATCTCATATCGTTTCGAGATGTTTCCTGTTCATTAACATCTATCACATGACTTGTAGAATTCATGCGAATCTTTGAATAGGGTTGGCCAATAAAATATGGACTGAAGCACTTTTGTTGTTGTTCTCATTCCACCAAATTGCCCTCCATATGGTGACGAGTGGCATTGGTGTAGGATATCTTGCTGCTCTTCTTCTGGAATGCATATTCGGATTATTTGGTCTCCGCATTGCTTGAATAGAAATGGTTCATCCCAGTAGTAATGTCACACATCATGTCGAAACTTCTTTATGCCCTGGCTAGATAAATCAGGAGGAACAATACCACTAACAAGAAAGTTAACAATGTCAGCATACCACGACGTAGCCGTGACAAATAATATTTTCTCATCTGGGAAATCCTCTTTAATTTTTGTGATGTCAGGACAATCAGGTTTGTTATCTAGCCTAGACAAATGGTATGCCACTTGATTTTCTATACCTTTTCTATCATTGGTCTCTAAATCAAATTTTTGCAGTAGTAATATCCATTGAATTAGTCTAGGCTTTTCATCTTTTTTATTAATAAGATATTTAATGGAAGAGTGATCCTTGTGCACAATTACCTTAGTGCCTATTAGATATGGCCTAAACTTATCGAATGCAAATACTACTGCTAAGAGTTCTTTTTCAATGGTGGTATGGTTCACTTGTGAATCATTAAGAGTCCGACTTGCATAGTATATGACGTGAAAATTTTTATTTTTCCGTTACCCTAGCACTGCTCTAACTGCATAGTCACTAGCGTCACACATGAGCTCAAATGGTTCATTCCAGTCTGGTGGGATAAAAATTGGTGCTGCCGAAAGCTTTTTCTTCAAATCTGTGAAGGCATTCAAACAATCATTAGTGAATTCAAATGGATGATTTTGTTGAAGCAAAAGACATAAGGGTTTAGAAATTTGTGAAAAGTCTCTTATGAACCGCCTGTAGAAGCCTGCATGTCCCAGGAAACTGCGTACACCTCGCACATTAGTAAGTGGGGAAATATTTGCAATTGTATCCACATTGGCTTTGTCGACTTCGATTCCGTGGCATGAAATTTTATGATCCAACACTATTCCTTTGGTCACCATAAAATGGCATTTTTCCCAGTTCAATACTAGGTTGGCTTCTTCACAGCGTTTCAACACATTGGATAAATTGTCGAGACATCAGTCAAAATAATCACCCGAGAGGGAGAAGTCGTCTATAAATATTTCCATGCACTCTTCCACCATATCCAAAAAGATTACCATCATGCATCTTTCAAATGTAACTAGAGCGTTACACAATCCAAACGGCATTCGTCTAATGCATAGGTACCATATGGGCAAGTGAAAGTTATTTTTTCTTGGTCCTCTGGTACTATGACAATTTGGTTATACCCCAAGTATCCATCGAGGAAGCAGTAAAATGCTTTTCCCGCTAGTCTATCCAATAATTGGTTGATAAAAGGGAGGGGAAAATGATCTTTCTTTGTGGCTTTGTTGAGCTTCCTGTAATCCATACATATGCGCCATCCTGTGACTATTCTTGTGGTGAGTAGCTCGTCATGCTTGCTTTTAACCACGGTCACACCACCTTTCTTTGGTATGCATTGAATTGGGCTAACCCATTAACTATCAGATACAGGATAAATTACTCCCGCATCCAGCCATTTTATAATTTCCTTCATGACTACCTTCTTCATGATCGGGTTGAGCTGTCTTTGGGGTTCTACTAAAGTGTTATGGATTTCCTGTGTTGTGAAAAGACATTCAACAAACTATTCTCCTGTTTGGAGGTTAGGTTGGCATAAATTATCACTAGTAGGGTTTCATCAACTCCTAGATAAGCATATTTCAAATGTGATGGCAAAGTTTTAAGTTCCAACTTCGGTGCATGTTGTGAAGATGACTAATTAGATTTAACTTCAACATAATCTAAAGGTTCAAATTTTATACCTGATCTGTTATGAAGAAGTCTCGATTGGTCCCTTGTCTTTCCTCCGTATCTTGCATTGGTATTATTTTTGGGGTGTTCATTGCTCAGCTTTCTGTGGTCGAGGCCATGATTTTCAAGATCGTCTTCTGAAAATAGTTCGTATGGGCCAAAATTTTCTACTTCATATATCTCAGTTGTAGGTTCATGGTACAATGTATTGTATTCATCGAGCCTTAGGGATTCACCTCGTCTAAGGATTGCCTTTTCTTCAATCTTGTTAATACATTGGCATTCCTCTGAATTGTCCACATATTTCATGGAGTTGAATACATTGATAGTGACGCTTTGCTCGCCTACTCTCATGGTGAATTCTCCCTTTTCACAATCTATGAGGATTCTCCCGGTGGCTAAGAAGGGGCGTCCCAGAATGATTGTTGCGTTTTCATCAGCTTCACAATCTAGGATGAGAAAATCTACTGGAAATATGAATTTATCAACCTTTACTATGACGTCTTTTATTCTACCGTCGGGTCGCACATAAGACTGATCAACCAACTGTAGGATGACCGAGGTGAGCTGGGCGTGATACCCGTCTAGCTTCATAAATATGGACTTTGGTATCAAGTTTACACTTGATCCCAAATCAATAAGAGCTCGTCATATGAAGTCATTACCAATGGAATATGGTATTATAAAATTGTCAGGGTCTTCTTGTTTTGGTGAGAGTTTGCTTACTGCTGAACAGATTTCTATTGCCGTGGTGACACGTTCCACCTTCCTTTTCTTTTTAAATATTTCCTTAAGATACTTAGCATAGGAAGACATTTGTTCGATGGCTTCAAGTAAGGGCACATTAATACACAACTGATCCAGAACATCAACAAATTTCTTGAATTGGATTTCATCATCATGCTTCTTCAACCGTTGAGGGAACAGTGGTGGAGGTCTCACATCGACTGCTGGTGGTGTTGAGTAATCCCTGGCCTTGACCATGAATTTTTTGTTATCCGGTCGATTCTCTTCTGAGCCTTCACTTCTTTCCTTCTCTTCAGGCACTTCCCTTCGTTCAACATTCTCAGATTGATCATCCAGTTGTGTTACGCCTTGGCGAGGATTGTTCAGGTGTTCTCCCCCAAACTTTTCATCTTGGTTAACTTTTTTTCCACTCCTTAGCGTAAGTACATTATATTACTCCTTCCTATGATACTCAGTGACTTCAGTATCACTAGGGAGATTTCCATGTGGGTGAGAATGTAATACCATAGTAATTTGTCCCACTTGATTCTCCAACGCTCTGAGAGATGAATTATGGCTTTGCAAAAGCGTTGCTTGGCTTTTTAGCAAATTTCCTTGATTTTTGATTGTTGCAGAGTGTTCGTGGATCAAGTTCTTTGTGGAAGCCATACAATTTTTGTCGAGGCCATGAATTCCTGGAATGATAACTCCAAGGAATTTGTATTCGAATTGGTGTTAAAGGAAGAAGCTATACCTTTATTGTTCTGCCAGGGCTGCTAATGATGCTAATTTTGAAAATGTTGATGGTCAGAATTATTTTGCTGTGGCCTGTAGTTTGCGGCTTGATTGTTAATGTTCCCTTGATTACTCCATGAAAAATTTGAGTGATGTCTCCAACCAGGATTGTACGTATTCGAATATGGGTTATTATTATTCCGATTGTAGTTGCCCACAAAATTGGTTGCTCATGGTTTTCAAGACATTCACTCTCATGATGATTACCGTGACAAAATAGGCATACATTATTGGTCACCTTGACTTCTCTTACCTCATTAGGGCGTTGCAAAATTTTCAACATATTGGTTATGGCCGAAAGTTGAGCTGCTACCGAATCTTTTCCTTCTAATTCATATGCTCCTGATGTTTTCCTGCCAGTTCCTAATCTTGCACTTGGAAATTGATAATCATTATTTTCTATCCTGTCGAGGATGTCAAAAGCTTCCTCGGGTGATTTGTCTAGTAAGGTGCCATTCGCTGAGGCATCTAGCATCATTCGAGTTGGTGCATTGACTCCATTGTAAAACATTACCACTTGCGTCCAATCGTGAAATCCATAGTTAACACATTTGAGAAATAGACTTTTATACCTATCCCAGCATTCGTACATTGATTCATCATCTCATTGGTGAAAACTAGCAATTTCATTGCGAAGCTGAATATTCATATTAGGTGGATTGTATCGTAGTAGAAAACTCTTGCATAAGTCTGCCCATGACTCTATTGAGCCGGAAGGAACTCCGCTGAGCCAGGCTCTTGCTCTATCACGTAGGAAGTAAGGAAAAACCTTCAATTCTAGCACATCATCATATACTCCTTGTTGCCGAAATGAGTCATATACTTCAAGGAAAGCACGAACATGCTATCTCGCATCTTCATTGGGTAAAACACCAAATTATCCGATAGAGTTTAACATGTTAAACATCACCGGTTTGAGTTTGAAGTGAGTGGCTTGGATCTCAGGTGCCACTATGCCTAGATTGAGGTCATCGAGAATAGGGTTCAAATGATCTCATATCGCTCTTGGTCTTGCAACTTGAAGATTAATTGATGCATCTGGATCTCCTAAATCTCCCATGTTATGTTGCATTTGAAATTGATTTGATTGTTCTCTGGTTCTTTGGGCACGTAACCTTTATCTGAGTGATTGCTCAATTTCAGGGTCGAATGGTTCCAAAGGCTTACCAGAAGATCTCAAGTTCATGAAATAATTAAAACCTACAAAAGAAAATAGTAAACTATGTTAGACTAATATAATGTGATGAAGAGAACTTGTTATGGCTAAAAATATCGTCAGTTGCTAATCCCTGGCAACGGCGCAAAAAACTTGATCGCTTGTAAATGTATATGCTAAGGCAAGCAAATCTGTGCAAGTATACACAATCGATGCAAGTAATATAGTAGTGAGTGAGTATCGTCTCCACAGGGATTGGATTAGAAATATATTTTCACCACAACTAGAACTAATGTCACAAGCTAAGTCCTACTAAGTATTATCCTAAGAACTAATATTAACGAACTAAGAAAATGATTCAATGATTTCAGAAAGTTTTGGTTGAGGAAAAATTAATATGCAGACTAATAAAACAAGTGATGGTTTAAATAAAATGCAAACAACCTCACATATTCAGACGTTTCATAAAGCACTTATGCTAAACAATTGTCTTGACAACAAATATTCTCAGTTTAGAATGACTAATTATGACTCACTAAAATTGCGCTACAGGATTACTTGGTATTCTTAGACGGTTGTTATGGCAATACCTCTCGGCATTAACTATAGACGTAGTATCTCCTACTCTAGCATCTATCCCTTTTAGTCGTTTGAAACTCACTCCTTATCTCTAAGGTAGACAAGTTAGAACTTCACCATCCCGGATTCATTCCATTGCTCACGTTGATCTATCTCAATTCTCTCGAATTTAAGAATCACTTATCTATACAAACGGCTAGCTCTCTATGCTCTTACAATGCCAAGACATGTTTTACCAAAACCCAAGGCTATCTCTCAATGCTCTTACAGTGCTAAGGTAAAATATTTAAACTATGAACAAAACAGTCATAAGCGAAACATAATTCATCATTCATAAACATAAAAATATTGTTAAGGCAAAACAAAGTTTAACACCAAGTAAAGCATTCATGGTGCTATCAAAGATCATCCAAGATTCAACGTTTAATATAACCCCAAATAGATAAAGAGTTAAAAACAAAGGAAGAACTACTCCCAAAACTAGGGGCTCTATCGCGACAATCCTGATCAGCACTGTTCCTACCTTGGTGATCACCCTCTCTCGAGGGCTGATCAATGCTCTGCTATCATCTGGCTATGGAGGACACCAAGGAAGGTTAGTGGGTAGACGGTGGGAAAGCACTGCAGTTGCTTACTCACACCTTAGGTAAAACTCTTCTCTCTTCTTCCTTGCCCCCTTTGTTTGGCGGCTGTGGCTGGTTATTTATAAGGAAAGACCTCGTAGGTCTTTGTCTACTTTTGGAGTTTCTTTAACTAGTCATTATTAATTGCCCGGACTTAAAAAGGAAAGGCGGTTGGCTGCTGTTAGAATAATTGAGGCTTGCTTGCACGTGAAGTAGATCATCCAGCTGGCGTGTGACATAGGCGGTTTACCTACACCTACTTCAGACTTCCTCAAATAAATCTTGCATTGGCGAGATAAATCTGCTCCTCACGTTCTCATCTATTCCGTTGGCCTCTGCACTTTTACATTGTCATAACTGAAATATTCTTCCTATGTAGGATTCCTGCACTAACACAACCTAAACAACCCTTTCTCTCCAGCAACATTATTCAAACCAAATAAATCTTGCCTAAGGAAAACTTATCCACCACAAACTAATATAACCTATATGCACCTAAATGCAACTAAAAATGCAGTGCATACTTTGTCTAGACGAGCAATAACTTAAGTGAAAAGACTAGGAATTAAGTCTTTTTACGGAGTTATCAATATTCTAGAACATGAATTTTAATTACTGTCGAGATTACACATGAACATGATAAAATAAAAAGAATTTGTTCGAGAAAAAAAACAAAAAATGGGGAGAAAAGACATGAGAAAAGTGAAAAACAAAAAAATCAAATTCATTTTGAAAGGAAAGTTGTTGTTTGATGGTTTGTCTTTTTATCTTGTTGTGCTTAATGTTTTGATGGAGTTGAACTTGTTATTTGATAGTTCCTTGCCTTGAATTAAGCCATATTATTTAGCCTTTTCCCCACCTTTACCTAAGCCCCGTTACAATCAATAAAAGACCCTTTGATTTATGCATCTTTTTCTTATTAGTAGTGGAGATTTGATTTACTTGCAGGCTTATGGTAATATCATGTCGGTTGTGACATTGAGCGTTTCTATTCCCCAAACACATTGAGTGATTTGAGTGAATCCCTGTAAGGTGTTGAGTTATGAGCATTGAGATTGATGAATGAATAGATGTTACAATTGTATTTAACTTGTTACAGTTGGTAATGTTCAATTGATTGGTGTCTTGATTTGGATAATTTTATTGTGGTCTCTACCTTGCTTCATCGAATGTGAGACTTGACAAAGAAAGGTAAATGAAATTTTTGACTGATTTGATTATATCATACTTGAGGACAAGCATGAGATAAGTGAGGGGGAATATGATGAGTGTTCTGAATCGATAATATTTGCTCGTTGATTCTTCAATCTTATGGATTTGTTGCTGCTGATTTGGTTATGTTATGCTTATTTTCGTGGAGGGTCTTGCTTTCCAAAATTAGCAGTAAAACGGGTGCATTCTGCATTTTTTTATTATTTGGTCACGGTTGGAGACATGTGCACGACTATGGTCTTGACACGGTCTGACGTGGTAGTTTCTAGAAGGTCCAGTCAACAACAGTTTTTTAGAAGATCTAGTCAGCTCCTACTGGAAGGTGGACGGGCAGAATATCTTAAGAGACTTATTTTTAAATTTTAAAGTTTGAATTTAGAAAACATTTGGAATTATCTTTAGGATTATTTTAATTTTTATGTTTATCTCTAAGGTTTTAGAGGCTATAAATACCCTCTTGGGGTAACCCTAAATTCACAACTCATAATTTACTATTCTTCTTATTTCTAGTTTTATAAAGTTATTTCTTTTCTTTTCTTTTCAAGTTTTTGTTTTTAATTTATTTTAAGTTTTATTTTTAAACATGTTAAGTATGACTTTTGTCACGCTTAGCTAATTTTCTCATAAGCCGAGAGCTGAAACGATGACTCAATTCCAACATGAGAATTTGAAAAGCACCTTAATAACTTCGGAATATCTCTCTCAATCTCAGAGCTTATTTTACAAAATCAAAACAGTTTTTCAATTCAAAGATTTACTTTGGTCAATATGTTGTTGCGATTAAATGCATGGGAGGAAAGATCGGCTTATTTAAAGCACATTCGACTTCCTGGGAACACACTTGGCGAGATTGCCTTGCCAAGAGGGAATTGAGATCAGAATTAGTAGTTATTGAAACAATAATCCGAGTCGGTCTTCAGGAACTTAAACGATTATTGATCTACGAAAATTGATGTTGATCAAATAAATTTCCGAAGCCGGAATCAAAGGTTGGCTTGGGTATTCGATATACAAAATAGAGTCACGAGGATTGCCCTTGTAGACAAAGAAACCGACGTGAATCCCGAAGGGAAAATCTAATTCGATGATTCGAATGAAATTTAGTCAAAGCGAGGCTTGAGGTTGTTTTTACCATATTCATTTTCAACCTTCAATTTTTATTTTCTTTATTTTTCTTTAAATTGTTTTTTATTATTTAATCCTTTTTGCCAAAACCCCATTTTTACTACTTATCACCTGGTTTAAATCATTCAAACATAAATTTGGAATTTTCTAAGTCCCTGAGAATCGACCCTTACTTCTCTTTACTACGTATCTCCTTTATTTATTAACTGAGAACAATGAATTTATTTTGACATCAAAACGAAAGTTGTCAATTTTTATTAAGATTTATTTCTTTATTTTAGGAATATCTTTACCTTGTTTTTAGGATTTTGAAGGATATAAATAACCTCTCAGGGTAAACCTAAAAACATATATCTACAACTCATAATTTACTCTTCTTCTTATTTCTAGTTTTATAAAGTTCTCTATTTTCTTTTCTTTTCAAGTTTTCATTTTTTTATTTTATTTTAAGTTTTATTTTTAAACATGCTAAGTATGACTTTTTTCATGCTTAGCTAATTTTCTTTTAAGTTGAAGCTTTGGATATCTCTCTCTATTTTCTAGGCTTATTTTCAAATCAAAACAATTTTCAAAACCAAAAAGTCAACATTGGTCTAGATGTTGTTATGGTTAACGTGGGGGGAAGGATCAGCTTATTGAAGCACATTCGACTTCTTGGGAACACACTTAGCAAAATTGTTTGCTAAGAGGAAACTGAGATTAGAACCTTTTATTGTTGAAACAACAAAATCCGAGTCGACATGTTTTCGAACCTCAACGTTTTTAGATCTACAACATTGTTGTTGCTTAGTTCAATCATTTTTTCTATTTTGTCTTTATCTTATCTTGAAACAATTTTAATTCACTCAAACCCCCTATTTATTTTATTTTTATCTCATCTTTTATTTTTATATATTTATTTATTTTTATCTTAAATTCCATCCCTATCCAAACTCTACCGTTCAAAAACAAAAAAAGAATAACTAAATCAGAAACTGCAGAGTCTCTGTGGGATCGTGTAACACCCATAACCCGTATAATTATACTTATACAGATTATAGATGTTATCCGAATTTCTAAAACCATTTTACAATTCAAAAGCGATTTAAAATTTATTTTCTTAAAATAGTAAATGATATTATAAAAATATCATATCATATAAAATTACGTTTCGTTATAACAATTTAATTCAAAATATTTTTATTTATAAATAGTGAATAGTACCTGAACAGTGAACAGTGGGGGGAATCGATTCCCTGTAGCAGGCGAATCGGTACCCCATTAACAATCTGGAAATTTTGCTTAAAATCGTGGTTACTGTTCATGCTACAATAACTGCTACAGTAACTTCCGAAAATACATATTAATTCATAAAAGTTAACCTTTTATCACTATAAAAATTTCCAAAATTTATTCAACAAATAAATTGAACATTTTCAAATTACATGTCACTATCTAAAATCAAATTTCATCGTAGGATGTCTTACTGATATTGAAATATACCTCTCGATGCTTGATTTCACTTTGAACTCTTTAATCCACTATTGGCTTTTTTACCTACGTGTGAAAATCATCACACGCTAAGTATAAACTTAGTGAGGCAATTTAAAATAATATACAGTGCAATACAATTCATGCATGATTTTCAATGTCACAAATCAAATTTCCATAAAATCGTTGTAATAACATATCCAATATTTTACCATGACCAAAATAATATAAAATATCTTACCATTTATCCCATAAGCTCGTAAGCTTATTTTACCAAAATACTTACCATTTAAATTCCATAAGCTCGTAAGCTTAATTTTCCAATATACTTGCCATTATTCCGTAAGCTCATAAGCTTATTTGCATGGTTACCATTTATTAACCAATAAAACATAATCCATAGCCAATAGCCCATATTAAACCTTGACGACCCTGGGTATACGAGTAAAATACATGCACCGTAGTGCTAAACCTGCACTAAGCTTACGCCATAGTGCTAATCCGGAAAATACACATAAGGTCGTGCCCACAACCTACACTAAGCTTACGCTATAGTGCTAATCCGGACATAAACCTGCACTTAGTGTCCTTACACACTATAGTGCTAATATAAACCTGCAGTTGCTATACTATATGGCATGCCAACTATACCCTGTCCCTCAATGACTTACTTGGGAATATAGTCTATTTTATTCAATTCATCCGTGGCAAAGTATATTATCAATATTTAACATTGGACAGTTCATACCCGAAAACATTCATGGTAAAATATCACATTTTTCATAATCAATTCATTTGATTCCATACCGTGACATTTCAATGTCATGTCAATTTATAAAAATATGACATAATATCATGATGATATAAACAAGGTCCACTTATCTCAAGTCTTCCTTATGATGTATAATTTCATGCATGTATTTCACTCACCTTGACACTTTATAATTTTCCAAAATATATGAGCCTCACTATTGTCCACAATATACTCTTTTTATGCTTGACTTGCTTCAATTGCAAATCAACCATGATCTGTAAATCAAATTTATAACATACATATGTTAGTATTGTACTAACATAAACATATCCCGAAATAACTCTATAATATAATTGAAACTCATTTCCTTTCAAAATACTTAACACTTAATAATTTCCTTTTAACATTGGAACCAACTTTTCCAATTTACTCAAAATGGTCTTCACCATTTTACCACTTAAACTCTTAATACCAATAATTCAAAAAATTGAAATTATTTCCATTCAAATGCTTTTACAAAAGCATAATACATTAAGTACCCCAACTATGCATTGTTGTATTTAAATCACCAATCATTTCAATCTTCCCAAAATAATCAATTTCACATCTAACACTCATTTCAATTCTCAAACAACAATTTCCAGCATAGTACATCAATTATGCAACACTTACACAACAATCCATTAATTTTCCAGAATTCAGACAACTCGCACTACCCTTAAAGAATCATTCTTCTGTATTGATATAGACACTGGAATTCAATTCCGTTTCTTTTGTTAAAAACTAGACTCGAATACGAATCTATCAATATAAAGAACTCCTTCTAATTCATTATGTACAATTTATGGTGAATTTTCAAATTTCACCAACAGAATTTGTTTTGTACAGAATTCTGCTGTCCGACTTTTCTGACCTTTCCTCAGTTAAAAATTCTTATATATTTTCTATACAACTTGAAATTGATCCCCGTTTATTTTAAACAAAACTAGATCCATATATGAACACAAAATTTAAAAATAATCTCCAAATTATTTTTATATATTTTCTGGTGAATTTTTGAACCTACTGCCATAATCAAAATCCAAACTGTTTTCTTTAACTTCATTCTTAGGTTCTTCATCAATTCTTACAACCAATTCTTTAAAATCACTTAACTCTTCAAAACCCATAAAACACAAGAATCAAAATCCCCTTCATCAATTCAAGATAATTTGAACATTAAACCCTAGTAATATTCATGTCAAAATGTAGAGAATTGAAAGTAGAATATTTTTCCTAACCACACTTAGTTTAATTCTCAAGAATTAGCTTCAAATTAAAACTAAAGATGCTTACCTTTCTTGCTTGAAAGTGCCGGCTCTTGGAAGAAGAAGAAGCTCAAATTCCTCTTCCATGATTGATTTTTATGATATATTAATCCAACACATGCTTAATAATATATCATAATGGAATTTTTTATTCCATTCAATAAGAATTTCCATTATTTCCCTTAATGAATCTCCAAAATCACCATAAAACCAAGCCATCTGATATTACAAAGTCAAATATAATTTAATTTTGACTTTGAGCTACGAAAATGCCCTGAAATTTTCAAAACTTGCGTTTTAGTCACTAAATTTCACTGTTTCGGTTAAATCTGAAAAATTGCACATTTCCAAACCAAATTTCTCTGATCCAAAATATTAAAATAATATTTCCAACCAATTTATAACATCATTTCAATTTTTTGTAAAATTCAAATTCGATTTGAAATACCGATTCCTTATCGGACTTTAAGCCTTTCTAGTTTTTTCTTTACAAAAAATTCAAATTCCAAAAAATATGATTTCTATAAAACTTCACTCTCAAGAGTAAACCATCATTTATGGAATAAAAAACCTTTTAGGAAATTTATCACTTAATTCCCTAAACTTTTCCCAAGTTTTATACTTTGACCATCAAACTTTAAAAAATTTTATTTTGGTCATTTTCTAAATTTTTGGGGTATTACAATTCTCCCCTCCTTAAGAAAATTCGTCCTCGAATTTTAAAACTTTCTATGAAAACACTAACTCCTCTTTTTCCCTTGAAAATTCATAACTCCCTTTTGGTCTTGCCAACTTCTTAAATTCCGATTTTTCCTCCTTAATTTGATAATTTTCAGAAGATCATGCAAATCATTAGATTTTGAACCTGTTCAATTCATTTCTTCAACCTATTATGAAAATATCTACACATTTTCATATCATCCTCTCTTTCCCATGTAATGTCTTTGACATTATGATTTTGCTGAATCACTTTTACTAGAGAAAATCATCTTGTTATGCAGTTGTTTGATTTCTCAAGCTAATATCCAATTGGATTATTCTTCAAAAATCAAATCTATTCAAATCCCAATTTTCTCTATTGACATTTAAAAACTCTGGTCGATACTTTCGAAGCATTGACACATGAAAAATATTGTGTACTTTGTCCAACTTTGGATCTCAATTACCTCCATAGTAAATGCTAACTGATAAGCCATCAGTCAATTTTTTTTATCCCATAAGATCCAATGAATCTTAGACTTAATTTTTCTTTTGCTCCCAAAACGCAAATTTTTTTTCCAAGGCGATACCTTAAGAAAAACTTTATCACATTCATGAAATTCAATTTATTTTCGCTTCAAGCCTGCATAAGACTTTTGCCGATTAAATATCATCTTGAGATTATCTTTACTTTATCTTCAACTTAATTCAATAAATCTGAGCGAACAAGATTTTGATCTTTTAACTCGAACCCATTCATTGGTGTTCGGTGTTTTCTCCCATATAAAGTTTCAAACGGAGCCATCTTGTTACTCAATTGATAACTTTCATTGTAGAAAATTTCTACTAAAATTAAATACTTTCCTTTCCCATGATTCATTGGAATCAATCACACATGCACTCAGCATATCTTCAAATATATGAATAATACTTTCTGACTTACCATCCGTCTGTGGATGAAAGATCGTATTGAAATTCAATCAAGTACCCAAAACTTTATGCAATTATTTCCAAAATCTTTAAGTAATACCTTGGATCTCTGTCCGATATAATGGATACTGATACCTTTTTATTCGAACTATCTCCTTGATATACAATTCTGTATATTTATCCAATGCATAGTTAATTTGCACCGAAATGGAATATGCCGATTTAATTAACCGGACACTATCACCCAAATGGAATCCTTTTTATTTGATGTCAAAGGTTGTCCAATAACAAAATCCATAGTGACTCTTTACTATTTCCACTTTGGAATAGAAATCAGTTGCAACAAGTACGAAAGCACTTTATGCTAAGCTTTTTATTTGTTGACATGTCAAATATGTAGCAACAAACTCAATAATGTTTCTTTTCAAACCTGGTCACCAAAATGACTCTTTACATCCTGATATATTTTGTTCCCACTTGTATACATAGTCAGTGAACAATAATATACATGAGAAAGAATATCTTTCTTCAATTCATCATTATGAGGGAAACAAATTCTTCCTCGATAAAATAGACACCCATCAGAGTTGACTTCAAAGTCTTTAGTCTCATTTTTTTTCATCTTTCATTTTGTTTTCTCTATTATCCAATATAAAAACATCGGTTTTATTTTCAATTCATCCAATAATGCACCATTTTCTTTCGACAATAATCTCACATCCATAGCTCGCAAAGCTGCAAAAGTTTTCTGTTTAAGTGCATTTGCTACAACATTTACTTTACCTGGATAATAATCAATGATCAAATCATAGTCCTTTAAAAGTTATATCCATATTCGTTGTCTCAAATTGAGATCTTTTTGAATCAACCAATATTTCAAACTCTTATGATCCAAGTAGTTGTGGCATCTCTCACCATACAAATAATGACGCCAAATCTTTAGAGCAAAAACAACCGATGCTAACTCAAGATCATGAGTAGGATAATTCCTCTCATGCATCTCTAATTGTCTAGAAGCATAGGCTACCACCTTACCTTCTTGCATAAGTACACACACCCCAAATCATTATGAGATGTATCACTATACACCATATGCTCTTTGTCCAATTTCGGTTGTACCAACATTGGTGCTTCCGTTAAAATATTCTTTAAAGCTTTAAAACTCTCTTGACATTTCTCAGTCCAAGCAATTGAAACATCCTTTCTCAAGAGCTTGGTCAAAGGAGAAACAACCATCGAAAAGTTTTTCGCAAACCTTCGATAATAACCAACAAGTTCCAAAAACTTTGGACCTTTAAAGATTCTTTGGAGGTTTCCACTCCAATATTACTTGAACTTTATTTGGATAAACTCTTATGCCTTTTGCCAAGATGACATAACCAAGAAAAGCAACTTCTAATAGCCAAAACTCACACTTTGACACTTTGGCATATATATATATATATATATATCCTTAATTATCTCGAGCACAATATGAATATGAACTTCATGCTCTATCTTTGTATTCGAGTATACCCGAATGTCATCTATATAGACCACCTCAAACTGATTTAAGTAAGGTTGAAATACTCGATTCATCAAAATCCATAAATGCTACTAAAACATTTTTCAAATCAAACGGCATTACTACAAACTCGTAGTGTCTATACCGTATCCTGAAAACTATCTTTGAAACATCTTCCTCTTTAAAATTTAACTGTTGATAACCCATTCGAATATCAATTTCAGTTTTTTTTAATTTCCCCACATTTTTTCTAAATTAATCGCTTCTTGCGACCAATAACCCAACCTTATTGCAGAGATAACCAACTCATGATCAAAATGATCTACAACTCATTAATGTTGATCCCATAAGATTCACCGGTAACATAAGCTCCTGAATCTTTATCGAACATTTACTATTTGTCCGACTAACACTTGTATCATGACCATGACCTATGGGTCTTCCGTTATAATATCACTCGATATCAAGTAGAATTGAATATTTCTACTTTAGAATTCCTTATTTCATTCTTAAGGAAATATTTATAACTTTTCCATATCCATAGAAATTATTCTTGAATAATTAAAACCTTTTCCATCTTAAAGGAAAGTCTTAATGTTCACATCGTTCAATAAGAAAACTTGATAAATTTGTAGCAATAACTTTATAGCAATTAATGCTAAAATCACACTAGTAAACAAATTTACTCCTTTTTCTTATCATTATGAACTTGACACTTTTCAAGTTCTTGAGAATCAATCTCGATCTATACAATAATTCATTGCAACATGGAAGGTTAGACAATCCATTTTCTCATATTTACCTTCACAAGGTAACTCTATCACATTTTATGGACTTGATATATATTCTCAATCCAACTCATAACCATTTGATTCACTAATAACTCAACTTTCTGTAAACTTTTAGCGGAAATCATATTTACCGCTTATTCATTTCTTCTTACTCAAATTATCAATGATTTAAACAATTTAATGCTTAGCTTAAATATTTCTCACTTATTTAAGCTTACTTGGATAACCTCAAAATCATTCACTAGATTCAGATATCTCCTCTGGATCCTCATCCGATTCGACTTTTCTTGTAAGTCATTCAAACTTTTTAATCAATTCTTCCAATTCATAAACTTTTTTAAACACTGTGACAATTCTTCCACAGAATGAAGAAAAATCCCTTATAACATCCACCCTTCTAAGGTGTTTTACATAAGTCATGTTGGGTCCCTTTTTGATCGATTTCAATCTCGACTTTCTTTTCAACATTTTCAACTTTCTAACCTTTGTCTTTAATTCCAACATCTGAACATAGTCAGAATTATCATACATTATTAAAAGTAACTTTACTCCCAATAAACATCATCACAATATATATACAAATATCAGTAACTTTTGACATCTTAGTGGCATGTATACAATTTTAAACACCAAAACAACCTCGGTTTAGTCCTAGAATCGGCTAAACTTGTAGCTCTGATGCCAATAAATGTAACACCCATAACCCGTATAATTATACTTAAACAGATTATAGATGTTATCCGAATTTCTAAAACCATTTTACAATTCAAAAGCGATTTAAAATTTATTTTCTTAAAATAGTAAATGATATTATAAAAATATCATATCATATAAAATTATGTTTCGTTATAACAATTTAATTCAAAATATTTTTATTTATGAATAGTGAATAGTACCTGAACAGTGAACAGTGAACAGTGGGGGAATCGATTCCCTGTAGCAGGGGAATCGGTACCCCATTAACAATCTGGAAAATTTTGCTTAAAACCGTGTGTACTGTTCATGCTACAATAACTGCTACAGTAACTTCCGAAAATACATATTAATTCATAAAAGTTAACCTTTCATCACCTTAAAAATTTCCAAAATTTATTCAACAAATAAATTGAACATTTTCAAATTACATGCCACTATCTAAAATCAAATTTCATCGTAGGATGTCTCTTACTGATATTGAAATATACCTCTCGATGCTTAATGTCACTTTGAACTCTTTAATCCACTATTGGCTTTTTTACCTACGTTTGAAAATCATCACACGCTAAGTATAAACTTAGTGAGGTAATTTAAAATAATATACAGTGCAATACAATTCATGCATGATTTTCAATGTCACAAATCAAATTTCCATAAAATCGTTGTAATAAAATATCCAATATTTTACCATGACCAAAATAATATAAAATCTCTTACCATTTATCCCATAAGCTTGTAAGCTTATTTTACCAAAATACTTACCATTTAAATTCCATAAGCTCGTAAGCTTAATTTTCCAATATACTTGCCATTATTCCGTAAGCTCATAAGCTTATTTGCATGGTTACCATTTATTAACCAATAAAACATAATCCATAGCCAATAGCCCATATTAAACCTTGACGACCCTGGGTATACGAGTAAAATACCTGCACCGTAGTGCTAAACCTGCACTAAGCTTACGCCATAGTGCTAATCCGGACAATACACATAAGGTCGTGCCCACAACCTACACTAAGCTTACGCTATAGTGCTAATCCGGACATAAACCTGCACTTAGTGTCCTTACACACTATAGTGCTAATATAAACCTGCAGCTTCTATACTCTATGGCATGCCAACTATACCCTGTCCCTCAATGACTTACTTGGGCATATAGTCTATTTTATTCAATTCATCCGTGGAAAAGTATATTATCAATATTTAACATTGGACAGTTCATACCCGAAAACATTTATGGTAAAATATCACATTTTTCATAATCAATTCATTTGAGTTCATACCGTGACATTTCAATGTCATGTCAATTTATAAAAATATGACATAATATCATGCTGATATAAACAAGGTCGACTTATCTCAAGTCTTCCTTTTGATGTATAAAACATCCATGTATAATTTCATGCATGTATTGCACTCACCTTGACACTTTATAATTTTCCAAAATATATGAGCCTCACTATTATCCACAATATACTCTTTTTATGCTTGACTTGCTTCAATTGCAAATCAACCATGATCTGTATAAATCACAAATTTATAACAATACATATGTTAGTATTGTACTAACATAAACATATCCCGAAATAACTCTATAATATAATTGAAACTCATTTCCTTTCAAAATACTTAACACTTAATAATTTCCTTTTAACATTGGAACCAACTTTTCCAATTTACTCAAAATGGTCTTCACCATTTTACCACTTAAACTCTTAATACCAATAATTCAAAAAATTGAAATTATTTCCATTCAAATGCTTTTACAAAAGCATAAATACATTTAAGTACCCCAACTATGCAATTGTTGTATTTAAATCACCAATCATTTCAATCTTCCCAAAATAATAAATTTCACATCTAACACTCATTTTAATTCTCAAACAACAATTTCCAGCATAGTATATAAATTATGCAACACTTACACAACAATCCATTAATTTTCCAGAATTCAGACAACTCGCACTACCCTTAAAGAATCATTCTTATGTATTGATATAGACACTTGAATTCAATTCCGTTTCTTCCGTTAAAAAATAGACTCGAATACGAATCTATCAATATAAAGAACTCCTTCTAATTCATTCTGTACAATTTATGGCGAATTTTCAAATTTCACCAACAGAATTTGTTTTGTACAGAATTCTGCTGTCCGACTTTTCTGACCTTTCCTCAGTTAAAAATTCATATATATTTTCTATACAACTTGAAATTGATCCCCGTTTATTTTAAACAAAACTATATCCATATATGAACACAAAATATAAAAATAATCTCCAAATTATTTTTATATATTTTCTGGTGAATTTTCGAACCTACTGCCAGAATCAAAATCCAAACTGTTTTCTTTAACTTCATTCTTAGGTTCTTCATCAATTCTTAAAACCAATTCTTTAAAATTACTTAACTCTTCAAAACCCATAAAACACAAGAATCAAAATCCCCTTCATAAACTCAAGATAAATTTGAACATGAAACCCTAGTAATATTCATGTCAAAATGTAGAGAATTGAAAGTAGAATATTTTTCCTATCCACACTTAGTCTAATTCTCAAGAATTAGCTTCAAAATTAAAACTAAAGATGCTTACCTTTCTTGCTTGAAAGTGCCGGCTCTTGGAAGAAGAAGAAGCTCAAATTCCTCTTCCATGATTGATTTTTATGATATATTAATCCAACACATGCTTAATAATATATCATAAGGAATTTTTTATTCCATTCAATAAGAATTTCCATTATTGCCCTTAATGAATCTCCAAAATCACCATAAAACCAAGCCATCTGATATTACAAAGTCAAATATAATTTAATTTGACTTTGACCTACGAAAATGCCCTGAAATTTTCAAAACTTGCGTTTTAGTCACTAAATTTCATTGTTTCGGTTAAATCTAAAAATTGCACATTTCCAAACCAAATTTCTCTGATCCAAAATATTAAAATAATATTTCCAACCAATTTATAACATCCTTTCAATTTTTTGTAAAATTCAAATTCGATTTGAAATACCGATTCCTTATCGAACTTTAAGCCTTTCTAGTTTTTTCTTTAAAAAAATTCAAATTCCAAAAAATATGATTTCTATAAAACTCCACTCTCAAGAGTAAACCATCATTTATGGAATAAAAATATTTTTAGGAAATTTATCACTTAATTCCCTAAACTTTTCCCAAGTTTTATACTTTAACCATCAAACTTTCAAAATTTTGATTTTGGTCATTGTCTCAATTTTTTGGGTATTACAGATCGACCCTTACTTTCCACTTGCTATATATTCTTTATATTTCTTTTGGGAATAAGTAATTATTTTGATGCGAAAACAATGTGCGTAAATGGGCCAAGTTTGGTGGTCTTGGCAAGCTCGATACTCCATCTTTTCCAACCTTGTCTATTGGTGGTCTTTTCTAAATCGTTGAGAACTCGATGCATCTCGTCCTGAACCTATCCTCCATGGACTCTAATTTATCAAGGCGGGACTCCACAACACCCTGGATCTCCTTGACTCCCTCCACAGATCTCTCAAGTCTATCGACCCTTTTCTCTAACCAAGTTAAGATTTCTAACCTATTGTCCAGCACATCCACTGTGAAAGCCACCGGTGTAAGGTGGCTCTTCCTTCCTCGATGAGAGGAAAATGGGTTTCTAAAACCCTAACCCTAGGGAGTTACTGCTACCGCCGCCATTTTTCACTGTTACTACCTCCGACTGTTCCTATCACTGCCATTGTTCCTGACACTGCCAGTACTCAGAAATCAACATCTACAGTAAAAAAAAGAAGCCAAATCAATCAAAGACCCCAAAAAAAAATAATAAGAAAATCCAAAGTAAATCCTAGAGTGTCAATCATTGAAAATAGGATAATCATATCCTATTTCCTCAATAGCAACACAAATCATCACCAAAACCAACACATGCAGGTTGAAAAAGGGAGATTATAAATGGAAGGGAAAGTGATTCGAACAAAGAGAGAAAAATGGAGACTTCGAACATACAAGAACAAAAAACAAAGAGAAAAAAATTCGAACCAAAAAGGAAAAAATATACAAGAAAAAAAGAAAAAAGAATAGATAAACATCTTACCTTAGTTCGAAGCACGCCGATAGTCCAAAAGTCGTCGGTTTTCAAAGTGTTTGAAAGGTATAAAACCTAGATCTAGGACTCTAGGGGTGGTTTTAGGCTAAAGAGGGCTAAGAATCGGACTGAGGAGGACATGAAGAGCATTTTGGGAAGCTTTTTTGTTTCCTCTGGCCACCATAAGTGGATGTGAAATACCGCTAGTGAATGGCGGCCCCCTCTCCTGACGAAAGGGAGTTAAGAGAGTTTGAGAAACTCTCACTCTTCATTTTCTGAAACAAAGAGGAGAAATGAGGAGATGATGCGAAAAAAGCGTTAAAACGAACTTAAATACCCAAAGTAAAATGACATAATTTCACTCCCTCACCCGTTTTTTTCTTTTTTAGGGGTAAAA
The DNA here is from genome assembly GCF_006381635.1 of Hibiscus syriacus. Lineage (NCBI taxonomy): Eukaryota > Viridiplantae > Streptophyta > Magnoliopsida > Malvales > Malvaceae > Hibiscus > Hibiscus syriacus. Next base: position 2,477,794 of record NW_024062641.1, on the reverse strand, counting down.
TAGTCGTTTGGGTCCCTATTTCTTTGTAATCTCATTATTCAGTTTGAGAAACTCTCACTCTTCATTTTCTGAAACAAAGAGGAGAAATGAGAGATGATGCGAAAAAAGCGTTAAAACGAACTTAAATACCAAGTAAAATGACATAATTTCACTCCCTCACCCGTTTTTTTCTTTTTTAGGGGTAAAATAGTCGTTTGGGTCCCTATTTCTTTGTAATCTCATTATTCAGCCATCGAATGATATCTTATGATATTCTGTTTCAGGCCTTTATTTTTCAATATTTGCATTTAAGTCACTAGTTCATATATTATACTATGTTCGATTATTTTTTAATTTGGCCCTATGATTTATGATTATGTTGTTTTGGTCACTATTTAGTACAAATGTATTTAGGAATAATTATTAATTGCTCTTTTATGTTTCTTATTTAGTTTATTTAATTCCTTAATATTATTTATGGATTATTTTCGTTTCCAGTACCTTTATTGTTTAATATGTTTAATTATGGCTTTGGTTTGATTGTAATTGTTGTTCGGTCCTTCAAGTTTTTGTTAGTACCATTTTGATCCCTTAATTCACCAAATATGCTTATTTTTGTTGTTTGTATTTTGATCTGTAATGTTTTCTTCTTTTTATTCTAGTCCTTTCTATATATACATATTTTGCATATTATGTGTTTATATGTATTGTATTAAATAAATATTATTAGTCCTATATGTTGTAGATGCTTTATTATATATATTTCAAATCGTATTTGTTTCCATTGTATTTCTTTATCTATTGATATATCACTCAAATATTTTTAAGAACTTTATTTGTAGAATGGGTCTGGAAAGCACTACTTGATCGAAGTAGTGTAATCCGATACGACGTTTAAACATAATATGAACTTGAAAACACGAGCCTTTTTATTTATTTATTAAAATAATTATATTTTTATTTTTATAATATTTTATCTTATTTTTAATCTTTATTCTCATTATGTTTTATTTAATGTTAGTATTAATGATGTATGTTGTCAAAAAATGAATAATAATTTATTTTATGCAAAATTTCGATATTAATTTAATATTTTAAATAATTCAAAGATAGAATAATCTATTCTTTTAAATAGATGGAGGATTGCAAATCTCGAGATTTCTTATCAAGTCAAAGAATTTTCTTTAAATAATTAATTATGAATAAATTAACTAATATTCAATAAATGGATCATAATTTAATTTTATATTCGAATTTTAATTTCCATCATTACGATAGTGTGTAAGCTACTAAGTACCAATTTTGGGCGTTGTGGGAGTGGTTATCATTCCCCACGTGTAACTAACTCCCAAACCAGTTAAGTCGAGTTTTTGATAAACACATACCGATTTTTGTTATAAAAATGATTTTTCCTTAAAATTGTTTTAAAAGACGTTTTTAGGTATTTGACCTACCTAGTTCAAAAGTCGATGGCGATTCTAATTCAAAATTTTCAAATTAATTCAAAATCATCAATTTTTCAAATAAAGTCATAATTGTTTTTAAAAAAATAGGTATGACAGCTTGGCGGCTCTACTGGGGACCTTTTTTTAAAGAGTCAGGATGTATGTCACTTACACATTGTCATAGTGGTGGAAATTATAAGTTCGAGTCTATGATTAGCTTATGATCCATTTATTGAAATTTTTCTAATTTCTTTTTTAAATTTGTCATACTAATGTTTTTATTCATATTTTCAGTTGTTTTAAAGTTTCTGCCAATATTTTTTCCTTTTTTTAAGTCAAAGGTTTGTATGTTCCTCTTCACACACATCACGATCATTTATGTAATATAAGCTCTATACTCGAGCTTCTTCCCAAGTAAATGGGGTGAATACTTTACTCTCATAAGAATTTATTCTTTGTATGAGTTTTAGCAAATAACCCCTGGGGTACACATGCCTTATACCTTCATAGGAATTTATTTATCGTATGGGTATAAAGAAGTGAACCCCCTTGAATTGAACTTGATTCGTTTATGCCTATAATGGGTTAGGATTCAGGGTTTGGTAGCTTAAGGGGGCACTAACATCAAGGATAATTCGAGTACCCTTTCCTCATAGAACTGAAACCATGCATATAGTGAACAGTAGAACTATCACCCTAGGTATAGACATACTAAACCTCAGTACGTCCGTAGGTACCAAAATAGGTGTACACGAAGGAGGAATAACTCTAAACCTTTACTTTTTTCTTTAAATTCATAGAATATATTTCTTTTGAAAGGTTTGAATTAGATACCATACGGTTAGGATCAATCTCTTGAAAACAAATCATTTTGGGTAGAAATAATGTTTGGGTATGAATGATATAAAAGTATGTTCGGGTAGATATCATGATTGGGTAGGTTTTATATTTATCTTTAAATAGAATCTTTTAACTCTATTGATTTTCTTGTTTGTAGTAACTTATTTATTCTCTTTTGTTTGTTTCATTTTCACCTTTTTGCATTGCGTTTCATCGACATAACATAATGCTAAAGTGTTGATCCGCAAGGGAATATTTAAGTGAAATTTTTACAAGGAGAGATAAAAGTTTTCAATCAAGCAGTCGCGTACACAGACATACACCGAGGGCTAGAATAAATTCAAGGAATACAATAAGGAAACTTGCTTGAAGATCATGCAACATTCGAGACTGGAAAGATGATCCATTGATCTGAGAAATAATGCAGTAGTATATTCATATTTATGATCATTCCATCACTAATCATCAAGTAGTGATGCGTGACTTCAACACCACAAGGGCATTAATTGATTTAGGTTATAGATCGCTTGAGGGGCATAATCTTCAAGAATGAAGCTCTGAGACAAAACATTAACTCATTTCAGACCCAGCGTCTAAGCAAAAACATGTATGTAAAATGGACTATCTTGTAATGTGATAACTTTTACCTCTGATGAAAATCATTCTACGATATTCATTGTTGGGATCAACATTTTTTGTATTTACATTTGCATTTGCATTTTTGGTTTTTTATATTTCACTTTTTATAGTATATATTTAAATTTTGTTTGTTTCAAATATTTTCTACACATGAAAATTTGGGAGTAATTCGTGAATTATTCCATGGCATATATTAAAAGGAAAAAATATATTGGAGTCAACTTGGTCTTTCTAGGGAAATATAAGAGCCATGAATGAGATTTCAGCACATGTTAATAGAATCGAGAAACTCCAAGAGCAACTTGTCAAGATTCAGCAAGAAATGAATGATCAAGCAAAGAAGTTTCAAGACGAGTCAAGAGAGTAGATGTCTAAATTAATGGACACGGTGACTGTCTTGATTCATGGAGATGAGCCACCAAAGGATCCTACTATAGAGACATTCAATGGGACTTTGAATATGGGTTGTGCAGCCAAGGTGGTGACAACAGATGATCAAGAACCTGTTGAGAGTTATAGTAATCCAAGTCAACTCCAATAATTGAGTGTGATTCCAGAAAATATGACAGAGATCATACTGGGAAATATAAAAATTGAGGGTGAAACTTCTAACATGAAAGTTGAGTCTGACTCAAAGAAGAGAGGCGTATAGGAAGTTCAAATTCCAATAAAAATGCTAAAAAATAAGAAGAAAAATAAAATGATACCTTTCATTCTGATTCTAGGGTCATATTCAAACTTGTTATCATTTCTCTTCGAAAGTAGCCTTCTAACACCTATTCCTCCAAGGCCTAATACTTATCTGCATTCAAATTGGCGAGGTGTACAAAATTCATGCAGTTATCATTATGGAGATTTTAGCCACTCTAAAAAAAGTTATGCAATTATGAGATTAAAGGTTCAAAACCTCATCACAAGAGGGTTGTTATGCTTTGAAGATGGAAAACCTAAACTCCTCGAAAGTTCAAAACTTATCGATGAGGGGAGATCTGCAACTAATGTCTCCCACAAGCGTTAGTCAAAAGTTGAACCTTCAAAATGAATATCTCAATAATCATTCATTAAGACTTCAAGATGATCATAATAGTGACAAAGAGAAAATGAAGTTAAAAGAGCATCTACTCAATTTCCTTTATCTTCATATAGCAAATTGTATCCCAAGTTGCTCGAGGCCCAACTGATTACTCCACGTATGACTAAGCTTCTGTTACCCCCTTTTTCGAGTTGGTATAATGAGAAAGTTTCCTGAGAATATCATGCCAGAGCCTGAGGACATTCCATTCAGATTTGTGGTAACTTTAAACGAAAAGTCCAAGATCTTTTGGCTCATGGAGTTATACAGGTGGATGTCAACAATCAGTCAGTTTCAATCAAACAGTTGGGAGTCGGACCCCATAATAGAGTTGATATGGTCAAAACAAATGAAGTACATACAGAGAAAGGGTGTGAATTAAGAATAGAGCAAAATCAAGGAAAGTCAGTTATGTGAGGTAGAGTTAAAGGATTCAACTCTCGAGACTTCTTTGATACTAAAAAAGGATAAGGAAATGGGAAACGATGAGAATGAAATCAAAAGGGAAGTAATTTGAAACTGACCGTAAAAGATGTCTTGGAAAATATGACCCTCAGGGTTTTTCAAGTGCACATTTCTGACTTGTTATCCCTTTTAATCAAGAATCAGTACCTCACCCCTAGGCCCTTGAGAATGTGGACTAGCCCATATGCTTACGGCTATGACCCGAATAGTGCTTGAGAATTGGGCCTCCCACTGACAAGTGCATACCATTGATGGAAGAGATATAAAACCTCATTGATAAGGAAGTCCTGACACGATAAATGATCAAGAGATGGGGAGAAAATGAGGGTAAATACCCTAATCCAATTAGAAACCTAACATTCTAGGAATAATGGGGCATTCTAGATGAAAAAGTAGAGATCGTTATCCACCACAGTTGCAACTTATGCTGAGAGCATTTTTTTTTAATTTGTTTTTTGTCCTTTCTCAGCTTTCTTGTAAGGATATTTAAATGAACTTATGCTACTTTACAGATTGTGAACATTGAATCAAATTTACAATCTTGAAATTCTTTGAATATCAACTTAATTAAAGGTTCTTTAAATAATTAAGTTATAAATCTTTAACAAATGGACAAGATTGAAAACTGATAAAATAGAGACCCTTGATCTTACCCAGAATATACACTCGAATACATACCCTTCTCTTGCAGGACTGAGCTGGTCTTCTCCTCGTATGAAGAGATAGTTAAGGGATGGGCATTCAGGTATGTAAGGATGTGGACAAAATGGGGCATCTTTCATATGAGATTGCAAAGCTGATAGGTTTCTAATTTCGTTAATGACGTTCATTTATGATCATGATCTTCACAAATGAAATGGTCGAGTAGGTGAATCTAGTTTAGGTTAGTTGCCTAGAAATTGAACTCTAACAATGAGATTTTCTGACTTTTAACAACACCTAGACTAAACATGTTCTTCTTGACAAGCTTAAGAAATTTAATTTGTATACCCATAATATAATTATATATGTATACAATAAAGCTGATCTATTTTGCTAAAGCAATTGGTTATAGAGGAAACTCAAAAGCCTTGTCTTTATGATTATATTACATTCAAACATGACACAGATCGGGTACTCGGTAATTCGGTGTTTGCTCCACTATTATTGTCAAGTCAAAGACTTTGTGACATCATGAATCCTTCAGCTAACCAAATAAAGGAAATTATAAAAAAATATATGTACAATAAAACTGAATTAAACTAGCCAAACAATGGAAAATTAAATGAATTTACTAAATAAGGAGTTTCGGTGAAGATGGACTAAGGGAGTTGAGGAACACCTGTTATAGTCAATTTCACACGAACACTCGGGAATTTCATTTTTAGACCGATATTTCTACACTTCCTTTGCTAGAGGAGTCTATGTAGCTTGAACAAATGGAAGATTTCAGAGGACTGAAACAGAAAATTGAATATGCTAGTTGCTTTGTTTTAACTGCATCCACTCAATATGTCAAACTGAGAAAAAGGGGCATGCCACAAGGTTCACGTGGGCATATAAACAAATGATGATATATCGATGATTGAAACCTTAGAAAATAGGAAGTCAACCTAAAGTTAACCCATCATTCATGACCTTTGTCAAAGGAATATAATTCTAAATATTTAAAGAATAATTGATTCTTTTGATATTCTGTGAACTCATGTTTACGATTTTCTTCAATTGTGAGCTTGAATTAAGGGGCAATATTTTTTCAATATTTTTAATTAAACATTTTTCAAAATGCTTTTAATTTATATTTTTCAAAATTTTGAAAATAAAAGAAGAAAAAAACTTTTTCAAATAAGACAATCTCTCCGGAGTTGATCTCGGTTGTGGCCACGTGGCTTTCAGACACAAAGCTCAGGCTTAGAATCAGTGATAGAGCCAGAAATGAAAAGTGTAGGGGTATTTTTTAAGGCCCATATCATCCAGAAATGATAAGTGTTGGGATATTTTTTAGGCCTATATCATCCAGAAATGATAAATGTTGGGGCATTTTTGAAGGCATGTATCTTCCAGAAAGACAAGATCATTGAATTGAGCAGACATTTATAAGGTAGAAATGTATGAAGAATGAAAATGGTGTAGCAGAGACAATGAAGCTTACTATATATGATTATCTTGTCCATCATCACAACAAACAATTGCATTATTATAATGATTTCCCATGCGTTAATGTTAGCAAGCCAAAGCATCTCACTTACATTACCACTGAACTTTGATAGTCGGTGTCCTTGCAACGTTATAAAAAAGCTCTGAACATCATGCAAAGAGTTTCCCTGGTTGAAAATCTAGGCAGAAGCCATATTAAAGGATGAATAAGTTGTTGAATGTATCATATACCAGTAATTATGGTGTTGGACCAATTATTTGATCATATGAGATTTCTAAATTCCAATTTCACTCAAGTGGAAGGTCAAGTTCTTTTTGTGCCAAGGTTAAAAGTGACGAAGTTTTTTTGCCGTAGAATGAGCAATGAAATCTTAACAACAAGAAATTAGTGAAGCCAACTAAAATTAAACAATGAGTTGTCATTAACTTCTCAACATGATATAATATAGATAGCATTGTTCAAGATTCAATTCGTATAGACCCTATATTCAGAGGAGTCAAGAGCCCAATTAGACCAAACTTTACTATCATGTGGTAAGAATTTGAAGAGATGATCAAGGAAACCCAACCTGAACTTCTTAGAGTTCCATAGTTCCTTCCTTGCCTTTTGCCTAACAAATTATGATTTTTGGGTTAATGAAAGAGTTAAGAACCCTAAGGAATTTGGCATTGTCACACAAGTGTATGGCTTCAACCAGGGTCAATGATAAGTACCTTACAAATTTGCTTCTAAAAGTCAATGCAAAGATTGAAGAACTGAATTCAATGTTAGCAATTAAGCAAACACCTTCAATTCCAGTTGTTTCTAAGGTTCCAACCATCATCCTTAGCATAAATGTGTCTCATGGATCTCCTGGGCATTCTGATATTCCATCAATTGTTGCAGTGGTCAGCTCTAGGCAGTGGCCTTTGATTTCCCAATACAGGGCAGCTAGGTGTATACTATCCCTGAAGCTTGAAATGATATATTCTCTTTTCGAACTATCTGGTAGGGATGATAATAGTATCATGAGGGAAGATCTGTTGGATTTCTACACAAGTTTATGTAGAGAATGCCAATTTTATAATGGGGGAAAATATGTTGGGGCAATAGGGAAAACTTAATGACACGAACTGATCAGATTGTCCTTCTAAAAAGAGAACGCTTTCTTAACTTAACAAGTTTTCGCTCTAACGCTGGAGTAACCTCTAGCCAAGATTAGCTAAGTGAAGGAAGACCGAGTTCTCCATTTTGAATGTAAAAAGAAAATAAAGCAACACTTTTGCAAATATCAGTTGCATAGAAACATGCTTCAACATAAACATACACATCACATGGATGTGCACATTTTCATCATACATTCATCATCGTTTTGCAATAAAAAAAGGTATTTCCTTCTCGTGAGGATGCCTTTATAATCTCTTTTAGAAACTAATTTTGTCTTTCTCAATATTGTTTGTCTAAGAACATCAATATAATCTTTCAAGACTGTTTTTCCCTGAAATCCTTATTTCATTTTTCATAAAAGACATTTTTCTCCTCTCGTGAGGACATCATAATTTTTTTTTATCAAGATCATTTTCTCCTCTCATGAGGGAAAATTCGAAAAGGTTATTTTATCAAAATAAAAATCAAATCAAATACATGAAGTTAACTTCATCATAACATCCAAGATAGTCATTCATAAATACATCATTTTCCAAAGATCTTTCAGGAAATAAAAGTTTGGTGATGACTAGACGTCCTCAACATGAAGGAACAATTTCATCCATAGATTTGACATCTTGAAGTGAACGATAAGATCTTCTATAAGTCTCCTCAACAAGAAGTAGCAATATCATCATCAGTTTGACACACAGCAATGATTAGCTCTCCTCAATTCGAATAAGCAATGCGTTTTCAAAGAAAAATTATCTTCAGATAACTCGACTTCCTCAACAAGAGGGAACAGTGGTGTCTCCAGACTCAAAATAACTAGTCGTCCTCATCGAGAATGAACCATCTCAAATTGAGTAGTCAAAATACGACCAAACGTCCTCAACCTGAAGAAACAATGTCGTTTTCAGATTCCCAAGGTAATGGATTATTAAGGCAACTAGATCCCCTCAACATGCATGGATATACTGTCGGTCACCTTTGAGATTGTTTCGCCCTAAACAAAGTTTCATCTCATTTGAGACAATTTTTCTTAAAATAAAATTGATCTTACTTGAGATTGTTATCCTAAAAATAAATTTTGTCCCGCTTGAGACATTTTTGCACAAATTTTGAAATTGTTTTCTCGAACAAAATTTCATCTCGCTTGAGATATTTTCTCTTGAAACTAAGCCTTTGAGATTGTTTCTCTCAAAACACTTGAGATTGTTTTTTTCAAAACAAATTTGTCTCACTTGAGACAGTCTTCCTTATGACACGAATTTGAGATTGTTTTTCTCAAAAAAATTCATCTCTCTTGAGATAATTCTCATTCGAAACACAAATTTGGAATTTGTTTCACTTGAAATAAAATTGATCTCACTTGAGATTGTTTCCCTTAAAACAAAAATCGTCTCGCTTGAGACAGTTTTTTTTAAACGTAAATTTTGAAATGTTTCACTTGAAAAAAAAATTTATCTCACCTGAGATAGCTTCTCTTGAAACAAATTTCTTTCCACTTATTTATTTTCATATTTTTAGGAATTCAACATTAGCAAAGACTTCATTCCATGTTAGAAAAGAAGATTTCATTTCAAGTCGATCATTAGCATCTTGACTAGATTGCCTCGATGAGAAGAAACAATATCATCATTAGATTTGACATCGAGCAACTATTAGTTCTCCTCAGCATGAAGGAGCAATGACATTTTCAAAGTCAAACTATCTCTAGACGATTAGACTTCCTCAATAAGAAGGAACAACATTGTCTTCAGAATCACAACCCCCCAAGAACGACTAGTTTTCCTCATCAAAAAGGAACCATGTCGAACCAAATTATCTCCTAAGACGGCTAGATGTCCTCAACATGAAGGGAAAATGTCGTCACTGATCAGATCTCCTCAACGCAAAGGAGCAACGCATCCTCAGATAACCAGACTTCCTCAACGCGAATAAACCATGTTATCTTCAAATTATCCAGATTGACCAGACTTCTTCAACGAGAAGGACCAGCGTCATATGAAAGCGGACATAACTCTTCAATATAGATGAGTAGTATCGTCTTTAACACCAAATTATATCCATATTGACCCGACTTCCTCGACGAGAAGGAACATCGTCATCTTCAGCAAACAATTTACCTGAAAGCAGCCAGAACTCTTCAACATGGATGAGTTGTGTCGTCTCCAACAAATAAAATATCCCTAAATTGACTAGATTTCCTCAACAAGAAGGAATAGTGTCATCATCAAAAGTGGCCATATCTCTTTAATATGGATGAACAATGTTATCATTAACATCAAGTTTTAAAGCGAAAGAGAATATGACAAAAACTCGTTGTCTTGTTATCTTTTCCCTATTCTTGTTAACACAAGAATGGGCAAAGAGGGGCAACTATAGACACCTATTTTTGTACATCCTTAATTAATTATTATACTTAATATTTTATTTATTATTATTATTATTATTATCATTTTATTAACAATCTTTATTTACATTTTTGTAGGCCTAAATTGGCCCAAATTAAAAGGCCCAACATATATTAGAAGACCCAACAACCAAGCCCTCCCGATTTCACCCCAAGAGTAGAGCCCAATAGCAGACCAAACTAAAGCCCAGTTGTAGGACCCAAGAGGATCCAACCCGACCCAATGGCATCGTCGCTGCCTATTGTTGATGCCACTGTCGACTGCTCCTACCGCCACCGATTATTTCTGACACTACCAGTGACATGAAATCAACATCCACAGTAAAAAAGAAGCCAAAACAATCAAAGACCCCGATAAAAAATAATAAGAAAATCCAAAACAAATCATAGATTGTCAATCACTAAAAATAGGATAATCATATCCTATTTTCTCGGTAGTAGCACAAATCTTCACCAAAACCAACACATGCAGGATAAAAAAGGGAGATCAGAGAATGAGATTCGAACCAAGAGGAAAAAAAAAGGAGAGTTCGAACATTCAATAACAAAAAAATACGAACCAAAAAAGGGAAAAATAAAGAATATACAAGAAAAAAAAAGAGATAAACATCTTACTTTAGCTCAAAGCACACCGGAAATCCAAAAGTCACTGGTTTTCCAAGTGTTTGAAAGGTATAAAACCTAGATCTAGGACTTTATGGGAGGTTTTAGGCTAAAAGGGGATAAGAATCAAGCTGAGGAGGACGTGAGGAGCATTTTGGAGGGGGTTTGTTTCCTCCAACCATTGTGAGTGGTCGTGAAATGCCGCCTGTGAACGGCGGCCCCCCTCTCGACGAGATGGAGTTGAGAGAGTTTGGGGAACTCTCTCTCTCCCTTTTCTGAAACAAAAAGGAGAAATAAGGAGAGGATGAGAAAAAAGCCTTAAAATCAAGCTTAAATACCTAGAGTAAAACGACATAGTTTCACTACCTCACCTGTTTTTTAAATTTTTACGGGAAAAATAGCCATTTGGGTCCCTGGTTCTTTGTAATCTCATAGCCATCGAATGATATTTTATGATATTCTATTTCAGGCCTTTGTTTTTCAATATTTGTATTTAAGTCACTAGTTCATATATTATACTATGTTCGATTATTTTCGAATTTGGCCCTATGATTTATGATTTTGTTGTTTTGGTCACTATTTAGTACGAATGCATTTAGAAATAATTATTATTTGCTCTTTCATGTTTCTGGTTTAGTTTATTTTATTCTTTAATATTATTTATGGATTATTTTCGTTTCCAGTACCTTTATTGTTTAATATGTTTAATTATGGCTTTGGTTTACTTGTAATTGTTGTTCGGTTCTTCAAGTTTCTATCAGTACCATTCTGATCCCTTAAATCACCAAATATGCTTATTTTTATTGTTTGTATTTTGATCTGTAATGTTTTCTTCTTTTTATTCTAGTCCTTTCTATATATACATATTTTGCATATCATGTGTTTATATGTATTGTATTAAATAAATATTATTAGCCCTATGTGTTGTAGATGTTTTATTCTATATATTTCAAATCGTATTTGTTTCCATTGTATTTCTTTATTTGTTGATATGTCACTCGAATATTTTCAAGAGCTTTATTTGTAATCCGATATGACGTTCAAACATAATATGAACTTGAAAACACGAGCCTTTTTTATGTATTTACTAAAATAGTGGTATTTTTATTTTTATAATATTTTTTTTAATATTTATTCTCATTATGTTTTATTTAATTTTAGTATTAATGATGTACGCTATCAAAAAATGAGTAATAATTTATTTTATCCAAAATTTCAATATTAATTTAATATTTTAAATAATTCAAATATAGAATATTCTTTTACATATAAGAAATATATGAGATAGTCTTCCCGATGGTGAATTGCAAATCTCGAGATTTCTTATCAAGTCGAAGAATTTTCTTTAAATAATTAATTCTGAATAAATTAACTAATATTCAATAAATGGATCATAATTTAATTTTCTATTTGAATTTTAATTTCCACCATTACGACAGTGTGTAAGCGACTAAGTACCAATTTTGGGCGTTGTGGGGGTGCTTATCCTTCCCCACGCGTAACTAACTCCCAGACATGTTAAGTCGAGTTTTTGGTAAACGCAGATCGATTTTTGTCTTAAAAATGATTTTTCCTTAAAATTGTTTTAAAATACGATTTAAGGTATTCAACCTACCTAGCTCAAAGGTCGATGACGACTCTAATTCAAAATTTTCAAAATCATCAATTTTCAAATAAAGTCATAATTGCTTTTTTAAATATAATTGCTTTGAAAAAAATAGTTATGACATAAAGTTAGGTGTCACGTCAGATAAAACTAACGAAAGGTAACGTCGGAGATACTGAAATCAAACTAAAAGTTCGGTGATTGTTTTTCAAGTTTTAAAAGTTGGGTGACCAAAATGCGAGCGCCTTAAAAGTTCTGGGACTATTTATGTATTTTACCCTAAAAATTATGTAAAAATAATAGCATGTGTATTAGGGATGTATACCGCTGTATGATATTTGGTATAAAGTAATCATAAATTATAAGTTCTCTAGAAATGCCTATTTAATTGTAATAAAATTTTTAGATGCTTTTATAATTACAAGCCCAATACATGATACATCATTTGCTTTGTTTCCAACTCCCAACAGTTCATGTTTGTAAGATGACACACCAACTCGTTTTTCCTAAGTCTGATTTTCGAATTTTAAGTTCCAGTAGATTTTATTTTTGAAACCTGAATTTGATTTGAAATAAAAACTATACCATTTAAGTTCATATACTAAAGTTTAAGCTTGTTTGACGTTTCTCTTGTCTAAGCGTCCGATAATAAGAAGGGTTGAATTGTTAATTCACAATGCAACTTCTAGCGCACATGTCAAGAAGAAACTGAACTAGCCTTATCTGAGTTTTAAAACCGAATTACAGGGCTACTAATGACCAAATGCTGAAAACAGTAGCTGCAATATGAACCATTTGGTTCTGAAAATTGATAAACTGATAATAATCTCTAACCAATTCAATGCTTCGTAGAGTTTATCTGTCAACCGCTGAAGCCTGAAGGTCTAAGATCCTCAGATCAGAGCCATCCATAATGGCACGTAAAGCCTACAATGAACAACCTTCCTAGCTATCTAGAAATCAAGAAAATAACTTCATTTCTAGAACAACTTTGAACTCCCAAAACTCCACCAATGGATATCTCAGTACCTACTAAATTCCAAAACTAAGCATTTACATTTTACCCAATTCAAAGTTTATCCCACTCATGCCCTACCCAAACAAAAAAGTAAAGGGCATAGGTGGGTCAGTGGAAATTGAATGTCTATCCTGTTGATCACATTAGCTTGAACAGGGAAGCCTCTAATTTAACAAGCTGAGACTAGGCTCCTCAGAGACCCTTGACAAAAGCATATTCAGTGAGTGATAAATTTCTATGATGAAACAGACAGGCTCCTCCTCACCTCATGCCAGTAACAGCGGGAACTCAATCTTTTCGATATCTTATCTAAAACCCCTTCTTCCAAGAAGAATCGTTCTCAGATAGTGATCTAAAACCTAGACCCTATCAATAAGTGGCGTTTCAGGAAAGGCTTTGACAAGGAGCTTCTCCGGCTTGAACTGGGTTCCAACTTTGGTGCTTTTCCTTGTTTGGTGTTTTCTATGTGCTCAACATTATCACAGCCACCATCAACAGAACTATCTATAACTCTATTCTTGAACAACTTAAGATATTTTGCCTTCAACTCTGCTTCAGCTCTTAATGCTTTTCTGCACATCTTTGAGACATGTTTTTCTCCAGCCATACATATTGGACAGGCTGGGTCATATCTGTCAGCCTCTGGTGTCATTGTCTCCAAGCATTCAGCATGATAAACATGTCCACAGACAAGCACAGAAACCACTGAAATCTCATTGCTACTCCTTGCGGATCTCTCGGCTAAAAGCTTTGAGCAAGCACCACAAGTTCGCATATCTTTGGGTGGAGAATATGAGAATCTGCTGCTACATCCATTTATCTTGCCATAACCAGAACCTAAGTGTTCACTGTCAAAAGACCACCTTTCTCTTCCAGAAGAGACCACAAGCTCTGAAAAAGTGCGCATGGACCAGCCATCAGAAGAGCCACCATGAGACCCAGCTGTAAAGTCATTGCTACATCTGGAGAGTACAAAAGATAACCTTGCTTCAGACATTGAATAATTATTTGGTGACTTCAATCCCAAGATTCGACTATCAGACACCTGCCTCAATAGCTGTTGCCTAGGTGAACAGCGAGCCCATCGTGATTGGGTTAAATTTGGAAGAAGCAAATGAGCATGTCTAGACAAAGTATCTGATATTGGTGGTGAGAAAGATGAAGGTACACAAAATGAAAGTTCTGGTGTAGATGAATCAATGATATCGGGCAATTCTGCCAAATTCTTCACCTGAAATGCAACCAGAAAGGTATTTTAGCCATCATCAGAATAGGCTAGTGTATCACCAAAAGTCATAGGAAATACACACAATCATAAAATGCTATTCAAGTAAAGTCAATATCAGCTAAATCAAACTTACATCAACTGAAAAATTGCTTGATCTTGATATGTCTGCCCCAACAACATAAAACAATATCAAACATAACAAAAACAAATTACAAAATAGAGGGAACAAACCGGACTATTTTTAGGCTCGGGGAGAAAATTAAAAAAATAGACCCCTAATATAAAAAATTAAGAAATACCTAATATAAATATTTTATTATATTTTTTAAAATTAAAAAATAGTAATTCATTACAATATAAAAGATGTCATTTAAGAATATAAATATTTATAAAAAAATATTACATTCGAATATTTTAATGCAAAACCATTGATGATAGTGTCAACATCAATGCTTTCCAACATATTTTTCTCAATAATAACATAGCATTTGAAAGTGAAAGAACGATCTTTTCTAGAATTTGAAAATATATAAAATTAAAAGAAAGAATTTGAAAACATGATCTACCTAGAATTTTAAGAACAATCTTCAATATTATTCAAGCACCTTAATTGATAACAAACAATTGTGACTTTACGTGTGATACAAATATGATAAATTAATAAAATGAGAATAATAATTTTCAGATGAATCGTGAAACATGAAAGATAAAAAAAACATACTAATTATACTTAAATTTTTCCCTCTCATTAAGTTTTGAAAAAAATAATGTTAATAGTTTTTTTCATTAATATAAAAAATCGGGAAAGAAATTTAGTGAATTGATAGTGGGAATTTGGAAAAACCAAAATTAAAGAGTTCAATTGATTTTTTTTTTAATTTTGAGAAAGAAATATTAAATTAGAATTTTATGGAAGAATATTTTATTAACGTTAATAATTGGCACCTTAATAAATTCATGGGCCCCATTATTTTATTGAATAAATTATGTATTTAGTACTTAAATTATCAGTTTTAATATGTTTTAGTACCTAAACTTTTAATTTTTTTCAAAATCACATTTAAAGTTTAGTTTTTGTTTCATTTTAGTACCCGCCGTTAAAAATTTTAGTTTTTTATTTCATTTTAGTATCCATTCAAAATTTAACATTAATTTTAAATTTTTTTAAAAAAATTTAAGTACTAAAACAAACAAAAACTGATAGTTATGTACTAAACGCGTTAAGTTTTTAACGATGGATACTAAAATGAAATGAAAACTAAATGTTAGATATGATTTGGAAAAAAATTAAAAATTTAGATACTAAAACGGATTAAAACTGATAGTATATGTACTAAATGCATAGATTACTCTATTTTGTTTTACAATCTTTTAATTTATTATCAGAAAAAATATTAAACTAAAAAAAATATTTTGTGGGCCCTGGACAGGTGCCCGGGAACAGACTGCCAGCAACATTACTCATAACAGTATTGGGAGAAAAATGATTGACGTAGACAATAACATAATGAAATACAACTTGAATATACATATTACATATTACATCCGGGTCAGTAATTTCTCGGTCCGTGTCTCGATCCGGATGTTTCGGGTACCTGTATGTCGGGTACCCGAATACTCGGTTTTTTAAATGTTCTAAAAAATAATTATTTAATTTAATATATAATATTATTTTATATACAAAAAATCTCATATATTGAAATGTTCCAAAATAATAGTTGTTTACTTTACTTTAATATATAATAGTTGTTTACTTTAATTTTAGGGACTCTTTTTATATATAAAATAATATTATATTATTATATATACACGGATACCTGTTGTTACTTTAAAATATTCTAAAAAATAGCTGTTTATTTTAATTTAATATATAATATTATTAATAATTAAATATATAATAATAGTAAATCGTAAATCCAAATTTCAATTGAAAATACAAATTAAATAATATTTTAATATCCTACCTTTCTAATATTAAAAGCCTTTTGGACATCATCATTGTTAGCCCAATAAGTACAAATGTAGTATGCATAACTTTCAAAGTCTGCGGGCATGAATATTTCATGAAACAACGGTGCAGAAAAGCCTGAAAAACAACAAGCTAACCGGGTACTCAGGTAACCAGGTATCCGAAAAAATTAATTTTTGTGACCCGGGCCCAACTCGGAAAGTATCGAGCCGGGTACCCGACCCGGTCGGGTAATTAAAAATTACCCGGTTTATTTTGATCCGGGTCGATGGGTCGGGTCAACTAGATTTGGTAATTTTGCACACCCCTAGTTGGTAGCCAACACTATATGGGATTAGAATACCATTAAAGTTACATAAATTACATGATCTCCAAATGAAACAATTGACATAAAACAAAAATTCTAGAAAAAATTTCCTAAACCCCCGTGCATAATCAAAATGGTGATACAAAAAGCTACCCCTTTAGGCTATTTCAATTGGCAAGTGATTTTACCCTAAGGAGGGGTCGTCATATTCCCACCCATTTCTTCATGGACTGGTTATTTTTGAGAAGTGGGAGTTCCGAAGGTCTCAATCTCAAGTGGACCTCCTTGATCAGAAAGATTACCTCTATCAGATCCTAATGTCCCTTTTATCTCCATGCTAACATTTCTGCCAGTTCCATTAAACACCTGATAAGAAGGCTCGTCAATTTCACCAGCTACAAGCCTTCGATTATCTTGGCAGAAGCTCTATGATGGCGAACACCACATTTCTACGCAAAGTCCCACGTCCTATGTTTGGAACGGTTGTGTCTAGGGATGTAAAATCGGATCGTTCATGTTTCAGTCGGATCCTGTCATGTCGGGTAAAATCGGATACAAGTCAAGTCATGTAAATTTGATGCTTCGACTCGGATAAGGTCGGATCCATGTCATTTTCAGGTTGATTTGACACCAGGTACAGTTCGAGTTCAGGTAGGGTTACTTTCGGTTCGGATCGATGTCAGTTTAGGTAAAAACAATTCATGTCCGGAAGAGATAAAGACCAGGTTAATTTAGGTTCGGATGGACTTCAGGAGGATCTCGTTCAGATCGGGTGACATCATTAGCAGATAAAATTCAGGTCGGATCTTTGTCATATACGGATTGAGTTCAAATCGAGTCAATTTTTATTTTTGGATTAATTATTTTCGTCTTTCGCGAACTTTGAATTGCAATTTTTAATTGTATATGATTTAGAGTAAATTACTAAGAGTATAAATAATAATTGATCAATTTTATGAAAAATATAATATTAAGGACTAAATTGAAAAAATATGAAATTACAACTAAAAAATTAAATAAATTAAACAACACGCATTGATGATGGACCAAATCTAAATAATTTTAAAATGTGATGTTGAAATTAATATAAAAAGTACAAACTTATACCTATTTAAAAAGTTATGGGACAATTAAAAAATATATAAATAAGTAATAAGTATGGGTCAATTTCAGATGCAAATATAATTTAAAGACTAAATTGAAAAAATATGAAATTACAAATAAAAATTTAAATAAATTAAACAACACAAAGGGATCAAATCAAAATAATTATAAAATGTGGAGAAAATTTATAAAATGAATTAAATTACATTCATTTCAAAAGTTGAAAAAATTGAAACAATTATAATATATATATATTTTATGTATAAACTATAGTTTATATATAAAGTATATTATATATATATATATAAACTATATAGTTTATTAATATAAACTATTTATAAACAATATAATGTATATATAAAGTATATATATTATATGTATAAACTATATATATATATAAACTATATAGTTTATATTTATATCATTATATACTATATATAAACTATATATATTATGTTTAAACTATATATATCATGTATAAAATATAGAGTTTATATATGAACTATTGAACTATATATAGACTATATAGTTTATATATAAATTATATATGAATTATATTTAAATATATAAAACTTACATTTATATATTATGTATAATTATAAATTATATATACTATGTATAAATTATATAGTTTAAATATAATGTATATAAGTGTATATATATAATATAATATAAATATAATATAATAATAATATAATATATATAATATATATATATAATATAATATATAAATATAATATAATATAATATATATAATATAATATAATATAATATAATATAAATAAAGTATATTATATATATATATAAGTATAATTATAAGGAATAAAGTATATAAAATATATAAAGTATATATAAATATAAAGTATAAGTATGTATATATATATATATAAACTATATATACGTGTGTGTGTATATATATATATATATATATATGTATATAATAATATAAAGTATATAAGTATTAAATATAAAATATATAAAGTATAATTATAAAGACTAAAGCATATAAGTATATATATATATATACTTATATACTTTATATTATTATATACGTGTGTTTATATATATACACATACTTATACTTTATATTATTATATATGTATATATACTTTATACTAAAACCTTATATATATACACTTTATAGTTTATATATATACTTTTATATTTATATACTTTATATATAATACTTATATACTTATATGTAATGCTTATATACTTTATATTATATACTTATATACTTTATATTATTATATACATATATATACTTTATATTTATATACTTATATGCTTTAGTCTTTATAATTATACTTTATATATATAATATATTTATACTTATACTTTATATTATTATATATGTACATATACTTTATAGTAAAACTTTATATATATATATACTTATACTTTATACTTTATATATATATATATATATACTTTATATTTAATACTTATGAAATTAATGCAATTCAGTCCATTTTACAATTTTTTTCTCACATTTTACAAATTTTTTGATTTGAGCCTTTTATGCTGTTATTTTATTTAAATTTTAATATGTAATTTCATATTTTTTCAATTTAGTCCTTCAAATTATATTCGTATCTGAAATTGACCCATACTTATTTATATTTTTTTAATTTACTTAAAACAAACCTATAAAATGTAAATCACATAATAAATTTCTTTTCAAATTATGTTCACCAACTTTTTAAATGTATGCAATTTAGTCCATTTTTTATATAAATATAAACTTCACATTTTATAATTAATTCAATTTCATCCCTCATCAACTTATGTTACTTAATTTATTCAATTTTTTATTTACAGTTTCATGTTTGTTCAACTTTATATACATATATAAACTATAAAATATAAGTATATATATAAACTATAATGTACATTATATGTACATGCATCATATTATCATAACATTCATTATACATATTATATATATATATATATATAATATGTATAATTGTTATAATTTTCCCCAACTTTTGAAATTAATGCAATTCATCCATTTTACAATTTTCCTCACATTTTACATTTTTTTTATTTTATCCTTTTATGTTGTTATTGTATTTAAATTTTAATTTGTAATTTCATAATTGTTCAATTTAGTCCTTCAAATTATATTTGTATATGAAATTGACCCATACTTATTTATATTTTTATAATTTACTTAAAACCCTACAAAATGTAAATCACATAATAAATTTCTTTTTCAAATTATGTTCACTAACTTTTTAAATATATGCAATTTAGTCCATTTTTTATATTAATACCGACTTTTGAAATTAATGCAATTCAGTCCATTTTATAATTTTTCCGCACATTTTACAATTTTTTTATTTGATCCTTTTATGTTGTTTATTGTATTTAAATTTTAATATGTAATTTCATATTTGTTCAATTTAATACTTCAAATTATATTTGTATCTGAAATTGAACCATACTTATTTATATTTTTTTAATTTACTTAAAACCCTATAAAATATAAATCACTTTATAAATTTCGTTTCAAATTATGTTCACCAACTTTTTAAATGTATGCAATTTATTCCATTTTTATATTAATATCAACTTCACATTTTATAATTAATTCAATTTCATCCCTCATCAATGTGTGTTGTTTAATTTATTCAATTTGGTATTTCCAATATCATGTTTTTTCAATTTGGTACTTTATATACATATATAAAGTATAAGTGTGTGTGTGTATAAAATATAAGTATATATATGTGTTGTTTAATTTATTCAATTTTTTATTTCCAATTTCATGTTTTTTCAATTTGGTACTTTGTGTGTGTGTGTGTATATATATAAAGTATATAATATAAAGAGATCAACAAACTATACGTTCGTCTTCGCGTTGATCAATCAATCATGTGTGTGATAACGAGTATGGCGAATTTGGGGGTAAGTTCTACGGAACTTGGGACCATCTTTTGAAAAAATAAATAAAAATGTACTTGTGGAGAAGTGCCGTGTTTGCTTCCAAATTTCAAGGTGTTTTTCTTCCTTTGAAAGTACGAGGTCGTATTTTGTTGTGTGCCGCTAGATCTCCGTTCCGTTTGCGTCGGTGCAAGCAACATGTTCAAACTTCCAAAGAAACATGCTCGTCCAGTTTTCCTAATGAATTGAAATATTTGTCCACTTTGATAATCGCAAATCTAACAACCATTTTCACATCTTTGGCTCACATGAAGTCAGTTTAAAGTATTGCCCTCTTTTCTCACTCTTTGTGGCTAAAAACTCAGATCTGGAGTCTCATCATGTCATTTCAAAAGCTTTCATTCATCTTTGAGTTATTACTTAAGTAACCAACTATAACATCATTAAATTAAACTCAATGTAGCTGTTATCGTCAGTTTATTCCAACTCTATACCTTTTAAATGACCTATATGCTGAAGTCATACCAGACACAAATGGCTATTAATTAATTACCTAGGTGAAGCCTAGCAAGCAAATGAGCTATGTTGGCGTCAAATTCTACCGTTCGATACGTTATAGTAATATGACATAAATAAGTTAATTAGAATATATTAGAATATTTTTTATATTTGTTAACAGTGATAAAAGGGTTTTGTCGACCGTTGACGATTTATCCTATAAATTTGAATAAAGAATAGTTGTCGATAATTACACAACAGTTGATTGACAATGTTAATATAAAACAATTAGAGTTGAGTGAGTGAAGATAATTTGGAAGGCGAACCTACTTGAGGTACATAGATATTTATATATCGACTCATATGCATTTGGTGTTAGGTCTAGGACTATCATTGCTTAGGTATATGGCGATAAAGTCTATGAATACATTAGTCAATTAGTAGATATGGCCTTGATGTATCTTGTGGGTTTATCAAATGTATTATCAATAATTTTTTGTTAGCCAAAAAAAATTATTTTACAAGTAGTCCTTTGGTAATGATCTTAATAAGCGAATATGAGAGTTATATACATAGATTTATTGTATCTCCGAGAGTATAACAGTATTATGTTTAATTTTTTATTTTAATATTTGTAAAAAAATCTAATCAATATAGTAAATCTAAAAATTCATTTTAGTCTAAGAAAATCTTTATAAAATAAGAAAAATGGTCAAATCCCTAATTAAAATAACATCCAATTAAAATGGTCAAGGCCATAGGCTTCCCCTTCTACGCACCTCTGCGAATTTCTCTCTCTCAATACACCCCGTTATCTTATATGCTCCAAAAGCACCTGGAAGAGAATGAAAATTTAAGAGGGAATAAAAGAGGAAAGAGAAATTATTTAAGTTAGTTTTAAGAAATGGAGAATCTGATGATTACTTGTATCTCAAAACCTCCTGTAAAAATCCCAACAAAACATGAAAACTTATCTGAATCTTCTCAAACTCCAGCCAAACTAACCTTCTCTTACACTAAAAACACCAACTACCCAAAATTCTCAGACAACCATTTAAAGTACCTCGCACGAAAAGGCCGTCTAACCGAAGCTTTAACAGTTCTTGATTCAATTGCTCTCTCTGGGTCCGAGGTAAGACCCAATACCTTCATCGATTTACGTCAAGCATGCATTGATTTCGGCTCTCTCGAATTGGGTCGAAAACTCCATGCTCGAATCCATTTAGTTAGGCAAAGTGACCCCTTCGTTGAAACCAAACTTGTAAGCATGTATACAAAATGTGGGTCCTTTTCTGATGCTCGTAAAGTGTTTGATAAAATGAGCGAAAGGAATTTGTACACTTGGTCTGCTATGATTGGTGCGTACACCTGAGAGTCGAGGTGGAAGAAAGTTGTGGAACTTTTCTTTTTGATGATGGAGGATGGTGTTTTGCCTGATGAATTTTTGTTCCCGAGAATTTTGCAAGCTTGTGCGAATTGTGGTGATGCTAGAACCGGAAGATTGCTGCATTCTTTAGCGATTAGGTTGGGGGTTGTTGATTTAACACGTGTTAGTAATTCGATTTTAGCCGTTTATGCAAATTGTGGGGACTTGAGTTCTGCGAGGAGTTTTTTGATTACATGAATGAGAGAGATAGACTTGGAATTCAATGTTATTAGCCTACTGTCAGAAGGGTGACAGTGATGAAGCTTATAGATTGTTCAATGGGATGTGGGGTGAAGGAATTGAAGCTTGTATTGTTTCATGGAATATATTGATTAATAGTTATAGTCAATTAGGGCAATGTGATGTGGCTTTGGGATTGATGAAGGAGATGGAGAGTTCTAGAGTAAGTCCTGATGTCTTTACTTGGACCTCAATGATCTCGGGGCTTGCTCAAAATGGTAGGAGGTGGCATGCCTTGTTTTTGTTGAAGGAGATGCTTTTGGCTGGGATCAAGCCTAATGGTGTTACTATCACAAGTGCCGTCTCTGCTTGTGCTTCCTTGAAAGTAATAAAGATGGGGCTGGAAATTCATTCAACTGCCATTATGATGGGTATAACTGAGAATGTTCTCGTTGGGAACTCCCTTATTGACATGTATGCTAAGTGTGGGAAATTGGAAGCTGGGAGGCGAGTCTTTGATGTGATTGAAGAGAAAGATATTTATACTTGGAATTCAATGATAGCAGGATATTGCCAATCTGTTTATTGTGGGAAGGCTTATGTACTCTTTATCAAAATGCAAGAGTCAGATGTGAATCCTAATGTTATAACATGGAATACCATGATCTCAGGATACATACAAAATGGAGATGAAGATCGAGCCATGGATCTTTTTCAACGGATTGAACGGGATGGAAAGATCAGGCGAAATACAGCATCCTGGAATGCTCTTATTGATAGTTTTGTGCAACTTGGGCCTATAGACAAGGCATTTGGGGTTTTTCGAAAAATGCAATCATGCTTCGTTGGTCCAAATTCAGTAACAATATTGAGTATCTTGCCTGGTTGTGTGAATTTAATTGCTGCAAAAAAGGTGAAAGAGATCAATGGTTTTATTTTGCGTAGGAATTTAGAGTTTGTACTCCATTTCAAATTCTCTAATAGACACTTATGCAATGTGCGGTAATATTTTTGTAACCCCCTCATACCGATAAAGATAACCCAATTTGATATGGGTTGTCACATTAGAACATTAGAGCCACTAGAGCGACCTACTGTAAAAATAGCAGAAAATTTAAAACTTTTATTAAAACATGTAAATAATAAAATGATTTATCAGTGTTCAGAAATAAAACATGTTTTTAGACTGTACAAAACAAAATATTATTACATGCCCCCTAATCACATGTACCATTCTCTGCAAGCAATGCCGGAAGAACTTCCTTATTGATGTCGATAGTTGCATTGGTACAATTTTGTTAACATGTAATGGTGAGTAATAGAGTGAGTTTCGAAAAGCTCAGTAATACAGAACTCAGGTGATGCTATAGGACATGCAGATAAATGGGACACCATATAATTTCCTTATTGAATCAGACGTATACCAGTTTGCGGGATAATCTGGGGTTCCATTAGTAGTTTATCGAGTAGAAGCCATGAATCTGAGTTCATAAGAAACATTTCATACTATCACGTAGGATGTCTAGTGTGTTCCAATCAAAACCAGTGAAAAGATATAAATCTTTTAAAACCATAGTTGAACCCTCAACCAAACTCCATTATGCAGTTCCTCAGAACTGCATCCGTCAGGCTTACCCTTAGCGCACGACAAAAGGGGAGCCAACCTAAGGATATACCTTGGGCCTATGAGCTTACCCAAGGATATCCTTAGATCCGTAGGGTTACCCTAAGCACACACCAAAGGGAACCAACCTAAGGATATGCCTTGGGGCCTATGGGCCTACCCAAGGATATCCTTAGATCCGTAGGGTTACCTAAGCACACAGCAAAAGGGAACCAACCTAAGGATATGGCTTGGGGCCTATGGGTCTACCCATGGATATCCTTAGATCCGTAGGGTTACCTAAGCACACATCAAAATGAAACCAACATAAGGATATGCCTCGGGGCCTATGAGCCTACCCAAGAGTATCCTTATGTCCGTAAGGTCTTACAAGATGGATCAGAGCTGTGTGACCCATACTTCAGAATCCTATCCACATAAAAAATCCAGTAGAAATCAGTTTAGCCGTAAATCATAATACCTGGATCGTGATCCGGTAATATGTCATATCCATGATCATGAAATAAATCGTATATCAAATTTCCACATGTACACCATAAGTAGTCAAATGATTAACCCAAGGGAGTACCTTGGGGCCTGAGAGCCTACCCAAGTATTCCCTTAGGTCCATAAGAAATTTCCAGCTTGATCAGAGTTGTATCTCTAGTCTACCCATATAATATCCCAATAAAACAGTTCGAGTAAAACCAGTGAAACATAAAACCATGGTTCATAAATCAATAGTTTCTATGATTCTATAAATCAGAAACAATTCATATTTTTTCGATAGAAATCATAATCATAAATCACATACTATGTTACCATGGTTCATAAACCAGTAAATCAATACTTGCATTTAAGACTCATTTCAAAACATATAAAACCATCATGTAGTACATATGGAACACACTAGAGGATCCAAGTATTTTTCAGAGGCATTTTGTAGTTATCAGTATGGATAACATGAAACTTGTGCAATTTGATCGGATTCCAGGAACAAGGTTCTATTGAAGAGAATTAATCACTAACCGATCTAATTATACATTTAAGGTTGATACTTTAGAATCACACTATGATTTCAAGTGGATCAGGAAAGTGTTCAAGAATAACTGGAGTGATTGAGTTGATAAAGAAGAAACGAATATTCAGGGCAATTACTATCCATGTCAGTCGATTGGATTATCGAACAACTTGAGCTGAACAACTCTCATAATTGATGTCTGTCGACTGGTCAATTCATTGCCCTTCATGGTATTCACTCTATAATACCAACAAATTTTGTCCATAGATCATCTTCACAATTATCACCGAATATACCTTAAAGAATAAAACATGTATCCCAATAATCTTTACTTCCTTTCCATATTACAACAATACCAAGAATTGATGACGTATTTGATTCTTGGTTCATAACCCATAGGGACCGTACATCATACAAGTTTGTTGGTATTCCCAGACTCATCCATTCATTTACTAAATTCTCCATCATTAAGGTTACTTAATTCATTTAGTAATCAAGTCTATTCCTATTACTCTAGAGTTTTCCAGAGTAATTAGGACATTTTTGAATTTCAGATACATGTTATACTTCTGTTCAATTCAATTTGGTATTCGTGACTGATTTGTCTAACTAATATCCATTTCTTAGTACCGAATGGGGTCTTGAGTTGAATTGAGTTGCGTACTTCCAGAATTATCATCGATCCAAACTTGAGGAGATGAATAAGGATTCAAGTGATATCTATGCCATTTTGGTACAAATATATCATTAGTATTGATTGACTCACTTAAGTTATTCCATAACTTTTAAGGGTAGTACAATACCCATGTTTCTTTGGATTCCTTAATTAATCCAAGACATTTACTTAGTCTAGTCCATAAGGGCATTTTAGTCATTTTGATGCTCATTGTTTTTCCATTCATTTCAAAGCTTGAGGATATCCATTTATTTATGGGCTTGGTGATATTCTTGAGTCATTTCCATTACAGAGGTATTTTGGTCATTTTACAGATCCAATGTATTTAAATCATTTCTTTCCGTTCGATCTTATTATTTAATTCAGACTTATCATCTATTCCATTATCTTCGAACAATTCTGACAGAAAATCACCCTTGATAAATTATTCTTCAGGTATTTACTCATAACTCGGAGATTTCCAGGTTAAAAGTCTTTTCAGATGTTACTAACGAATTATCAGGAATTTTCCATACAAAAGTAGGATCTCAACAATTAAATCAGTAATTTATCGGTTTAAGTACATATTCTCAGGTTACTTTCTCATTCAGAGTCAACTCGGACTATTTTTACCTCTTAAGGGCATTTTCATAATTTTGTAACCAGATAATTTCAGTATTAAACTCTTAACAAGGATAATATAATTTGGAGATCCTAGGGTTAATCGCTTTTTTGGATAATCTCTAAACAGTAAATTATTCCTTAATAAACCTCTTATCTAACTTATAAGGTCAATTCTTGTCTTTTTACAACATAAGGGTATTTTCATAATTTTACCTAATCGAAGTATTCTCATAATTTATCATCCAAGTACCTTTAATAAGATAAATTATAATTTACATATTCAGGGCTAATTCCTTTATTACTCAATCACAGAACTTGTAATTTAATAGAGACTTAACTAATTTATCACTTAAACCTTATTT
The DNA here is from genome assembly GCF_006381635.1 of Hibiscus syriacus. Taxonomy (NCBI): domain Eukaryota; kingdom Viridiplantae; phylum Streptophyta; class Magnoliopsida; order Malvales; family Malvaceae; genus Hibiscus; species Hibiscus syriacus. The sequence continues at coordinate 2,450,583 of NW_024062641.1, read as the reverse complement.
GGTTTGAATCCATCCATAATCAAACAGGCATAATAGACCAATCATATACATCCATGCATTTATCCATTATCAACATGTTCTATAAAGCATAAAGAGGTAGTAATGTATTACCTCGATTTTCATATCATACTGATCGATCATATAAATTCCATTCGAATGCCTTCAGTCTTTAATTCAACTTCCAATAATTCCTTAAATACATAACAATAGAAATTTCATAAAAACCGGGAGTTAATTCCGAAAAACGGTTCGAATCGGATGATAAATCAGTGAAAAACAGCTTACCGGGTTCGAATTTGGCGAAACCAACCCAAGAAACAGACTTAGGACATTGAAAAACGTCAGGATTGGTGTACCCGTAAAAAGTCAACGGTCGGTCAATGCCCGGTCAACGCCGGTTAAAGTTCTGGTCATCGGTGGTCAACTGGTCGAGTCGAGCATTCGGGTCGATCAGGTCGGACTGTTCAAACCGGTTCAAAACCGGTCAAACCGATTTTTTTCTTGCTATCCACACGCGCTGACCTTCCTCCACTCGAAGGGGCGGCGCGTGCTGCGTCATGGGGTGTTAAAACATTTTCGGAAAACTTCTTAAAAATTACTCTAAAGCATTTTGAGACACTTACCAAGCTCGATTCACAATTTTGAACGACGGAGAGCTCGATTCCGAAACATTGAAAACTTTGACTTCTTCAACCCTCCACGCGTCGGTGACGACAGAGACACGGAGGACACTGGTGGACTCGAAACGATGCAAGGAACACGATGGTGTAGGAGGTTTCGAAAACAGGTGGCCGGATCGACGTGAATCGATGAAAAACCAATTAAAATTTAGTTAAAACCGACGATACTTCCGATTAAGATTTACGACAAACGACGTTGATTCACGATGAAAGGTTTGAGGGTTTTGTTCATCGGTCGACAACGAACACGATGGTGGTTTCGGTTCGTCGAACGGTCGCCGGACGATGGAGAAATTGGAGTTCAAAATCGTTGACCGGGGAGAGGAAAAATGAAAAATTTCTGTAGAAACATACGGTGGAAGATGCTTATAATTCTCTCCAAAAGAAAAATGGTTAAATTAGGAGTTTAGCCACTGAATTTCATACACTTTCTAAAATGATCTACCAATTTTACGATTTTATAATTTAATCCTCAATTTCTCCCAAAATACCAATTAAAATCAATACTTAAAATTCCTAAAATTTAGCCCCTAAATTGGGGTGTTATAATTCTTCACTCCTTAAAAGATTTTCGTCCTTGAAATTCATTCATGTCACTGAATTGTAGAAATGAAAATTCCATTAGTTCTTTCATATCTTCAAATAACTTTTACAGAAGTACGATTTCTTTACTAATCCTTAACTAGCTGAGTATACATTTTCGTCATAACTCTCCCTCATTTCAATAAAAAAATTAGAAAATATTTATCCTTGTATAATCAATTCAGCATTGGTTACGAGAATAGGCCCATAGAGCGATAACATACCCCAATTTCATTTCTGGAGTCGGGTCAGAATTTCTCAGATGAGTAACTCTCACATGGCTCGTGAGGTACTTTACAGAATTCAAATGGATATTACTAGTATTCATTTATGCAAAGGTAGAGCCTTACAAGATAAAAACTTAGGTTTACTTGTTACATATAGGAACTTAGCCTTGGAGTTCCAGCTCAGAGAAGTACGATTGTAGTCTAGGGGCATGTACTGATCAGACATCTTTTAACATTCGACCGGTCGGTTTATCATGAAAATTTTGACTCAAACCAAAGCTCTGATACCACTAAATGTAACCCCTCAGGACGATACGGATAACCTGATCCGATCTGGGTTGTCACATTAGGGCCACCAGAGCGACCCACTGTAAAAATAGCAGAAAATTTAAAACTTTTATTAAAACATGTAAATAATAAAATGATTTATCAGTTTTCAGAAATAAAACATGTTTTCAGACTCGTGTATAAAACAAAATACTATTACATGCCCCCTAATCACATGTATCATCCTCTACAAGTAACGCCGGAAGAACTCCCTTATTGATGTCGATAGTTGTACTGGTACAATTCTTTTAACCTGCAATGGTGAGTAATAGAGTGAGCTTCGAAAATCTCAGTAATACATAACTACCAGGTGATGTTATAGGACATGCAGATAAATGAAAAACCATATAATTTTCTTATTGAATCAGACGTATACCAGTTTGCAGGATAATCTGGGGTTCCATTAGTAGTTCATCAAGTAGAAGCCATGAGTCTAAGTTCATAAGAAACATTTCATACTATCACATTTTCATGAGGTCGAATAGGATGTCTAGTGTGTTACAATCAAAACCAGTGAAAAGATATAAATCTTTTAAAACCATAGTTGAACCCCCAACCAAACTCCATTATGCAGTTCCCCAGAACTGTATCCGTAGGGCTTACCCTCAGTACACATCAAAAGGGGAGCCAACCTAAGGATATACCTTGGGCCTATGAGCCTACCCAAGGATATCCTTAGATCCGTAGGGTTACCCTAAGCACACACCAAAGGGAACCAACCTAAGGATATGCCTTGGGGCCTATGGGCCTACCCAAGGATATCCTTAGATCCGTAGGGTTACCTAAGCTCACAGCAAAAGGAAACCAACCTAAGGATATGCCTCGGGGCCTATGAGCCTACCCAAGGGTTTTCTTAGGTTCGTAAGGTCTTACCAGCTAGATCAGAGCTGTGTGACCCATACTTCAGAATCCTATCCACATATAAAACCCAGTAGAAATCAGTTTAGCCATAAATCATAATACATGTATCGTTATCCAGTAATATGTCATATCCATGATCATGAAATAAATCGTATAATAAATTTCCACCTGTACACCATAAGTAGTCAAATGATTAACCCAAGGGAGTACCTTGGGGCCTGAGAGCCTACCCAAGTATTCCCTTAGGTCTGTAAGAAATTTCCAGCTTGATCAGGGCTATACCTCCAGTCTATCCATATAATATCCCAATAAAACAGTTCGAGTAAAACCAGTGAAACATAAAACCATGGTTCATAAATCAATAGTTTCTATGATTCCATAAATCAGAAACAATTCATATTTTTTGATAGAAATCATAATAATAGATCACATACCATGTTACCATGGTTTAAAATACAGTAAATCAATACTTAAAATTCCTAAATTTTATCCCCTAAATTGGGGTGTTACAATTTTATATTTTAGAAACATATTTGATGGAATGCCAACTCAAGATATAATTTCCTGGAACTCAATAATACGTGGTTATGTTTTACATGGTTGTTCTGATGCTGCCCTGGATGTCTTCAACCATATAGGAAAGTTGGGGCTTAAACCTAATAGTGGTACCTTTTTAAGTATTATCCTTGCACATGGTATTGCAAAAATGGTGGATGAGGGAAAACACATTTTTCTAGCATCATTGATAACTATGAGATTATACCAGCCATAGAACATTATTCAGCTATGGTAGAGCTCTAAGCCGCTTTAGTCGGCTTGGAGAAACAATGAAGTTTATTGAAGAAATGCCTATAGAGCCTGACTCCTCTGTTTGGACTTCCTTGCTAACCACCTCTAGGATTCATACGAATATTGCTTTGGTTGTCCTTGCAGTGGATCGATTACTTGACTTGGAACCCGGAAATGTTGTGGTTAACCAATTAATGTTTCAGATATATAGCTTGTGCGGGAAATTGGACGACTCTTCAAAACTGAGAAAGCTTGGAAAAGAGAACACATTAAGGGGCTGTTTGGTTCGGGGAATGTGGGATTCCCCAGGGAATAGAATCCACATTCCCTCGTTTGGTTGGTCGGTAATCTTATTCCTAGAAATGTTGTTGAAAACATTTTGATGTTTCAATATAACAAATAAAGTATAAATGAATTTTAAGATTTTCTATTCAATTTAAAATTATATATTCGATTAAATTATTCGAGTATGAAAAATATTACTCCAAGCTTTCAAATGTCAATTTTAATCCTTACTTAAGTGTAAAATTGTGTTTTAGTCTTAAAATATTTTTGAAATAATTTTTACAAAGTATTTCGAACTTTAATCTGGCCAAAAGTGATTTTTACAAAGGGAGGTACCGATACACCCTTGGATGTATCGATACACCCCCAATATCGAATGTAATTTGGGTATCGATATACAACTGATGTACAGATACACTCCTGGCTCTGAGACACATCAAACGTAATTTGGGTACCGATATACTTTTGAGTGTACCGATACACCAGGTCAACCAACGATCGAAATATTTGAATTTTATATTGAGTGTACCGATACACTCTTGAGAGTGTACCGATACACCTACGCTTCCAACAGATTTTTTAAATGGTATTCACACTATAAAGTCTCTATTGACTTCAGCAATGATCCCCAATGTTCATAAATGATCCAATGTGTATTTAAACAAGCTCAGGAGCCATTGATCATTAATAATTGAGAAAGAATCAAGAGAGAAAGCATCAAACATCAAGTTTGTAAAATTCAAACCAATTTTCCTTCAATATTCATTTTACTTTCAAGAACACATTTTGTACTCAATTGTATTCATCTTTGAGTATTCTTTTCTTGTTCTAGAATTGTACAGACAATCTACCTTGTGAGGTGTTTCTGTAAAGTTTGCGAATTTGTAATTTTCTCTTTGAGAGAGAGTGTTCTCAAGAATTTGGGGTATAATTCTTGAGGAAGTTGTAAGGTTACTCTTTGTCCTCAAAAGAAAGAAAAAATTAGTGAATTTGTTGGAAAATCCTTAGTGTTGATAGCTAAGGTAGTGGACGTAAACTTTGGTTGAGAAAGTCGAACCACTCTAAATCGTTGTGAAAATATTTTCAATTTTCTTCAAAAGCTTCCACCAAAATTTTTATTGCCAATTTACCTTCTCTTGGTCGATTTATCGATTGATTAACTTAACAATTGGTATCAGAGCTACACTCATTTGAAGGTTTAACCAACTTTTGAGTCGATTCGGGAAGAGTTATATCGATATTCAAGTCATCAATGACCTCCACTTCAAACGTCGACTTCGTTCTTGATTCTCAACCCATCACCTCCGTTCTTAAATGGAGCTAATTATGCTTATTGGAAGAATAGAATGAGATACTTCATTCAAGAAAGTGACATGGGAGCATAAAAAATCGTGGAGAACAGATACATCGTACCATCTACTCATTCAAATTTGTGGAGTGAATAAGAGACGAAAATGTTCCAGCTCAACTCAAAGGCTATCCATATTATTTTTTGTGCTCTTGGACCAGATGTATACGAGAGAGTTTCATCTTGTACAACCACTAAGAAGATATATGATAAACTACAAGTCACTAAAATTAGTCTTCTAACTCAAAGCTATGTAAATTTTAGGATGAAACCGGATGAAGATATCAAAGCTATGACTGATAGATTTTCCATGATTGTCAATTGTCTCAAGTCATATGAAGAGATCATTTGGAATGATCATCAAAGCTAAAAACCTAAAGTCTTTAACTCTCGATAAACTCATCGGTTCTCTACCTCACGCACGAAATGATGATTCAAGATGAGGTAGACATCGAGAAGAAGGATGAGACAAAGAAAGAGACGGAGAAAAAGATGAACGTTGGAGTTGCTCTCAAATTCACAAAAGATGAGAGCGATTTTGATGATGATGATGATTATGAAGAGATGAAATTATTTGCTAAAAGGTTCAGAAAATTAATGAAGCCCAACAAAGGAAGAAAATTCAAAAGAAATGAAGGCTTAAAAAATGAACCAAAGGAGAAGGACCCGATCATTTGCTACGAATGCAGAAAGCCTGTGAATGTCAAATATGATTGCTCGTAATTAAAGAAAAAGAGTCAATCCAAGAAGAACCACAAGGCACACGTGGCTACTTGGAGTGATGATGATGAATCATCAAATGAAGAGGAACAAGAAGTAGTGAATCTGTGCTTGATGGCCACCAGGGAAGATTCTTAGGTAACCTCTAACTCATTTAATTTTGAAGATTATTCTTTTGATGAGTTGTTAGAGGAATATTCTGGGTTGGCTTCGGATTATGATAAATTATTTTTGAAATACAAGAATGATATTTGAAAATTAAAAAACGAAAATGATCTCATATCCAAGACCAACATTGATCTTGAAAGTAAGATTAAAAATTTACAAATCAAACTAGATGAGTTTGAAAAGAAAAATACTGATGTGCATAACTTACTTTCAAGATTCAACGATGATCATAAAAAAGAAATTGATGATCTTAAAGCTTCTTTGATAAATTTGGAACAAAACGTTTTGAAAATGGAGAAAGTTTAAAATCCAACTTTGTTAGAAAAAGTTTTAAAAACTACAATCATAGAGGTCCCCAAAGAACCTCAAATAGTAAAATCATTAGAAGAATATGGGTTCCTAAAGAACTCATTACTACTAAAGATAATAATATCCTACACAAATGGATACCCAAGGGGACTAGAATTTTAGAAACTAATGAATATGGACCCAAAAGAAATTGTGTACCAAAAATTAGAAATTAATCTATGTTTGTAGGAAAATGAGCATGGCTACAAGGTGCAAAATACAAGTTCAAATTCATGGTTCCTTGATAGTGGATGCTCAAGACACATTACCGGAGACAAGAGCCGGTTTATTGAGCTTAACGACAAAAATGGAGGAGTAGTAATCTTTAGTGACAACTCAAAAGGTTACATCGAAGGTATATGTACTATAGGTAATACCTCTTCCATACAAATAGAAAAAGTATTATATATGAATGAGTCAAAGCATAATCGATTGAGTGTTAGTCAATTATGTGATAAAGGATACAATGTCTTATTTGAAACAAATGGTTGTAAAATTGTTGGCATTGCATCTAATCAGATTATGCTTGTTGGTCATAGAATAGGAAACATATACATGGTGCATTTAGATTCTATTAATATGACTAACTTGTGCCTAGTTGCTAAGGATGAACATGATGGTTGGTTATGGAATAGGAGACTAGGACATACTAGCATTAGTGTTTTACAAAGACTAATTCAAGGAGATTTAGTGAGAGGGTTGCCAAAGCTAAAATTTAAAAAAGATAAAATTTGTGATGCATGTGCTAAAGGAAAACACAAAAGAGCTTCCTTTAAGTCCATTAATGATGTATAAACTAGTAGAGTATTACAATTAATCCATATAGATCTTTTTGGGCCAATTAGAACTGTTAGCTTGGGTGGAAACAATATTGTTTTGTATTGGTAGATGACTATTCTAGATATACTTGGGTTCTATTCTTAAGTACTAAAGATGAAGCTTTAGAAAAATTTATCATGTTTTCAAAAGTAATCCAAAACGAAAAAGGTTAATCCATTTCTAGTGTTAGGAGTGATCATGGTACTGAATTTGAAAATCTTGGATTTACTAAGTTTTGTAATTCAAATGAGATTAGCCATAGTTTCTCACCACCTATAACCCCTCAGTAAAATGGAGTTGTTGAGAGAAAAAATCAAACTTTAGAAGAAATGGCTAGAACCATGCTTTGTGAAAACAAGTTGCCAAAATATTTTTGGGTGGAAGCCACAAATACTGCTTGTTATGTTATAAATTGAGTAATGTTTAGGCCTATTTTAAAGAAAACTCCATATGAACTTTTAAAAAATAAAAAGCCTAACATTAGTTATTTTCATCCATTTGGATGTAAATGTTTTGTTTTAAACAACGATAAAGACAATCTTGAATAATTTGATGCTAAAAGTGATGAAGGAATATTTCTGGGTTATTCCTTAAATTCTAAAGCTTATCGAGTATTTAATAAAAAGAACTTTAGTGGTAGAAGAGTCTATACATGTTGTTTTCGATGATAATCCCCTTCTGAGGAAGGATTCTTGTGTTGATGATGACGTAGGTATTGTAAATACACATGACGTTGGACATGACGTTGGAGAACCATCATCAAATGAAGAAATGAAAGATGAAGAAACTCACGATGCTCTCGAGAATCCAACCATTGAAGAAAGGGAAGTCTCTTACTCAAGAGAATACAACTATGTCAGGATGGTGAAATTATAGGTGATCCATCCAAAGGGGTAACAACTCAATCTTCTCTTAGAAATATATGTAATTATGTTGCATTTATCTCATGCATAGAGCCTAAGAATATCCAAGAAACATTAAAAGACAAAAATTTGATTATAGCTATGCAAGAAGAGTTAAATCAATTTTGATAGAAGTAAAGTATGGACATTAGTTGAAAGGCCTAGTAATAAATCTACTGTAGGTACTAGATGGGTATTTAGGAATAAACTTGATGAAAGTGGTAATATAGTGAGGAACAAGGCTAGACTTGTTGCTCAAGGCTATACTCAAGAAGAGGGCATAAACTATGATGAAATATATGCTCTCGTAGCTAGGATTGAAGTAATTAGAATGTTATTAGCATTTGCATGCTTCAATGAATTTAAATTATATCAAAAGGATGTTAAAAGTGCATTTTAAATGGTTTTATAAAAGAAGAAGTGTATGTGGAACAACCTCCTGGTTTTGAAGATTTAAAATTTACAGATCATGTTTTTAAATTGACAAAAGCTTTATACGGTTTAAAACAAGCTCCTAGAGCTTGGTATGAAAGTTTGTCAAACTTTTTAATAAAAAAGGTTTTTCAAAAGGGAAGGTTGACACTACATAGTTTTTAAAGCGAAAAGTTAAAGATTTATTAGTAGTGAAAATTTATGTTGATGATATAATATTTGGTTCTACTAATGATGTTCTTTGCTAAGAATTTTCTAAGCTAATGCAGAGTGAATTTGAGATGAGCATGATGAGGGAGCTTTCATTTTTCTTGGGGCTCCAAATCAAGCAAAGAAAAGATGACATCTTCATCAATCAAGCAAAATACATCAAAGATATGCTTAAAAGTTTAGATTAAAAGATGGAAAACCCTAAGCCACTCCAATGAGCTCATCTACAAAGCTTGACAATGATGAAGGAGGTAAATGTGTAGATGTTAAACTTTATAGGTCTATGATTGGCTCTTTGCTTTATCTAACCGCAAGTAGACCATACATTATGTTTAGTGTTTTCTTATGTGCTATATTTCAATCATGCCCTAAGGAATCACATCTACTAGCCATCAAGAGGATCTTTAGACACCTTAAGGACACTCATAGTTTAGGACTTTGGTATCCTAGAGACTCTAGCTTTAGCTTGCATGCCTTCTCTGATGCGGATTATGGAGGATACAAAATAGATAGGAAAAGCACCTCCGGTACTTGTCAATTCCTAGGAAATATGCTGATTTCATGGTTTTCAAAGAAACAAAATTGTGTTGCATTATCTACCACTGAAGCAGAATACATTTCAGGTGGTAGTTGTTGCACACAAGTTTTATGGATGAAACAACAACTGTTTGATTATAAAATTAAAGTTGGTACCATACCTATCAAGTGTGACAATACTAGTGCAATTTGTCTCACTAAAAATCCCATCCAACACTCTAGAACTAATCACATTGAAATTAGACATCATTTCATTAGAGATCATGTCACTAAAGGAGATATAGTTCTAGAATTTGTTGATACTTTGCATCAAGTAACTGATATTTTTACAAAACCTTTAGATAAAGAAAGATTTTGGACACTTAGGAGAGAATTAGGTTTAACTGACCTATCTTCACTTAGTGTTTAAAATAATTTTTAGCACTTTTAATTAGAATTGAAAAAATGCTTATAAAAATAACACTTTTGATTGCATTCTTTGCTAATAGTTAGAGGGAGTTTATGATCTTTAGTGAAAAATTAATAATATGTTCAAATAAAATTTAAAGATAGATTTGATTTATTGAACATAGTTAATTTTTGTGATATGAGTTGTCAATACCACTAGAGCTAATTAATTTAGCATTTTAAGTGATTAAAAGTAGATTTTGACATTTTTGTGCATAGTGTATCGATACCTATGTATCATTACCTCCTTACTATGTATCGATACACTATGAATGTGTACCAATACATTCCTTGAATGTGTATTGATACACTCACAGGTGTACCGATACACCCGTCGCGTTTTAGACTTTAAATCCCTAAAATATCATTTTTGCCAAAACCTATCTCAAGGAAACACTCCCGCCGTTCGAAACCCATATCACCCAAATCTCTATTTTTGCTCAGTTTCAACGATTCAAGTCAAAATTTGTTCATTTTCCAACTTACAATCCTACTACATTCATTAAATTCATGCAAACAACATCGCATTCCAGTCAAATCTGATTTTTCAAGGTAATATTTCAAAAACCTCTATTTCATTGATTTTTGAACATAGAACTAGTTTTAGATCGAAATAGATGATGGACATTGCTTATATTTTGATTGAACACTAAAATATTCAACAAATTTCATCAAAAAACAAAATTTTCAATTTTTAAAATTTTTGAATTAAAAAAATTATTTTATTTTAAATTTTTGTTTTTGATTTAATTATGTTGTTTTCATGAAAACTATACGTATTATGATTTTTCAAACATTGTTTTTCAAAAATAGTTTTCAAATTTTTCCCATTAGGATATTATTTAGAGAACCTTGAAATATTGAGGACTCATATTGAGTTTTGGGATTGATTGTGTTGTATACATATATTTTTCAAATTGCGGGTAACCTTATTCATTCCGATTTAACCAAGTCTCATTCCAAACGCCATAGGACTTCGTCTAGTTCCACCTCAAAATCCAAAATCAAACGCTCCCGATATGACTATCATTAATTCTTGCTTTAATCAACCTGGTCATTGAGAAGATCTCTACCATAGGTTCGTTAACTCATTTGAGTCATATAAAATCCGGGAAGAGTGTATCCCATCAATCCAAGCTATGGTTGATATGAAATTTCAATATCTTTCTACCCTTAAATCTTGGAAATTTGATAAACTCTTTCAGCTCAAACTCATCGTTTATCACCAACTGCTCTGCATTTTCTATTTCAATGCGGTTTGTGTCCAAAACGAGTCTCGAACTGCAACCGTAGGGATTCAGTCTTATCTCTTAGGTCAATTCCTTTATATTGACTCCGACAAATTTGCTAACATCTTTGGTTTAGATAACGAGGGTTTAGATAATGAAAAAGAAATTTTGGCTACCAATTATAGAGCTAAGGCTAGTACAAGTACCTTATTAACTCATCACGAGCGATTTCTACATTTAATCATCTCTTGGTGGTTTAGACCATCCGGAGGTAGGTACTCCACACTTAGAGCTTTAGATTTATGGTGGATTCATTGTATCTAACATAAAAATAAAATAAATTTGCCACAAATCATTTTTGGTGTGGTGAGCTAGTTGAAACCGTAAACAACATTCCCTCCAAATACATGGAAACCTTAGTTTACGGTTATCTTCTAAGTAATTTTTTTATCAAATCCAATCTTAGGGTCCAACTTGATGTATCCATCCCTCTTAAGAACCCAATAAATTTCACAACCTTGAAGAAATCGGGATGTTCCGGGGAAAAACATCATTGGGTTCGATAAACCGAGAAAACACCGGGTGCTAGTTCTTCATGAGCAGACCGGCACCAGCAGCTGATGATGATCCAGAGCTTGAAGAACTTATACGAGATATCGATGATCATGTACCGAAGGACGAGTCAGTCCAGCAAGAGGATCAAATGCCTCCATACTTTCGATCATTTATGGAGACATTTGACTTGAGGTTTGCATCCATAGAGTCCCAATTAACCGCTATGGGGGCTCAACAGTTGGAAATTCAACAGGAGATGCAAGCTAACAACAAAGCTATGAATTAATGATTAAATTCGCTTATGCTCGATATAGTTGCAATGCGAGCACATTTTCCTCCTCCCAATCCATCTATGGATGATTAGACTTTTCCTTGCTTAGTTTTCTTGGTTATTGAACTTAGAACTTATTGTTAAAACATTTTGAATATTTTGGATTTGTGTGTTTTGGATGTTTTGGATTTACTTTGATATTGAATGTTTATTACTTTTGAACTTAAATTGAATTTTATGTTAATATATGCATCATTCACATTTTAGATTTCATATGACCAATTCCCAATTTACACATTTATATGAATATTGATTATGTACTAATGGCTAACCTTTCTATTGGTTGTGATCTTAACAGCTTAAGCTATATATATATATATATATATATATATATATATATATATTTAAATCAATTGGCTATTTTCTTTAAAACCTTGTTTAAATATTTCATAGAGACTTTTTGATTTAATAAAAAAAGGGGGAGAATAAAGTAAGGGGGAGTAATGTTCAAAAATGATTTCAAAAATGATTTTCAAAGAAATTTTAAAAGGGGGAGAATAAAGTAAGGGGGAGTAATGTTCAAAAATGATTTCAAAAATGATTTTCAAAGAAAATTTTAAAATTACTAAAATGTTTTGTTATATTAAAAAGGGGGAGATTGTTGAAAACATTTTGATGTTTCGATATAACAAATAAAGTGTAAATGAATTTTAAGATTTTCTATTCGATTTAAAATTATATATTCGATTAAATTATTCGAATATCAAAAATATTACTCCAAGCTTTCAAATGTCAATTTTAATCCTTACTTAAGTGTAAAATTGTGTTTTAGTCTTAAAATATTTTGAAACAATTTTTACAAAGTATTTCGAACCTTAATCGAGCCAAAAATGATTTTTATAAAGGGATGTACCGATACACTCTTGGATGTATCGATACACCCCCAACATCGAATGTAATTTGGGTATCGATACACTGCTGATACACTCATGGCTCCGAGAAACATCGAATGTAATTTGGGTACCGATACACTCTTGAGTGTACCGTTACACCAGGTCAACCGATGGTCAAAATATTTGAATTTTATATTGAGTGTATCGATACACCTACGCTCCCAATAGATTTTTAAAAGGTATTCACACCATAACGGCTCTATTGACTTCAACAATGATCCCCAACATTCAGAAGTGATCCAAGGTGTATTTAAACAAGCTCAGGAGCCATTGATCAACAAGAATTGAGAAAGAATCAAGAGAGAAATCATCAAACATCAAGTTTGTGAAATTCAAGCCAATTTTCCTTCAATATTCATTTTGCTTTCAAGAACACATTTTGTGCTCAATTTTATTCATCTTGGAGTGATCTTTTCTTGTTCTAGAATTGTGCAAACAATCTACCTTGTGAGGTTTTTCTGTAAAGTTTGTGAATTTGTAATTTTCTCTTTGAGAGAGAGTGTTCTCAAGAATTTGGGGTATAATTCTTGAGGAAGTTGTAAGGTTACTCATTGTCCTCAAAAGAAAAAAATTAGTGAATTTGTTGGAAAATCCTTAGTATGGATAGCTAAGGTAGTGGACGTGGACTTTGGTTGAGAAAGTCGAATCACTCTAAATCACTGTGCAAATATTTTCAATTTTTTGCAAAAACTTCCACCAAAATTTTTATTGCCAATTTACCCCCTTTTGGCCAATTCATCGATCGATTAACTCAAAAAATGTTTTATTACCAACAGTAGATTTTTTGGGGTATATTACGGGAATGGATTACCGGCGTTTTGGACTAAAATGCCCTTAAATTGTTTTTCTTAAAAAATATCATTCTTTTGTCATTGAATAATAAAAGTTCTACGAAGGTTAAATTTAAAATTTATCCTTAAACTATTTTATATTTACAAAAAAATCTATAATTAAAATTTTATATGAAGTTCAAGGGTTAAAATAAAATTTTACCCTTTCATTAAACATTTTTATATTTTCAATTTTGTAAAACAAATTATATAAATTTTATGAATTTAAATTTTTTAATGAAAATATATAAATATCTTATTGTAATATTATAGTAGAATTCAACTTGTTAATAAAACAAATATAATAAGAATAATTTGGTCAAATATACATTCCAATAAACTTTTATTCCTTTAACCAAACACGGTAATGTTACATTCATGCTAAACCAACCAAACACAAAATACAACATTCCAGTAATCTTATTCTCTGGTAATCTTTTATTCCCACTGGTAATCTTACATTCCGTGAACCAAACGCACCCTAAGAAGATCTCTAGGGCACAACTAGATTGAAGTTAGAAACACAGTGCATAAATTTGTTATTGGTGATCGGTCTAAGCCATGCTTAAACCTTTTGTATTCATGGGTGAAAAACATCTCCAGAGAAGTGAACATAGATGACCATCATGGTGGGTTTTTCATCGAGGAAGAAGAAAAAGAGGATATTGGTGGTGTTCATAGTGAAAAACTTGCTTTAGCTTTTTCCCTAATTGACGCACCTTCACCCCGTCAAAGTATAAGGATTGTTAAAAACTCCATAATATATAAGAACTGCCATTTAACTGCCAAGCATGTTTCCTTGAAATATGAGTGTGAGATATAAGAGTGATACATATTGCTTCCACCATTTTAAGAGTGAACGTTGTTCTTGCGGAGATTATTGGTAGAGTACTATGCTGGATGCATGAATGATTTGCATAGATTTGTCATCTCAAAATGCAAAGAAACTCTTTTGGAAACTACATCACTCTTCTCTATGCTAGAGCATACATGTAAAATAGGTGCATGTTGAATAATCGGGTAAAGAAAAAAGAAAGAATACAAGAAGTTTAACGAGGTTCAGCAATGTGCTTACGTCCTCGGTGCCTTAGGCGGCGCTAATTTTTTTCATTCAATATCTCATAGGTTTAGATTAGATCTCCTTTTATAATAAACAAACTCTGGTACATATTTACAAAAATAACCCTGTGGCGAATATCCTGCCCCTTAGGAAACATTCAATGTGGGTTGGGTTACCTTATTTCTTTAACAACTCGAAAACATTCAACAAGTCCAAGCAATGCATGACTTGTCTGTCGTAACTGGCTTGGTGAACATATAAGCGACATTCTCATCAGTATGTACCATCTGAAACAAAATCTCTCCAGATGCAACCAACTCTCTGATCTTGTGAAACCTAACATCAATATGCTTAGTTCTAGCATGATATACCTTATTCTTAGCCAAGTGAATAGTACTTTGATTGTCACAAAGCAACTGAACTCCACCTTGTTGAACACCCAACTCCTTCACTAAACCAGTAAGCCATAAAGATTCTTTTACAGCTTCAACCGCTGCCATATATTCAGCTTCAGTTGTAGATAATGCCACAACAGATTGAACAGTAGACTTCCAACAAATAGGTCCTCCACCAATAGTAAAGACATACCATGTCGTAGATCTTCTATTATCCAAGTCACCCGCATAGTCTGAATCCACATATCCTACAACCAAAGGATTATCCCACTGACTATCAAAAATAATTCCATGTCCCACAGTACCCTTTAAGTACCTAAAGATCCACTTGACTGCTTCCCAATGTTGCTTACCAGGTTTGGACATGTACTTACAAACTTGACTAGCAATATGAGCTAAATCAGGATGAGTACATACCATTGTATACATCAAGCAGCCAACAACATTAAAATATAGAACCTTTTCCATATCTTCAGCTTCCTTATCTGTCTTAGGGAACTGTTCTAATGAAAGCTGAAAGTGATTCACTAATGGAGTGCTCACTGGTTTTGCGCTGCTCATCGCAAACCTTTCTAGCATTTTCTCAACATAACCCCGTTGAGATAACCACAATTTCCTTGAGTCTCTGTCCCTGCAAATTTCCATTCCAAGAATTTTCTTTGCAGCACCTAAATCTTTCATATCAAATTCCTGACTCAATAAAGTTTTCAAATCGATAACATCATCCATGATCTTCGCAGCAATTAACATTTCATCAACATACAGTAGCAGAAAAATAAAAGAACTGTTATCAAGGCTCTTAGCATAGACACAACAATCATACTCACATCGCTTGTAGCCAATCTTTATCATATAGGAGTCAAACCATTTGTATCATTGTCTCGGAGACTGTTTCAATCCTTATAAAGATTTCTTTAATATGCAAACTAAATGCTTGTTTCCAGGTTGAGTTAAACCTTCATCAATGCAAATCCCAACTATCCACCAATGCAAGTACTGCTTGGATTGAAGTGTGCCTAACCACAGCAGAAAAACTTTCATCATAATCAACTCCTTTATGTTTTGAAAAACCCTTTGCTACCAAACAAGCCTTGAACTTCTCCCCCTCTTTTTCTGTTAGAGCTGGTTTCTTCTTATACACCCATTTGCAACCAATAGACTTCTTACCCTCAGGAAGGTGAACTAACTCCCATGTATGATTGTGATGCAAAGACTCTATCTCCTCAACCATGACAACCATCCACTTTTCGTTTTCCTGACTATTAACAGCATCATGAAAAGTAACTGGATCATCACTGCAAACAGTAAGTGTAAAAGAGACTAAGTCTTCAAAACTCAATCTGTTCGGAGGCTTTATATTCGTCCGTCTCAACCTGTCTCTGGAAAAACTATAATCTTGCAAATCATCTGTAGCGGAACCACCAGAAGTCGATTGAGAAGTTTCTATTTTCTCAACTAGAAAATGCTCAAAATCCACCACTGTCATGTCTTTCTTTTGTTGCAACATGGGTTGTTCATCAAAAACAACATCTCTACTGATCACAATTTTCTTTGCAACTGGATCCCAGAACTTGAATCCTTTGACACCTTTCTTGTAACCTAGAAAAATGAACTCCTTCAATTTTGCATCAAGCTTGGATCTCTCATTAGCAGGTACATACACATAAGCAGATACATACATATAAGCAGAATAACCAAAAATCCATAAGTGATCAAAAGTAAAATCATGACCAGTCCATACCTCTTCTCCAACTTTTCCAGCCAATGATGCCCTTGTCGATCTATTGATAAGATAACACGCTATGTTAACAGCCTCAGCCTAGAAGTGTTTGGGAAGCCCGCATTCAACCGCAAACATCTGGCTCTTTCATTCAATTATCTATTCATCTGTTTCGCAACACCATTCTGTTATGGTGTCTTACGCACTGTAAAATGCCTCTTAATCCCATGCTCCTTACAGAAGTTTAGAAACTGTGAATCTATGTACTCCATAACATTGTCAGACCGTAAACACTTGATTTTTTGTCCTGTTTGGTTTTATACCTCATCTTTCCACAGCTTGAACTACTCAAAAACGTCAGACTTATGTTTCAAAAAATACTCCCAAACTTTCTGTGAAAAATCATCAGTAAAAGTAACATAATACCTAGATCCACCCAAAGACGATGTTGTGGAAGGCCCTCATACATCAGAATGCACATAATCAAGAATCCCTTCAGTTGTGTGCTTCTCAGAGAAACGAACATTAGTCTGTTTACCAAGAACACAATACTTGCAAAAATCGAGCTTACAGTTTTTAACACCACACAACAGATTTTGTTTATGTAATTCAACCATACCATGCTCACTAAGATGAGCAAGACACATATGCCACAGTTTGGTAGTATCATCACAGGACTCAACATAATGGACTCCACCTACAACGGTATTCCCTAACAATCTGTAAATATTCCCTGCAGTCATCTTTCCTTTCATCACAGTCAAAGCTCCTTTAATAATTCGAATGGCTTCCCTATCCTCATCAGCTTTAAGGATAAAACCATTCTTGTGCAAAGTGCCCAGAGAAATCAAATTCTTCTTCAAATCTGGGATATGTCAAACACCACACAACGTCCCAATAAAAGCATCATACATCTTAATTATGACATCACCAATACCAACAATATTACAACATCGATCATCACCCAAATAGACAGAACCAGAATTAATCGACCTATATGTCGAAAACTATTCCCTATTTGGCGTGATGTGATAAGAACATCCAGAATCAAGAATCCAAGCATCCGTCAATTGAGTCGTTGAAATAGAATGCATATCACCCTCATTGCAATCAGAATTGCCATCCTTGACCACATTCACAGACTTGGATGAGTCATCTCGCTTCTCATCAGTCTGCTTTTTCAACTTCGGACAGTCTCGCTTTATATGTCCCACCTCCTTGCATTTGTAACAGAGAATTGTCTTTTTATCCCTAGATTTGGATCTGAAGTTCCGCTTTCGAGACCCTGTCTTCTCTGGCTTTCATCCACGATCTCGATTACCCTTGACATATAAGCTATTAGCTTGAGAGCTTTCCCCTGCATTCTGCTTCCGCTGGTTGTGAGCCAACAAGGCTGCAGTAATCTCCTCAACTTTGATAGTCACTTTCCCATATGTAAGAGTAGTCAACATGTATTCGTAAGAGGGAGGCAACGAACATAACAAAATCATCACTTTGTCTTCATCCTCAATTTTCATATCAAGTCGAGCCAAATCAGAAACGATTTGATTGAAGACATTCACGTGTTGCGCCAAATCATGATCATCCTGCATCTTCAGCGCATACAGTCGCTGCTTTATATACAATTTAGTCGTTAAGGATTTGGACATAAACTGACTTTCCAACTTCTTCCAAATTTCATCTGGAGACGACAGATGCATGACGTGATACATGACCTTGTCCGCCAAACATAATTGTATGGTTCTTGCCGCTCGATGCTGCAATTCTTCCCAATCTTCCTCCTCCATCGACGTCGGCTTTGTAGGTCGTAAATCCTTCAGGATCCCTTGCTACGCCAATAGATCATTCACCCTTGTTTGCCATAATCTGAAGTTACCCTGACCATCGAATTTCACAGCTTCGAATTTGGCTCCTGATATCTGATACCAATTGTTGAATAATCGGGTGAAGAAAACAGAAAGAACGCAAGAATTTTAACGAGGTTCAACAATGTGATAATTAAATTATTTACACTCATGAGTGGCTAACGATGGGATATCCTTCTATTGCATCCAAGTTCTGCATTTGACAGGGAAGGTGTAGAGCATTTACAAGGATTTTTACCCTATCGGGGGTATGCGTTGCATCTTTAATATATTCCTATTTATTGAATGGAACTTTCTACAATGTTGAAATCCTTTTCAGGTTCTCACTTAAAATTGAAGTGTTACTGTTGCAGAAGTTTCAGGAAGCCCTGCAAGAACTTAGAAATTGAATTTCTAATTTAATTACTGCAGTGAAGAATGTCTGCTTTCTTTGGTTCTCGGCTAGAGCCACTTTGTATAAGATCGGAACAGATACTTTGCCTTAATTCAGCCTCATAATGCATCCGAAGTGGGATTAAGGACACCTTGTTCTTTAAATGTCCCTTGCAGTAGGCCTTGCCATTCTGGAGCATCTACGGTCATAAAGCACATCATATCTTCCGCCCATGCTTATATCAACAAGGAAATTTCAAACCTGGAAATTTCAATGCTTATTTCAACAAGGGTACTTGTCAATTTATTGTTGATTTTCAATTAAAACCAATGCAACATATATTCCAAGATTGTGCTACCTGCATTTGGCTTTGAACTTCAGCTATCATGTATGAAGATTCACTTTTAATCTTTTCCATGAAGAATGATAAATTTACAATTCTAATTTCTTGAGTTTACGGAATAGCCTCCATTGAAAATATTAATTTTCCTAAACCTGAAACGGAAACCAGTATCTAAAATTTTTCGTGCATCTTTTACCAGCTCATTTTTCTCCCCTCCATTGACTCATCGGATAATACTTTCTAACACCAAAAATGTACTCTCTTCTATGGCCTTCCTATGCAGAAGTGTAAAGATGAAATTTTTTCTCCCATCCCCAAAGAAAAATATTCCAAGAATGTTTGCTGCTGGCAATACCATCTGGCAGAAGATGATGGGGCGAACTAACTTTATCAACGATGACCAGTACACAGAAAATGTCTAGCTGATTAGCCTCATTTATAATTAAATAAAGTTTTTTTTTGCTTGAAATCAGTCAGAATTCCTGACAATTCGGTCATATCGCCTTCATTTCCATTGTCGGAAGTTCCCAAGTTTAAGCATAATTCGATCTTTTAAAAATGAAGGGCGAAAAAAAGAATCGAAAAATTATCCACAAAAAAAAATCAGTGAATTGTATACCATTGTTTAAAAAGGCACAAATCCTCTGCTTAACCGTTAACGAGCAGTAGCCAACATGCGTAGCTAAGGTAATTCAGTAAGGATGTTGACATGACTGAAAAGAAAAGTAGTAAAAAAGGTTGAAAAAGTTTTTGATAGCAGAAAAGCTCATCTTCAAATTTAGGGAATTAATGATTGATGATTCTTCTCCATGGCGGTTTCCGAAGTATAACGACACAAAGTCCTGATCGTTAGGAAAGGGTGGAACATTTCTTGGCAGAAGATAAAAGCTCTTTTCATCAAGGCACTGCTCTTTTGGTGCATCCGATTCCTTCCCTTTGAATTGTCTCCCTACATAGTGGAAAACAGAATCAGCTTCTTCTGCAGTATACAAACTTTAAAAAATGAAAATCATATTCGGTCGATATCATAATATTCAACTCCACCCCACCCCCCTCTTTTTCAGCTTATATATACAAATCGTGCATCTCCCAGCCACTTATTCAGTGCCGCTATAAACCAACCACTTCCGCCAGTTCTCGTCAATTAATCAGCCAAGTCTTTGCTCCTTGAGAAATGGTAATCGACAATTATTTGGTTTTACTATTTGGATTTTCAGTTGGTTGATTGATTTTCATGAGTTAAATCTCCCGGATGATGTTGGCAGAGTATCGAGGATGATCAGAAACCTGTAACAGTTGGACCATTGGGAGGCCAAGGTGGGTCTTCTTGGGATGACGGAGTTTATTCCACGATAAGGCAATTGGTGATAGCTCATGGATCCGGCATTGACTCCTTCCAGATTGAATATGATAATAAAGGGAACTCTCTTTGGTCAAAGAAGCATGGAGGAAATGGAGGTTCTAAGACAGATAAGGTTAGGCTTCATTTCTTGATCTTGTTAACAAGTTCATCAAAACAACTATTGATTACCGTGCCTAATATCAAATGTCACATTAAAAAGTATATTTTTTACCAACTTTAGCAAGTGTGTTTTATGTTAATTGTAACGCAAGTCATCTCAAGCTTAGGTTGATACTCGATTGGAAAAAATATGGTGGAGAATCTTAAAATGCATAGAATTCATTAAAGTTGTGTTTTGAGGTTCAGAATGAAGTGGCAGATATTAACTCTTATGGCTTGCTATATAGTTGACTGAAAACTTCACTTAGCTGATGTTGATTGTGTGATATATATTCCTTTTTAGGTCAAACTTGATTTTCCAGATGAGTTTCTTACTTCAGTACATGGTTACTATGGGAGCCTGAAGGAACGAGGGCCAATTCTTCTTAGGTCACTAACATTTCATAGCAACAAGAAAACGTATGGACCCTGTTGACGAAAACGGGTAAAGAAAACAAAAGAACACGAGAATTTTACGAGGTTCGACAATGTGCTTACGTCCTGTCCTCTTTACTGGTATATTTATGAGCCATACCTAACAAATCTCCACCTTGGCGAATATCCTGCCTCTTGAAAATTCAATGTGGGTTGGGTTACCTTGATTCTTTAACAACTCGAAACATTCAACAAGTTCAAGCAATGCTTGAACTTGTCTGTCGTAACTGGCTTAGTGAACATATCAGCGGCATTCTCATCAGTATGTACCTTCTGAAACAAAACCTCTCCAGATGCAACCAACTCTCTGATCTTGTGGAACCTTACATCAATATGTTTAGTTCTAGCACGATACACCTGATTCTTAGCCAAGTGAATAGCACTTTGATTATCACAAAGCAACTGAACTCCACCTTGTTGAACACCCAACTCCTTCACTAAACCAGTAAGCCATAAAGCTTCTTTTGCAGCTTCAGCCGCTGCCATGTACTCAGCTTCAGTTGTAGATAGAGCCACAATAGATTGAACAGTAGACTTCCAACAAATAGGCCCTCCACCAAGAGTAAAGACATACCCTGTCGTAGATCTTCTATTATCCAAGTCACCTGCATAGTCTGAATCCACATATCCTACAACCAAAGGATTATCCCGCTGACTCCCAAAAACAATTCCATGTCCCACAGTACCCTTTAAGTACCGAAAGATCCACTTGACTGCTTCCCAATGTTGCTTACCAGGTTTAGACATGTACTTACAAACTTGACTAACAGCATGAGCTAAATCAGGACGAGTACATACCATCGCATACATCAAGCAGCCAACAACATTAGAATACGGAACCTTTGCCATATCTTCAGCTTCCTTATCTGTCTTGGGGCACTGTTCTGATGAGAGCTTAAAGTGATTCACCAATGGAGTGCTAACTGGTTTCGCGCTGCTCATCGCAAACCTTTCTAGCATTTTCTCAACATAACCCCGTTGAGATAGCCGCAGTTTCCTGAGTCTCTGTCCCTGCAAATTTCCATTCCAAGAATTTTCTTTGCAGCACCTAAATCTTTCATATCAAATTCCTGACTCAATAAAGTTTTCAAACCGATAACATCATCCATGTTCTTCGCAGCAATCAACATATCATCAACATACAGTAATAGAAAAATAAAAGAACCATCATCAAGGCTCTTAACATAGACACAACAATCATACTCACATCGATTGTAGCCAATCTTGATCATATAGGAGTCAAACCGTTTATACCACTGTCTCGGAGACTGTTTCAACCCGTACAAAGATTTCTTCAATCTGCAAACTAAATGCTCGTTTCCAGGTTGAGTGAAACCTTCAGGTTGCCGCATGTAGATCTGCTCCTCTAAATCACCATGCAAAAAAGCAGTTTTAACATCCATCTGCTCTAAATGCAAATCCCAACTAGCCACCAATGCAAGTACTGCTCGGATTGAAGTGTGCCTGACCACAGGAGAAAAGATTTCATCATAATCAACTCCTTTCTGCTGTGAAAAACCCTTCGCTACCAAACGAGCCTTGAACTTCTCCCCCTCTTTTTCTGTTACTGCTGGTTTCTTCTTATACACCCATTTGCAACCAATCGGCTTCTTACCCTCAGGAAGGGGAACTAACTCCCATGTGCGATTGTGATTCAAAGACTCCATCTCCTCAACCATGGCTGCCATCCACTTGTCGTTTTCCTGACTAGTAACGGCATCATGAAAAGTAACCAGATCATCACTGCTAACAGTAAGTGCAAAAGATACCAAGTCTTCAAAACCCAATCTGTTCGGAGGCTTTATATTCGTCCGTCTCACCCTGTCTCTGGCGAGACTATAATCCTGCAAATCATCCGTAGTGGAACCACCAGAAGTCGGTTGAGAAGTTTCTGGTTTCTCAACTGGAAACTGCTCGAAATCCACCACTGTCGTGTCTTGCTTCTGCTGCAACATAAACTGTTCATCAAAAACGACATCTCTACTAATCACAACTTTCTTCGCAACTGGATCCCAGAACTTGAATCCTTTGACACCTTTCTTGTAACCCAGAAAAATGCACTCCTTCGATTTTGCATCAAGTTTGGATCTCTCATCAGCAGGTACATGCACATAAGCAGGACAACCAAAAATCCGTAAGTTATCAAAACTAACATCATGACCAGTCCATACCTCTTCTGCAACTTTCCCCCAGCGATGCCCTTGGCGATCTGTTGATAAGGTAACACGCCATGTTAACAGCCTCAGCCCAGAAGTGTTTGGGAAGCCCCGCATTCAACCGTAAACATCTGGCACTTTCATTCAACGACCTGTTCATTCGTTCCGCAACACCATTCTGTTGTGGTGTCTTGCGCACTGTAAAATGCCTCTGAATCCCATGCTCCTTACAGAATTGTAGGAATTGTGAATCTGTGTACTCCGTACCATTGTCAGACCGCAAACACTTGATTTTTCGTCCTGTTTGGTTTTCTACCTCAGCTTTCCACAGCTTGAACTTCTCAAAAACTTCAGATTTCTGTTTCAAAAAATACACCCAAACTTTCCGTGAAAAATCATCAATAAAAGTAACATAGTACCTAGATCCACCCAAAGACGATGTCGTGGAAGGCCCCCATACATCAGAATGCACATAATCAAGAATCCCTTGAGTTGTGTGCTTCGCAGTCTTGAAACGGACTTTAGTCTGTTTACCAAGAACACAATACTTGCAAAAATCGAGCTTACAGCTTTTGACACCATGCAACAAGTTTCTCTTGTGTAATTCTGCCATACCACGTTCACTAAGATGAGCAAGGCGCATATGCCACAATTTTTTCGTATCATCACAGGACTCAACAGAATGAACTCCACCTGCAACGGTACTCCCTAACAATCTGTAGATATTCCCTGCAGTCATCTTGCCTTTCATCACAGTCAATGCTCCTTTAACAATCCGAATGGTTTCCCTATCCTCGTCAGCCTTAGGGATAAAACCATTCTTGTGCAAAGTGCCCAAGGAAATCAAATTCTTCTTCAAGTCTGGGATATGTCGAACACCACTCAACGTCCGAACGGAGCCATCGTGCATCTTAATTCTGACATCACCAATACCAACAATATTGCAACATCGATCATCACCCAAATAAACTGAACCAGAATTAACCGGCCTGTATGTCGAAAACCATTCCCTATTTGACGTGATGTGATAAGAACATCCAGAATCAAGAATCCAAGCATCCGTCAATTGTGTCGTTGAAATAGAAAGCATATCACCCTCACTGCAATCAGAATTATCATCCTCGACCACGTTCACAGACTTGGATGAGCCATCACGCTTCTCATCAGTCTGCTTTTTCAACTTCGGACAGTCTCGCTTCATATGTCCCGCCTCCTTGCACTTGTAACAGTGAATCGTCTTCTTATCCCTGGATTTGGATCTGGAATTCCGCTTCCCGGACCCTGCCTTCTCTGGCTTCCGTCCACGATCTCGATTACCCTTGACATATAAACTATCGGCTTGAGAGCTTTCCCCTGCATTCTGCTTCCGTTGGTTGTGAGCCAACAAGGCTGCAGTAATCTCCTCAACATTGATAGTCTCTTTCCCATATGTAAGAGTAGTCACCATGTGTTCGTAAGAGGGAGGCAACGAACACAACAGAATCATCGCTCTCTCTTCATCCTCAATTTTCACATCAAGCCGAGCCAAATCAGAAACGATTTGATTGAAGACATTCACGTGTTGCGCCAAATCGTGATCGTCCTGCATCTTCAGCCCATATAGCCGCTGCTTCAGATACAGTTTTGTCGTTAAGGATTTGGACATAAACTGACTTTCCAACTTCCTCCAAATTTCGTCTGGAGACGATAGATGCATGACGTGATACATGACCTTGTCCGCCAAACATAATCGTATGGTTCCTGCCACTCGCTGCTGCAATTCTTCCCAATCTTCCTCATCCATCGACGCCGGCTTTGTAGGTCGCAAAGCCTTCAAGATCCCTTGCTGCGCCAATAGATCCTTCACCCTCGTTTGCCATAATCCGAAGTTACCCTGACCATCAAATTTCGCGACTTCGAATTTTGCTCCTGACATCTGATACCAATTGTTGACGAAAACGGGTAAAGAAAACAAAAGAACACGAGAATTTTACGAGGTTCGGCAATGTGCTTACGTCCTCAGTGCCTAGGCGGCGCTAGAAGTTTTTATTCAATGATATTTTAGGTCTAGGTTACATCTCTATTTATAATAGAAAACCCTGGTACTATGAGCCATACCTAACAGACCCTTTGGTATTGAACAAGGAACTAGTTTCTCAATGACCAAGGGCAAGATCGTTAGATTTCATGCCAGGAGTGGTTGGTATTTGGATGCAATTGGAGTGCATTCGAAGGCGATCCCTAACCTAAACCCTTCAAAGACTATGACTCATGCCGTAAGTTATGCTACAAATGGAGCTGAAAAAAGTGGCTTTTCAGTGATCCAGGGAAGTGTCGGAGAAAGCTATGACATTGTTCTAGCTGTGAGACAGAGGGAAAGATTTGTGACTCCCCAGCCAAAGGAACTCAAAAGGCAAATTTCTAGTTCTAGTAGCTCCGACGATTCAAGTGATGTAGAAACCAAAAGCAAGGTAAGAATTATAAACTTGCTTAATTTTGCCTTCATATGCGTGATGACATAATTTCTTCTTGTTCTTTTGCATGTTCAAGGTTTCGTTTCTGAGTACTCCACAGAAAGTTCCTCCAAAGTTACCAGAAGGAGTGTTAACTTATGGACCCTGGGGTGGCCATGGTGGAGCCAAGTTTGATGACGGAACCTATACCAGTATAAGGCAAATTGTTTTGTCGCGTAATGTTGGGATTATATCAATGAAGATTTGCTATGATCGCGAGGGAAAAGCAAACATGGGGGGACTGGAGGATTCAAAACAGAAAGGGTTAGTCTAGTAGCTTCTCTTCAGATTTCATATCAGTATTGCTAATATTGCTGGTTCTTTTATGAACTTTCTGTTGCATTATATGCAGATAATGTTTGATTATCCATCCGAAATTTTGACACACATCACCGGAACCTTCGGGGCTTTAATGTACATGGGGACTAATGTGATAAAGTCACTAACAATCCACACCAACAAAGGGAAACAGGGGCCGTATGGAGATGAACAAGGACCTTCTTTCACTAACAAAATGAATGAAGGCAAGATTGTTGGATTCATTGGCAGAGAGGGTTTATATCTGGATGCTATTGGTGTACATGTGATGGAAGGGAAAGTACCACCTCCAAAACCATCTTTTTCCCAAACAATCATCCAAAGTGAAAAGACTATAGCTGAGATTGATAACTCTCCATGGTCTAATAAACTGGTTCTAGCAAGGCGAGGTCCATCTGAAGAGGCAATTCATCATACATATGTTTCATTCTGACTGTGTTATTTAAAATGAAATTTGTAATGTATGTTTTTGATGAATTTTCTCAGGTTGCTTGTGGCGTGGTAAAAGAACCTTCACCGTGCGGACCAGGTCCCTGGGGAGGGGATGGAGGGAGAACATGGGATGATGGACTGTATTCTGGGAATAAGCAAATATTTATTACCAAATCCGAAGCTATTTGCTCGATTCAAATTGAGTATGATAGAAGCGGGCAATCTGTTTGGTCCATAAAACATGGAGGCCATGGAGGGACCGTCACACATCGGGTAACAATGAACATCTTCATAACTGAATTTCAACCTATTCGGGCTTATGTTTTTGTGACTGACCATAATCTTGAGTCTGCAGGTAAAATTGGATTACCTGCACGAGGTACTCATCTGTATATCTGGCTATTATGCTCCCGTAAACAATGACGAGAAGTCGAAAGTCATAAAGTCGTTGACAATTTACACCAGCAGAGGGAAGTATGGTCCATTCGGTGAGGAGACGCAGGGGAAGGTGGTGGGCTTCCATGGGAGATGCAGCTCTTACTTGGATGCTATCGGAGTTCATATGCAACACTGGCTAGGAAATCAAAGAGCCTCAAAGATGTCTCTCTTCAAAATGTTCAGTTGAATTCACTGCTGCTCTTCTGGTTTACCATATAGTTAAGATGAGATTGGTGGCAAATAATGAATTATTACTATCTTGATTCAAAAGAAAATAAATTGCTCAATCCATTTCCAGTTCACTCAGGTCCTATATGTCTGATGGATTGTTCTAGTAATCTCTATTCTAAGCTGATGAAATAAATGAAAGGGTATGCTCTATGTTTCGAATAACTATATTTTTGTGCACAAATACTTTCAATCATATGTAACATATTACTAGAACTTTTCTCGGTGATTATTCGACGTTTGCCCTCTATCATCCGTATAGAAATGAATTGAAAAGGTTGACTAGATTATGATTTGAGAAGATTAATATTAATTTGTCAGTATATCATATGCAAATTGTGATACATGTCCATATAAAGGCGAGACATCTTTACATTATAACTGTTGACGAAAACGGGTAAAGAAAACGAAAGAACACGAGAATTTTACGAGGTTCGGCAATGTGCTTACGTCCTCGGTGCCTAGGCGGCGCTAGAAGTTTTATTCAATGATCTTTTAGGTCTAGGTTACATCTCTATTTATAATAGAAAACCCTGGTACATAATTACAAAATCAACCCTGTACCGTACCGCGGGGGCTGCGCCCCCACACCCCCAACCCACATAATTCATAACCCCACAACGAGACTTTTTATGAGCCATACATAACAAATCTCCACCTTGGCGAATATCCTGCCCCTTGGAAACTTCAATGTGGGTTGGGTTACCTTGCTTCTTTAACAACTCAAAACATTCAACAAGTCCAAGCAATGCTTGAACTTGTCTGTCGTAACTGGCTTGGTGAACATATCAGCGGCATTCTCATCAGTATGTACCTTCTGAAACAAAACCTCTCCAGATGCAACCAACTCTCTGATCTTGTGGAACCTTACATCAATATGTTTAGTTCTAGCACGATACACCTGATTCTTAGCCAAGTGAATAGCACTTTGATTATCACAAAGCAACTGAACTCCACCTTGTTGAACACCCAACTCCTTCACTAAACCAATAAGCCATAAAGCTTCTTTTGCAGCTTCAGCCGCTGCCATGTATTCAGCTTCAGTTGTAGATAGTGCCACGACAGATTGAACAGTAGACTTCCAGCAAATAGGCCCTCCACCAAGAGTAAACACATACCCTGTCGTAGATCTTCTATTATCCAAGTCACCTGCATAATCTGAATCCACATATCCTACAACCAAAGGATTATCCCGCTGACACCCAAAAACAATTCCATGTCCCACAGTACCCTTTAAGTACCGAAAGATCCACTTGACTGCATCCCAATGTTGCTTACCAGGTTTAGACATGTACTTACAAACTTGACTAACAGCATGAGCTAAATCAGGACAAGTACATACCATCGCATACATCAAGCAGCCAACAGCATTAGAATACGGAACCTTTGCCATATTTTCAGCTTCCTTATCTGTCTTAGGGCACTGTTCTGATGAGAGCTTAAAGTGATTCACCAATGGAGTGCTAACTGGTTTCGCGCTGCTCATCGCAAACCTTTCTAGCATTTTCTCAACATAACCCCGTTGAGATAGCCGCAGTTTCCTTGAGTCTCTGTCCCTGCAAATTTCCATTCCAAGAATTTTCTTTGCAGCACCTAAATCTTTCATATCAAATTCCTGACTCAATAAAGTTTTCAAACCGATAACATCATCCATGTTCTTCGCAGCAATCAACATATCATCAACATACAGTAATAGAAAAATAAAAGAACCATCATCAAGGCTCTTAACATAGACACAACAATCATACTCACATCGGTTGTAGCCAATCTTGATCATATAGGAGTCAAACCGTTTATACCACTGTCTCGGAGACTGTTTTAACCCGTACAAAGATTTCTTCAATCTGCAAACTAAATGCTCGTTTCCAGGTTGAGTGAAACCTTCAGGTTGCCGCATGTAGATCTGCTCCTCTAAATCACCATGCAAAAAAGCAGTTTTAACATCCATCTGCTCTAAATGCAAATCCCAACTAGCCACCAATGCAAGTACTGCTCGGATTGAAGTGTGCCTGACCACAGGAGAAAAGATTTCATCATAATCAACTCCTTTCTGCTGTGAAAAACCCTTCGCTACCAAACGAGCCTTGAACTTCTCCCCCTCTTTTTCTGTTACTGCTGGTTTCTTCTTATACACCCATTTGCAACCAATCGGCTTCTTACCCTCAGGAAGGGGAACTAACTCCCATGTGCGATTGTGATTCAAAGACTCCATCTCCTCAACCATGGCTGCCATCCACTTGTCGTTTTCCTGACTAGTAACGGCATCATGAAAAGTAACTGGATCATCACTGCTAACAGTAAGTGCAAAAGATACCAAGTCTTCAAAACCCAATCTGTTCGGAGGCTTTATATTCGTCCGTCTCACCCTGTCTCTGGCGAGACTATAATCCTGCAAATCATCCGTAGTGGAACCACCAGAAGTCGGTTGAGAAGTTTCTGGTTTCTCAACTGGAAACTGCTCGAAATCTACCACTGTCGTGTCTTGCTTCTGCTGCAACATAAACTGTTCATCAAAAACGACATCTCTACTAATCACAACTTTCTTCGCAACTGGATCCCAGAACTTGAATCCTTTGACACCTTTCTTGTAACCCAGAAAAATGCACTCCTTCGATTTTGCATCAAGTTTGGATCTCTCATCAGCAGGTACATGCACATAAGCAGGACAACCAAAAATCCGTAAGTTATCAAAACTAACATCATGACCAGTCCATACCTCTTCTGCAACTTTCCCAGCCAGCGATGCCCTTGGCGATCTGTTGATAAGGTAACACGCCATGTTAACAGCCTCAGCCCAGAAGTGTTTGGGAAGCCCCGCATTCAACCGTAAACATCTGGCACTTTCATTCAACGACCTGTTCATTCGTTCCGCAACACCATTCTGTTGTGGTGTCTTGCGCACTGTAAAATGCCTCTGAATCCCATGCTCCTTACAGAATTGTAGGAACCGTGAATCTGTGTACTCCGTACCATTATCAGACCGCAAACACTTGATTTTTCATCCTGTTTGGTTTTCTACCTCAGCTTTCCACAGCTTGAACTTCTCAAAAACTTCAGATTTCTGTTTCAAAAAATACACCCAAACTTTCCGTGAAAAATCATCAATAAAAGTAACATAGTACCTAGATCCACCCAAAGACGATGTCGTGGAAGGCCCCCATACATCAGAATGCACATAATCAAGAATCCCTTGAGTTATGTGCTTCGCAGTCTTGAAACGGACTTTAGTCTGTTTACCAAGAACACAATACTTGCAAAAATCGAGCTTACAGCTTTTGACACCATGCAACAAGTTTCTCTTGTGTAATTCTGCCATACCACGTTCAGTAAGATGAGCAAGGCGCATATGCCACAATTTTGTCGTATCATCACAGGACTCAACAGAGTGAACTCTACCTGCAAAGGTACTCCCTAACAATCTGTAGATATTCCCTGCAGTCATCTTGCCTTTCATCACAGTCAATGCTCCTTTAACAATCCGAATGGTTTCCCTATCCTCGTCAGCCTTAGGGATAAAACCATTCTTGTGCAAAGTGCCCAAGGAAATCAAATTCTTCTTCAAGTCTGGGATATGTCGAACACCACTCAACGTCCGAACAGAGCCATCGTGCATCTTAATTCTGACATCACCAATACCAACAATATTGCAACATCGATCATCACCCAAATAAACCGAACCAGAATTAACCGGCCTGTATGTCGAAAACCATTCCCTATTTGGCGTGATGTGATAAGAACATCCAGAATCAAGAATCCAAGCATCCGTCAATTGTGTCGTTGAAATAGAAAGCATATCACCCTCACTGCAATCAGAAGTATCATCCTCGACCACGTTCACAGACTTGGATGAGCCATCACGCTTCTCATCGGTCTGCTTTTTCAACTTCGGACAGTCTCGCTTCATATGTCCCGCCTCCTTGCACTTGTAACAGTGAATCGTCTTCTTATCCCTGGATTTGGATCTGGAATTCCGCTTCCCGGACCCTGCCTTCTCTGGCTTTCGTCCACGATCTCGATTACCCTTGACATATAAGCTATCGGCTTGAGAGCTTTCCCCTGCATTCTGTTTCCGCTGGTTGTGAGCCAACAAGGCTGCAGTAATCTCCTCAACGTTGATAGTCTCTTTCCCATATGTAAGAGTAGTCACCATGTGTTCGTAAGAGGAAGGCAACGAACACAACAGAATCATCGCTCTGTCTTCATCCTCAATTTTCACATCAAGCCGAGCCAGATCAGAAACGATTTGATTGAAGACATTCACGTGTTGCGCCAAATCGTGATCGTCCTGCATCTTCAGCCCATACAGCCGCTGCTTCAGATACAGTTTTGTCGTTAAGGATTTGGACATAAACTGACTTTCCAACTTCCTCCAAATTTCGTCTGGAGACGATAGATGCATGACGTGATACATGACCTCGTCCGCCAAGCATAATCGTATGGTTCCTGCCGCTCGCTGCTGCAATTCTTCCCAATCTTCCTCATCCATCGACGCCGGCTTTGTAGGTCGCAAAGCCTTCAAGATCCCTTGCTGCGCCAATAGATCCTTCACCCTCGTTTGCCATAATCCGAAGTTACCCTGACCATCGAATTTCGCGACTTCGAATTTTGCTCCTGACATCTGATACCAATTGTTGACGAAAACGGGTAAAGAAAACGAAAGAACACGAGAATTTTACGAGGTTCGGCAATGTGCTTACGTCCTCGGTGCCTAGGCGGCGCTAGAAGTTTTATTCAATGATCTTTTAGGTCTAGGTTACATCTCTATTTATAATTGAAAACCCTGGTACATAATTACAATAACTAACCTTTCAAATCAACAGTCAATGATGTCTAGACGTGAGCAATATTTGAATAACACATTGGGTAAAGGTGGACCC
This sequence comes from Hibiscus syriacus, assembly GCF_006381635.1. Lineage (NCBI taxonomy): Eukaryota > Viridiplantae > Streptophyta > Magnoliopsida > Malvales > Malvaceae > Hibiscus > Hibiscus syriacus. Next base: position 2,418,430 of record NW_024062641.1, on the reverse strand, counting down.
CAAGGAAAGATAATATGGGGGCCACCAACAGATCTCTCCTAACCTAAACTACTATATTTCATTGAAGTTGCTATTCAAACACCAACACTAAATGCACATCTCATTGTTCGTATAAGGTTTGAAAGTAATGTTCTATCCACCAGCTTTGTTGTTTGTTTGATGCCTTGAAACTAGACGGTATTCTAATTAGCTTTTGGGTCCTTGAACATCCTTTGCTGGTCAAAGGTCTTCACATGGACATTCCTGGTTAACTAGGAAATAATTTTGCTGATAATTGAGACAAAAGTGGAAAAGAAACGAAAAAAAAAACTGGCATTGATGTACTGGAGTTGCCGAAAGTGAACTAGTTCGGGGTTGCAAGTTGCCGAAAGCAAGGACGAAATGGACGAGTAAGGATTCACTAGAGCCTCATTTGCTGCAGTGTAGAGCCAAGTGAGCGGGTGCCAGATTACAATTTGCTTGGTGTTTCTAAGGAATATTATGGATCAATTAGAAATTAACCCTATGAAAACGATTAAAGGGCCCATCTTCTCTAGATAGTGCTGCAGCATCCATATCATCAGCTGGGAATAATGGAACAAGATTGTGTTGGATATTATTTCTGTGGGCTAAGCCATTTTTCTTGCAGGAGCTAGCACACCGCATTCAATTTTAACAGTTTGAGTTAGGGATATGCATGAGTCACAAGTCTCAAGGAAGAAAATAAAATAATCCAAACTGTTGAGTTTAGAGAAAGGCAGAATCATAGATTGTTACTATCATCCTTAAATGTTTTAGGTTTGATCTTACTGTAAGCAATCTTTTCTTTCTAAATGATTCATAAGGGTAGATAATTAATGTTCAACTTGCTTGGTTATGCTTTCTTACGCATTCATGATTTGCAGCATGGTTGAATTATTTTCTCCCAGCACCTATTCAAATGAATTAGGCCCAACACCTATACACATCTATAGTTCTTTACTAATTTCACTGTAGTCAGATGTAAAGTATTCATGACATATCGTAGTCACACGTCAATCATCTATCAACTTGCTAAATCTGCAATGAATTCCTTGTATATGCTGAGTTATTCAAGCCAACTTTTGGCAATTATCACTGTTTGCTAGCTAGTTCATGTGTTGGTTCTAAAATGTTTATTTTGTTTCCCCGGGGGACATGCATCGGATCAATCCGCCTTTGTCACAAATGTTTGCTCATAAAGAAGCTTGCTGCTGCTATACACCTTCCACTTTAATGAAAATTAAAGAGAAATAAAAATCAAACGAACATGTCAAATTTGAATCCATCATCCTTATCGATTCCAGCTGAAGTTGTTGCCAAGTACAATCATATATCTATTTCAAGTTGCAAACAAGCATGCTATACGACTAAGCAAGCAAGTTTTTTGCTATATATAATCATATATAGCTTTGCTCCTGCTGCCTCCATATGGACATCGCTATCGCCATCGCCATCAGCTGCTAATGTTATTTGCCCATAGGCATGCAATCGCTTGTTTTGGATATTGAAATTGTTATCTTTCTTCTTGGTGAATTATTATTTTACTAATGAATTTTGTTTCACCGAAGATTCTTATTATGAGGTGTATTTATTTAAATCAATGTTATGTCTATTTTGGTGTTCTTAGGAAGTTGTTTTACGGTTTCGCTTGTGTAGATATTCTTTTAATAGTATTATTAATATGTTTAGAATTTATAAATGAGAAAATAATAACATCAGCGTAGAATAAAATACAAAGAGACAAGATTTGATGTAGAATAAGATATATTTAAGAGACCATAATATTTTCTGTAAAACTCATCTTTACACCATAAAATACAAAAGGTTGCATTTCTCCAAAATAATTTTTTTCTTAATTTTAAATAATTATTACTAAAAAAACTTAGGGTCTATTTGTTTCGCGAAAAAAACTCCGAAAATTAAATTTCGTAAATTGAATTACATTTCCTGGAACACATTTTCAAGAAATCATTTTACGGTGTTTGAATGATGTTCTGTAATTCATTTTTTACTAGTTGATATATATTTTTTAAATTCTTTATTATAAACATCAAATACAATAAATAATATTATTTATTAATAAAACAATAATATTATTTTTTAAATATTAGAAAACTATTATTAAAAAATATTAGAATAATTTTTTAATATTATTTATGTCTATATTATTATTAAAATATTAATATAAAAATAGTATATTATATTTAAATATTTAAAAATTCAATATTATTATTTTTATAAAATTAATAAATAAAATTAATTTTATTAATATTTTATTATATATTATGAAAAATATAATATTAAATATTATGATAATATAATTATAAAAGCATATAATATTATATTTTTAAAATTATTATTAAATATAATTTAATAATTTATATTTTTATTAAAATGATACTGAAATAATATATTAATATTAAATATATAAAATAATAACATTTTGATTGTTTATGCTTTGAAGTGAAAAGTTCGTAAAATAAATTACGAAAAGTCAGACCGTAAGAAATTTTTTGAAAAACTAATTACAGAGAAACAAACATATCATTAATAATTAAATAATTTTCAATCAATGAAATTATAATAAAGTTTTAACCTAATATGTTGACTAAAAGAGCTTTCTAACACTTGATTAGGGATAAAGACAATAATTATTTAAATCGAGTGAATTTCTAAAATTCTCCTTATTTTATTTAGTACTATAACCTTATAAAATAAAATAAAATCATATTATTAAAATTATTTGTATATTTTTAAAAATATATTATTTAAAATTATTAAGAATGATATAAAATTTAATATATATGTATATCATTTATTTTTAATATCACAATTTCCTTTTTATTATTATTTTTAAGTTTATGAAATTCTATTAGTTTACTTTAAAAAACAATTATTTATCCAAAAAAATAATCATAAATACTAACATTTTAAATTGTTGCATTTCGAAATGGTAGAGTTTTAAAAATCTCTAAAATTTAAAAAAAAAATCATACAAACGCATCCTTTGGGTTTTTTGAATTTTTATAATATTTTATAGTATTTCAACGATTTATATATTTTAGAAATTTTAATTTTACAAGATATTATGATGTGTACTTTATTTGAATTGGTGAAAAGCAATATAACAAAACTATTTAATATTTCGAGAAGAGTTGAATAGGAATAGAGAAACTTTTTTCATACTCGTATAGGGAATTAAGATATTATTTAAAAGCAAAATTAAAATGGAAGATATAAGAACAAATACATTTAGTTGGTTTGTCAAGTTATTTATCATTGTTCTTTTATATTTTTCTAGGTAATAATTTCTAGATACACTAAGAGCACTCTCCTTCGCTCTCCAAGAGTTATTCGCCTCCTAAGATTAAATTTTGGTTTCCCATCAACCGAGGTAGGCATCCTTATTGCTGCCTCACACGAACAGACATGATATTTTATGTCAATGAGTGAACTTTTAAAATTTTAAGAGATTATAAATTTATAAAATTTTAAGAATGAAAATATATTATTAATAAAATGATAAAGAAAATATAAAATATATGATATTTTAAATTTTTATTGGCAGTGTCCCTTCCAACCATCCCTGTTGCCTGGGGTTACGGAATAAGTAGCACATAGATTTAAAATAATTGATATGAAAGAAGATAAATTTATAGTAATGGCAATGAGAAAAGAGGGTTGAGCTGTAAAATGTAAATAAGAAAAAAAGCAAGATTTACAAGTTGTCATAATATTCCAAGCACATTGCTGCCTCTGGTCTTATTTCTAAAGGCTCCCTAATCCCATAAATAATAGTATATTCCGTATGTGGCTAACCCTACCTTGTAAACTGGAGCAAAAGGTTCAAGAATCCAATCCAAGGAATAATTGCTGACTCGTACTGAAAAAGTGGATTTGTTTGGTTGTTAATTTCCTTTGATTGTCCACTCACATTGCACTTCCAAATTACACACTGGCAAAGACAAGCTAAGTATATTTAGTTGGGGTTTGTAAATGGAAAGATGGGTTAATGGAAGATGGTATTGTAACATCCCAACTCGTACCCTACCCAGATACGAATATGAGGTGTCACATTAATTTTTCAAAACTTTGACTCTTAGAAAACTCATTGGAAAATTAAATTTTTACTTGTATTTAAATGGTGAAACTATTAGGATTTACGGAAGTTCGAATCGACAACCAGAAGGGTTCGCCAAGAGGGGTTGAATTGGTTTTTGTGTTTAGGGAGTAAGGAGATTGAAAGATATAAAATTGCACAGCGACTTATAGTGGTTCGACTTTATCAACCAAAGTCTACGTCTACTACCTTAGCTATCCACACTAAGGATTTTCCACAAATTCACTAATTTGACTTTTTTTAGGACAAAGAGTAACCTTACAACTCCCTCAAGAATTATACCCCAAATTCTTGAGAACACTCTCTCCCAAAGCGAAAATTACAAATTTCGCAAACTTACAGAAAACCTCACAAGGCAAGATGTTTGCACAATTCTAGAACAAAGAAAGAACACTCATGAATGAATACAATTGAGAACAAATGGTGTTTTTGAAAGAAAAATGAATATTGAATGAAAATAGGCTTGAAAATGCTCAAACAATGAGTTCAAAGCTTTCTCTTTGATTCTCTCTCAATTCTTGTTTTCTTCTTATTGATCAATAGCTCCTGAGCTTGTTTAAATACACCTTGGATCACTTCTGAACGTTGGGGATCATTGGTGAAGTCAATAGAGTCGTTGTTGTGTAATTATCATTTAAAAATTCTATTGGGAGCGTAGGTGTATCGGTACACTCAGTGTAAAATTCAAATATTTCGACCGTTGGTTGACTTAGTTATCGGTACATCCCATGTGTATCGGTACACTAATTAGGTTCGATGTTTGTCAGAGCAAGGAGTGTATCGATGCATTAGTTGTGTATCGATACAGAAAATGCATTTGATGTTTGGTGTGTATCGATACATCCAAGAGTGTATCGGTACATCCCTTAATAAAAATTATTTTTGGCTCGAGTAAGGTTCGAAATACTTTGTAAAAATTGTTTCAAAAAATATTTTAAGACCCATACTCAATTTTACACTTAAGTAAGGATTAAAATTGACATTTGAAAACTTGGAGTAATATTTTTTATATTCGAATAATTTAATCGAATATATAATTTTAAATTGAATAAAATCTTAAAATTCAATAGTACTTTATTTGTTATATCGAAACATCAAAATGTTTTCAACAATCTCCCCTTTTTTGATATAACAAAACATTTAAGAATTTTAAGATTTTCTTTGAAAAATCATTTTTGAAATCATTTTTGAAAAATTACTCCCCCTTACTTTATTCTCCCCTTTTTTGTTAAATAAAAAAGACTATAAATCGTTTTTAAACAAGATTTTGAAAATTAGTCAATTGATATTTATATAAAGCTTAAGCTGCTAAGATCACAATCAAGAAAAAGATTAGCCATTAGTTCATAAACAATAGTCATAATCAATGTGAAATGGTAAATTGGTCAAATTTAACTAATGATGCAAAAATTAATAAAAACAATATAAACTGATCAAACCAAATTCAAACAATGAAAACCAAATATATATAGATAAACACTCAAGTTCAAACATCCATAATATCCAAAACAAATCAATCCAAAAACATCCAAAATGTTTTAACAATTAAGTTCAACTCGACCTAAGAAAACAAAGCAAGAAAGAAGGTCTAATCGTCCATCGGTGGAGAAGAAGGTGATAAATGTGCCCATATATTGGCCACATCACGTGTAAGCACGTCGACCCTTTCGTCCATAGCATCGAATCGATGATTCATCGCTTCGTTGTTAGAAGTTAAATGAGATGCGATGGATGCAAACCTCATTTTAAGATTCTCCATAAACGACCGAAAGTATGGAGGCATCTGACTCCTTTACTGTGCCAGCTCGTCATCGGGTATGTGATCATCAATGTCGCGCATTAGTTGTTGAAACTCTGGATCATCGTTCGCTACTGATACCGGTGGAGCTTGTGAAGAGCTAGCTCCCAATGTTTTCTCGGAGGATCGAACCCAATGATCCTTGTCCCCGGACCATCCTGATTTCTTCAAGGATGTGAAATTTATTGTGTTCTTGAGAGGGATGGGAACATCAAGCGTGACCCTAAGACCGGTTCTGATAAAAAGATTACCAAGGTGACAATCGTAAACTAAAGTTTCGTCATATTTAGACAATACATTGTTCACGATTTCTACTAGCTCCCCAAAAATGATTTGTGGCAAATTTATTTTCTTTTTATTTTGTATACAATGTATCCACCAAAGGTCTAGTACTCTAAGCGTAGAAAATCTACCTCCTGATGGTCTAAACCACCAAGAGATGATCAAGTGAAGAAACGCTCGTGAAAAGTTCGTAAGGTACTTGCACTAGTCTTAGCTTTACAAGGTGTTGCCACAATCTCTTTTTCGTTATCTAAACCTACGTTATCTAGTCCAAAGGTGTTAGCGATAGTGTCGGAGTCAATATAAACAAATTGATCTAGAAGATAGGATCAAATTCTTATGGTTTCGGTACGAGACTCATTTTGGACACAAACCGCATTTTGGACACAAACCGCATTGGAATAGAAAATGCGGACTAGTTGGTGATAAACGATAAATTTGAGGTGAAAGATTTTATCAATTTTCCAAGAACGGAGAGTAGGAAGATATTCAAAGTTTATATCAACCATTGCTTGGATAGAGGGAATACGCTCTTCCCGGATTTTATATGACTCAAACAGATTATGGAACCTATGGTAGAGATCTTGTCTACGACCAGGCTCATTAAAACAGGAGTTAAGAATGGTCATTTTCGGTTCGTTCGGGTTTGGATTTGAATTGGGAGGAGGAATAGGAGGTTGGTTTGACGACCGACTAGAGGATGACCTAGGGCTTTTTTGATTAGACATGGTTAAAGATCGGAATGGGTAAGGTTACCTGCAAATTTGAAACACATGTATGTAATATAATCAATCCTAAAACTCAATAAGAGTCCGCAATATTCAAGGTTCTCTAAACCGAATCCTAATGGGCAATATGTGAAAACAATTTTGAAAACAATGTTTGAAAAATTACGATACATATAGTTTTCATGAAAACAACATAATTAAATCAAAAACAATAATTTTAAAATCAAAACATTTTTTTAATTTCGAAATTTAACAAGATTTTGACAAAATTGTGTGTTTTTGATTAAATTAGTTGTAGAATCTAGTTTAGAGACATAATGTAAGTAATGCCCGATATATAATTCATCCTAGAACTAATTAAAACTAGTTCTAAGTTCAAAAATTAATAAAATAGTGGGTTTTAGAAAAAAATACCTTGAAAATTCGGATTTGAGTGAGAATAGATGTTGTTTGCACGATTTTGTTGATCGTAGCAGGTTTAGGAGTTGAAAACTTGTTGATTTCCGACTTAAACGCGTTGATTTGAAGCAATTTAGAGATAGGGTGAGAGAGAAGGATGAAACGGTGTGAGAGTGTTTGTTTGGGGGTTTTGGCAAAATGATAAATTTTAGGGATTATAAGCCTAAAACCCGACGAGTGTATCGATACCCTGCAGAGTGTATCGATACACATTCAAGGATTACATTGGTACACTATAATAGTGTATCGATACATAGTGAGGGTGTATCGATACATTGTGCACTAAAATGTTAAAATATGTATTTAAACACTCAAAATGCTAAATTAATTAGCTCTAGTGGTATTGACAACTCATATATTGAAAATTAACAATGTTCAATCAATCAAATATATCCTTAAATTTTATTTGAACATAATATTAATTTTCACTAAAGACCATAAACTCCCCCTAACTAATAGCATAGAATACAATTAAAAATAGTTATTTTTATAAGAATTTTTCAAAAACTAATTAAAAGTGCTAAAATTATTTTAAACACTAAGTCAAGGTAGGTTAGTTAAACCTAATTCTCTCCTAAGTGTCCAAAATCTTTCTTTATCTAAAGGTTTTGTAAAAATATCAGCTATTTGATGCAAAGTATCAACCTATTCTAGAACTATATCTCTTTTAGTGACATGATCTCTAATGAAATGATGTCTAATTTCAATGTGCTTAGTTCTAGAGTGTTGGATGAGATTTTTAGTGAGACAAATAGCACTAGTAATGTCACGCTTGATAGGTATGGTACCTACTTCAATTCTATAATCTAAAATTTGTTGTTTCATCCATAAAACTTGTGCGCAACAATTACCGGCTGAAATGTATTATGCTTCAGTGGTAGATAATGCAACAAAATTTTGTTTCTTTGAAAACCATGAAATCAGCATATTTCCTAGGAATTGACAAGTACCGGAGGTGCTTTTCCTATCTATTTTGCATCCTCCAGAATCCTCATCAGAGAAGGCATGCAAGCTAAAGCTAGAGTTTCTAGGATTCCAAAGTCCTAAACTAGGAGTGTCCTTAAGGTATCTAAAGATTCTCTTAATGGCTTTTAGATGTGATTCTTTAGGACATGATTGAAATCTAGCACATAAGCAAACACTAAACATAATGTCCAGTCTACTTGCAGTCAGATAAAGCAAAGAACCAATCATTGATTTACCTCCTTTATCTTTGTCAAGCTTTGTATATGATCTCATTAGAGTGGCTTGTGGTTTTCCATTTTCTAATCCAAACTTTTTGAGCATATCCTTGACCTATTTTGCTTGATTGATGAAGATGTCATCTTTTCTTACCTTGATTTGGAGTCCCAAGAAAAATGAGAGTTCCCCCATCATGGTCATCTCGAATTCACTCTGCATTAGCTTAGAAAATTCTTGGCAAAGAGCATCATTAGTAGAACCAAATATCATATCATCAACATAAATTTGAACTACTAATAAATCTTTACATTTTCGCTTTAAAAACAATGTAGTGTCAACCTTCCCTTTAGAAAAACCTTTTTCGATTAAAAAATTTGACAATCTTTCATAGCAAGCTCTAGGAGCTTGTTTTAAACCATATAAAGCTTTTGTCAATTTAAAAACATGATCTCGAAATTTTGAATTTTCAAGCCCAGGAGGTTGTTCCACATACACTTCTTATTTTATAAAACCATTTAAAAATGCACTTTTAACATCCATTTGATATAATTTAAATTCATTGAAACATGCAAATGCTAATAACATTCTAATTGCTTCCATCCTAGCTAAGGGAGTGTATGTTTCGTCATAGTCTATGCCCTCTTCTTGAGTGTATCCTTGAGCAACAAGTCTAACCTTGTTCCTCACTATATTACCACTTTCATCAAGCTTATTCCTAAATACACATCTAGTACCTACAATAGATTTATTACTAGGCCTTTCAACTAATGTTCATACTTTACTTCTCTTGAATTGATTTAGCTCTTCTTGCATAGCCATAATCTAATTTTCATCTTTTAATGCTTCTTGGATATTATTAGGCTTTATGCATGAGATAAATGCAACATAATTACAGATTTTTCTAAGAGAAGATCGAGTTATTACCCCTTTAGATGTATCACCTATAATTTCACCATCCTTGACATAGTTATATTCTCTTGGGTAAGAGACTTTCCTTTCTTCAATGGTTGGATTCTCGAGAACATCATGAGTTTCCACATCTTTCATTTCTTCCTTTGATGATGGTTCTCCAACGTCATGTCTAATGTTATTTGTATTTACGATACCTATGTCATCATCAACACAAGAATACTTCCTCGGAAGGGGATAATCATCGAAAACAATATGTTTAGACTCTTCTACCACTAAAGTTCTTTTATTAAATACTCGATAAGCTTTAGAATTTAAGGAATAACCCAGAAAAATTCCTTCATCACTTTTAGCATCAAATTTGCCAAGATTATCTTTACTGTTGTTTAAAATAAAATATTTACATCCAAAAGGATGAAAATAACTATTGTTAGGCTTTTTATTTTTGAAAAGTTCATATGGAGTTTTTTTTTTAAAATTGGCCTAATCATTACTCAGTTTATAACATAACAAGCAATATTTGTGGCTTCCGCCCAAAAATATTTTGGAAAATTGTTTTCACAAAGCATAGTTCTAAGCATTTCTTCTAAAGTTCGATTTTTCCTCTCAACAACTCTATTTTGTTGAGGGGTTCTAGGTGCTGAAAAATTATGGCTAATACCGTTAGAATTACAAAAATCAGTAAATCCAAGATTTTCAAATTCAGTACCATGATAACTCCTAACACTAGTTATGGAGTAACCTTTTTCGTTTTGGATTACTTTTGAAAACGTGATGATTTTTCTAATGCTTTATCTTTAGTACTTAAGAATAGAACCCAAGTATATCTAGAATAGTCATCTACCAATACAAAACAATATTGTTTTTCACCTAAGCTAGTAGTCCTAATTTACCCAAAAAGATTTATATGAATCAATTGTAATACTCTACTAGTTGATACATCATTAATGGTTTTAAATGAGGCTCTTTTGTGTTTTCCTTTAGCATATGCATCATAGATTTTATCATTATCAAATTTTAGCTTTGACAATCCTCTTACAAAATCTCCTTGAATTAGTCTTTGTAAAACTCTCATGCTAGTGTGTCCTAGTCTCCTATGTCATAACCAACTATCATGTTCATCTTTAGCAACTAGGCACAAGTTAGTCATATTAATAGAATATAAATGCACCATGTTTATGTTTCCTATTCTATGACCAACATGTATAATCCGATTAGATGCAATGTCAACAATTTTACAACCATTTGTTTCAAATAAGACATTGTATCCTTTATCGAATAATTGACTAATACTCAATAGATTATGCTTTAACTCATTCACATATAATACTTTTTCTATTTGTATGGAATAGGTATTACCTATAGTACATATACCTTCAATGTAACCTTTTGAGTTGTCACCAAAGGTTACCACTCCTCTATTTTTGTCGTTAAGCTCTATAAATCGGCTCTTGCCTCCGGTCATGTGTTTTGAGCATCCACTATCAAGAAACCATGAATTTGTACTTGTATTTTGTGCCTTGTAGCAATGCTCATTTTCCTAAAAACATAGTTTATTTTTTATTTTTGGTACCCAATTTCTTTTGGGTCCATATTCATTAGTTTCTAAAATTCTAGTCCCCTTAGGTATCCATTTGTATAGGATATTCTTATCTTTAGTAGTAATGAGTTCTTTAGGAACCCATATACTTCTAATGATTTTACCATTAGAGGTTCTTTGGGGACCTCTATGATTGTAGTTTTTAAAACTTTTTCTAACAAAGTTGGATTTTGAACTTTCTCCATTTTCAAAACGTTTTGTTCCAACTTTATTGAAAGAAACTTTAAGATCATCAATTTCTTTTTGATGATCGTCATGAACTCTTGAAAGTAAGTTATGCAAATCAATATTTTTCTTTTTAAAATCCTCGATTTTGATTTGCAATTCTTTAATTTTACTTTCAAGATCATTGTTGGTCTTGGATACTAGATCATTTTCATTTTTCAATTTTGAAATATCATTTTTGTATTTCAAAAATAATTTCTCATTATCCGAAGCCAACCCAGTATATTCATCTACTAACTCATTAAAAGAATAATCTTCGAAATCAAATGAGTTAGAGTTTACCTGACCATCAAGCACAGGTTCACTACTTATTGTTCCTCTTCATTTGATGACTCATTATCATCACTCCAAGTAGCCACGTGTGCCTTGTGATTCTTCTTGGATTGACCTTTTTTCTTTAATTGCGGGCAATCGTATTTGACATGCCCGGGCTTTTTGCATTCGTAGCAAATGATCGGGTCATTCTCCTTTGATTCATTTTTGAAGCCTTCATTTCTTTTGAATTTTCTTCCTTTATTGAGCTTCATTAATTTTCTGAACCGTTTGGTAAATAATGACATTTCTTTATCATCATCGTCGTCATCAGAATCACTCTTAACTTTTGTAGATTTGAGAGCAACTCTAATGTTTTTCTTCTTCTCCGTCTCCTTCTTTGTCTCATCCTTCTTCTCGAGGTCTACCTCATCTTGAATCATCATTTCGTGCGTGAGGAGATAACTGATGAGTTCATCGAGAGTTAAAGACTTTAAGTTTTTAGTTTCGATGATCGCTGTCTTATTCGATTGACAAGCTTTAGGAAGATAATATATTAACTTCCTCACAAGCTTCACATTTGGAATGATCTCTCTATATTATTTGAGACCATTAACAATCATGGAAAATCTATCCGTCATAGCTTTGATATTTTCATCTAGTTTCATCCTGAAATTTTCATAGCTATGAGTTAGAAGACTAATTTTAGATTCTTTTACCTCGTCTGTGCCTTCATGAGTGACTTGTAGTTTATCCCATATTTTCTTGGCAGTTTTACAAGATGAAACTCTTCCGTATTCATCTGGTCCAAGAGCAAAAAATATAATATGGATAGCCTTTGAGTTAAGCTAGAACATTATTGTCTCCTCTTCACTCCACAATCTTGAATGAGTGGATGGTATGGTGTATCCGTCTTCCACGATATTCCATGCTCCTATGTCACTTTCTTGAGTGAAATACCTCATTCTATTCTTCCAATAAGCATAATTAGCTCCATTGAAGAAATGAGGCTTATTGAAGGGCATTAAATTAAGAACAAAATCGAAGTTTGAAGTGGAGGCCATTGATGACTTGAATATCGATATAACTCTTCCCAAATTGACTCAAGAGGTGGTTAAACCTTCAAATGAGTGTAGCTCTAATACCAATTATTAGGATTTGCGGAATCTCGAATCGATAACCGAAAGGGTTCACCAAGAGGGTTTGAATTGGTTTTTGTGTTTAGTGAGTAAGGAGATTGAAAGATAGAAAATTGCACATCGATTTATAGTTGTTCGACTTTCTCAACCAAAGTCTACGTCCATTACCTTAACTATCCACACTAAGGATTTTTCAAAAATTCACTAATTTGTCTTTCTTTTGAGGACAAAGAGTAACCTTACAACTCCTTTAAGAATTATACCACAAATTCTTGAGAACACTCTCTCCCAAAGAGAAAATTACAAATTTCACAAACTTACAAAAAACCTCACAAGGCAAGATCTTTGCACAATTCTAGAACAAAGAAAGAACACTCAAGAATGAATACAATTGAGCACAAATGGTGTTCTTGAAAGAAAAATGAATATTGAATGAAAATAGGCTTGAAAATGCTCAAATGATGAGTTCAAGGCTTTCTCTTTGATTCTCTCTCAACTCTTGTTTTCTTTTTATTGATCAATGGCTCCTGAGCTTGTTTAAATACACATTGGGTCACTTCTGAATGTTGGGGATCAATGGTGAAGTCAATAGAGTCGTTGTTGTGTAATTATCATTTAAAAATTCTGTTGGGAGTGTAGGTGTATCGGTACACTCTCTAGGTGTATCGGTACACTCAGTGCAAAATTCAAATATTTCTATCGTTGGTTTACTTAGTGTATCGGTATATCCCATGTGTATCGGTACACTAATTATGTTCGATGTTTCTCGGAGCCAGGAGTGTTTCGATGCATTAGTTGTGTATCGATACACAAAATGCATTCAATGTTTGGTGTGCATCGATACATCCAAGAGTGTATCAGTACATCCCTTAATAAAAAATATTTTTGGCTCGAGTAAGGTTCGAAATACTTTGTAAAAATTATTTCAAAAAATATTTTAAGACCCATACTCAATTTTACACTTAAGTAAGGATTAAAATTGACATTTGAAAACTTGAAGTAATATTTTTTATATTCGAATAATTTAATCGAATATATAATTTTAAATTGAATAAAATCTTAAAATTCAACAGTATTTTATTTGTTATATCGAAACATCAAAATGTTTTCAACTGAAACCCTTATAACCAAATTTCTATTAAAAATTTATAATTCACAAAGAAAATAAGTACTTGAAAATTCACATAAATATAAAATAGTATAGTTACAAAACTGATCAGAGCATTACAAATTTAAAATTTGATGATACATGCCAACAAAATTACAAAATGATAAGAAACCTACGGTTCAAATTGTTCTGATATGATCTTCTTCAGGTGTATGATGTCCTTTCCTAGCTTTGATCCTCCGATCTCTTTGAACCTACTTGTGAAAACACTCACACGTTGAGTCGTTGATTTAGTGAGACAATAATGAGTATAAAAAAACATTTAAAAACACTTGCTTATTCATCTCATAGAAAACGTTGCATACTGGAATCAAGATACTTTTCATAAAAATAATGTATACTTTTACACATTATTCAATTTATATCACTTTGTTTTAATAGCCCAATGCATATCATTAAGAACTTTAGGTATCTGAGTACATTGAGATTGTGCACTATAAATGTAGTCACCACTATTTATATAATTTTTACCGAAGTACCACGTAGAATATGCACCGAAGTGTCACATAGAATATGCACCGAAGTGCCACATAGATATGTCCTAAAGGATCGCGTAGAATGTTTCTCGAAGGACCACGTAGAATTGTCCCGAAGGATCGTGTAGAACCCTCGATTCTTGACTTGCCAACTATACCTCTAATTCTCATACATATACTTTGGGCTTTAACCATATAATTATTTTTCATTTTATTATTCAAAGTGTATTTTATCCACGTAGAGCACATTCACATAGAGTATTTTCATGTAGAACATTTCCACTTAGCACATTTTCACATATAACATTTTCATATAAAACATATTCACATATAACATTTTCACATACTAATAAAATCAAAACAATACTTTGAAAAATACACTTTATATAAAGCATCATAAAAATATAACATAAAATAAATAAACCGTTTTCGATCGAAAACCTTCGAGGTTCGCTTGTCGCAAGCCGTCCTTATATATAATATAAAAATATAAATTTGCACTTACCTTAGCCTCACGTAAGTCTTAAACGGAATCCTTTTCTTTTCGTTCAATCTCGTACTATGTCGATTTATCCCGTACGCTTTTGATCCAAATCTACACATAAACATTTCCAATATCAAAAACGAATTTCTATTAATAGGTAATCAATTAGCACTTACTTAAATGAAATGAAAACTCTTAATTTAAATTTCATATTGAATAGTATCGGTACCCCTCCTACATCACCGATACTTCTCTTCTATGGTACCGATACCCACTTCAGTATCGATACCATTTTGGTATTCTGGAATTCCATTTTCAATTACAGTATCGATACCTTACTCTTGGTATCGATACCTCCATATCAATATCAATACTACTTCAATCAATATTGATATTGTTCATCCGACGCATATTATTTCCTTCAGTTTAACCCTATAGTATCGGTATTAGTCTTCCAGTACCGATACCCTTTCCCAGAATTTACCTATTTCACTTCGAATTTTATTAAAACTTTACCTAAATTCCATACTTTTAGCTCCTATCAAACCCTTAAACTTACTAACATTTATCACCACCAACTTATATCCATTAATTACCTTTTAACATCCAAAATTCTCCATGGAATACTTAAAACTAAAAATCTCACCAAATATTCAAACATGTTTTCAATCATTTCTAAGACTTCAAATACCTTAATTAGGCATTTGACAAGTCAAGTATGCCTTTAAAATCTAATTACTAACCAAATTTCATCCATTCACTTAAAAACTCATTTTACTAATTCATACTTAATTCCTTAATCACTTAGTTTCTCTTCATCTCTAAGCTTCATTAATCTTATATACCTCTCCAAGCTTTAAAATCAACTCAAAAATGAAAGAAATAACCAACTTAAAATAAATCACATCGACAAAGAGGAAGTTCACTAGAAAAGAAAGAAGAAGAGAAGATAACCAATGTTCTAGGCTTTTCCTTTTTCCCATATTCAACACATGTTAAATATCTTTAAAAATGAATATTAAATTCATTTTCTACCAAAAGACCATAATACCCTTCCATTATTCAATCTTTGATTATAAGTCCTAGACACAATTTCCCAAAATCAGTCATTAAACTTTTTAATTTATTCAAATTAAACCACCAAATTTTAGATTCTTATATTTTAATCACTAACCCACTAGTTGGAGTATTACAGTTATCATGCTAAAAGGCAAAGAGATGAACATTTTCTTATGCTCTCAAATTAACTTCTTTTTAGTGTTAAAATGATGATCCGATGGCAAAAGGCAAAGACCTTGAAGCCAAGATTTCATTAATGGTAAATGGCCTAACCTAACCGAACCTAACCTATATATGGGCTTGCCTGGATCTTTAAGCATTTGACAGCACAATGCACCAGTTCCTACTTTGTGGAAACCACACTTACATGCGCTTTTCCCAACGTCTCTTCCACTTTATTTGTTGAAATCCGAGTCCATAACAATTTCAAAGTTATTAACCAAGATTGTAGGGACCCCTACATATTAATAACATATATTTATCTTAAATGATAGCGAGTATAACAAATATAAATTTAAAAAATCCATCAAAATACTGCTTCCAGTTCATCAGTGGACCCTGACGTACCCAAAGATTGCAGCAATTCCAAATGATTCAGGCTTATATTATAAAAATATTTAACTAGCCCAATGAAAATCTTTCGAGTCTGTATTTTGATATGTTGATTCATACATAAAAATTTTAAAACTTGGAATTAAATTTTTCCACTTGGTTTTATGCAAATCGTTCTCGGGACATTGCCAGCAGGTTGTGTACTTAGGAAAACGGGCACACATAAATATGTGATAATTGGTGTTGCTTTGGATTTTCTGAACATATCAGTGTAAAAGCATATTGCCTATATTGTTTATCAATTAATTTCTTACTTACAAGATGACAAGAGTAGTGCCTTTAGATAATTCTTATATTTAAGGCAAAGTTATTCTAGTTTAGTTGTACGTACTTTGCATTGGTTTGTTGTCTATTAAAAAGAAATAATATTCGGATGCAAGTGCCACAACGAATTAGGGTGTTCATTTGGTTTGCTCTCCATCATCGTCTCATGACGAATTTAAAACGTTACAGACGAAAATTGACTCTAGATAATTCTTGCTCCCTTTGTGGATCACAAGAATCTATCTTACATGTTCTAAGAGATTGCGATGAAGGAAAAAAATTATGGTCATGCATTATCCCTACTCACTGGCGGGTTAGTTTTTTTTGCTATGGATTTTGATACTTGGTTACTGAGTAACATTGAGCAGACATCGATTGCAAATGTTTGGAACATTCCATGGCACTTTTTTTTCTCTCCTTAGCATGGCATCTATGGAAACGAAGGTGTAACCACACGTTCACTCTTGAATACCTTTCGATTGGAGCAGTTTTCAGCCAAAGTTTAGGATGGGCAAACCACTATAATAATTGCAAGTTACACCCCACTGCTAATTCAACGAATCCTGCTGTGTCTGTTTGCTGGTCAAAACCCCCACCTGGATGGTTCTGTCTTAATACTGATGGAGCTGCCTCAACTGATACATCAAGAAGTGCTGCAGCAGGTGTCTTTCGAGATTGTGAAGGAAATTGGATCTTGGGCTTTAATCATTCGACTGGCTACTGCTCATCACTCCAAGCCGAATTGTGGGGAATATTCACTGGTTTAAAGATTGCATGGGAAAATGGTTCTGAACGAGTGATTGTCCAAACTGACTGCCTAAATGCAATCAAGATGATCAAGGATAGAGATGGAGCCGATAGCAATATGGCTTTGGTGCATGCGATCTACAACTTGAGATGCAACTCGTGGACTACTAAATTACAATGGATAAATGCAACTCGTTATTTTTTTGTTGAATAAACATAAATGTGGTTTTTATTGTTTTTCTTTAAGTTTAGAAGTTAATGAGAAAATAAAAGATCTAGAATTTTAGTAGGTGAAAGGCAAAATGGTGATATAGGAGTTAATTGTCTTTTTTGAGTTTTAATAGAATTTATTTTTTGTTTTTGGTAAAGTAGTAGTTATTGCCTATATAAAGGACCTTGTTGATTTCATTTATATACAACTCAAAGAAATACAAAATCACTTGGAAATAGTATTGTAGTTTTGGGTTAATTTGTCTTCTATTTTACATTTTTGACACTGTCCCTCCAGATGTTCTCGAGCTGGTAGAGTGTGACGCTTCTGGCCACTCGTATTTAAGAGTTTAATGTAATCTTCTAGGCCTCTTTTCCAATTCAAAGAAAGAAAGAAAGAAATAATATTAGTTCAACCCAAATCTAGTATCTCAAAAACATCTTAATAATAGATGGTTGGAGCGTTTCATTTTCCATTTAATTACGTGCATGCATCTTATTTTCCTAATTAAATCCCGATTTCCACAAAGGACAGGCAAATGCATTTGCTGTTGGAATTTCTAATGTGTAAAAAATACGACAAAAGTTATGACATAGGGAAGAAAACAAAACTAACGGTCAATGACCTATTCAAGATTAGTAATTCTAAACTAATTCTTTTATATATATATATATAATTGTAATAAGTTATAGTATTTATCCATCATTTAAAACCA